>NC_092230.1:19202368-19529868 GCF_036320965.1 Panulirus ornatus | reverse complement strand
TCCTCTCTTCCTACACGTACACATGCCTTACATCCTCGATAAAAACTTTTCACTGCTTCTAACAACTTGCCTCCCACACCATATATTCTTAATACCTTCCACAGAGCATCTCTATCAACTGTATCATATGCTTTCTCCAGATCCATAAATGCTACATACAAATCCATTTGCTTTTCTAAGTATTTCTCACATACATTCTTCAAAGCAAACACCTGATCCACACATCCTCTACCACTTCTGAAACCACACTGCTCTTCCCCAATCTGATGCTCTGTACATGCCTTCACCCTCTCAATCAATACCCTCCCATATAATTTACCAGGAATACTCAACAAACTTATACCTCTGTAATTTGAGCACTCACTCTTATCCCCTTTGCCTTTGTACAATGGCACTATGCACGCATTCCGCCAATCCTCATGCACCTAACCATGAGTCATACATACATTAAATAACCTTACCAACCAGTCAACAATACAGTCATCCCCTTTTTTAATAGATTCCACTGCAATACCATCCAAACCTGCTGCCTTGCCGGCTTTCATCTTCCGCAAAGCTTTTACTACCTCTTCTCTGTTTATATATATATATATATATTTTTTTTATTATACTTTGTCGCTGTCTCCCGCGTTTGCGAGGTAGCGCAAGGAAACAGACGAAAGAAATGGCCCAACCCCCCCCCCCCCATACACATGTATATACATACGTCCACACACGCAAATATACATACCTACACAGCTTTCCATGGTTTACCCCAGACGCTTCACATGCCTTGATTCAATCCACTGACAGCACGTCAACCCCGGTATACCACATCGCTCCAATTCACTCTATTCCTTGCCCTCCTTTCACCCTCCTGCATGTTCAGGCCCCAATCACACAAAATCTTTTTCACTCCATCTTTCCACCTCCAATTTGGTCTCCCTCTTCTCCTCGTACCCTCCACCTCCGACACATATATCCTCTTGGTCAATCTTTCCTCACTCATTCTCTCCATGTGCCCAAACCACTTCAAAACACCCTCCTCTGCTCTCTCAACCACGCTCTTTTTATTTCCACACATCTCTCTTACCCTTACGTTACTCACTCGATCAAACCACCTCACACCACACATTGTCCTCAAACATCTCATTTCCAGCACATCCATCCTCCTGCGCACAACTCTATCCATAGCCCACGCCTCGCAACCATACAACATTGTTGGAACCACTATTCCTTCAAACATACCCATTTTTGCTTTCCGAGATAATGTTCTCGACTTCCACACATTCTTCAAGGCTCCCAGAATTTTCGCCCCCTCCCCCACCCTATGATCCACTTCCGCTTCTATGGTTCCATCCGCTGCCAGATCCACTCCCAGATATCTAAAACACTTCACTTCCTCCAGTTTTTCTCCATTCAAACTCACCTCCCAATTGACTTGACCCTCAACCCTACTGTACCTAATAACCTTGCTCTTATTCACATTTACTCTTAACTTTCTTCTTCCACACACTTTACCAAACTCAGTCACCAGCTTCTGCAGTTTCTCACATGAATCAGCCACCAGCGCTGTATCATCAGCGAATCAATACCCTCCCATATAATTTACCAGGAATACTCAACAAACTTATACCTCTGTAATTTGAGCACTCACTCTTATCCCCTTTGCCTTTGTACAATGGCACTATGCACGCATTCCGCCAATCCTCAGGCACCTCACCATGAATCATACATACATTAAATAACCTTACCAACCAGTCAACAATACAGTCACCCCCTTTTTTAATAAATTCCACTGCAATACCATCCAAACCTGCTGCCTTGCCGGCTTTCATCTTCCGCAAAGCTTTCACTACCTCTTCTCTGTTTACCAAATCATTTTCCCTAACCCTCTCACTTTGCACACCACCTCGATCAAAACACCCTATATCTGCCACTCTATCATCAAACACATTCAACAAACCTTCGAAATACTCACTCCATCTCCTTCTCACATCACCACTACTTGTTATATATATATATATATATATATATATATATATATATATATATATATATATATATATATATATATATATATATATACTTTGTCGCTGTCTCCTGCGTTGGCGAGGCAGCGCAAGGAAACAGACCACCCACATACACGACCACACACGCACATATACATACCTATACATTTCAATGTATACATATACATACACACACAAACATATACATATATAAACATGTACATAATTCATACTGTCTACCCTTTATTCATTCCCGTCACCACCTAGCCACTCATGAAATGACAACCCCCCTCCTCCCACATGTGCGCGAGGTAGCGCTAGGAAAAAACAACAAAGGCCACATTCATTCACACTCAGTCTCTAGCTGTCATGTATAATGCACCGAAACCAAAGCTCCCTTTCCACATCCAGGCCCCACAAAACTTTCCATGGTTTACCCAAGACGCTTCACATGCCCTGGTTCAATCCATTGAATGCACGTCCAACCCGGTATACCACATCGTTCCAATTCACTCTATTCCTTGCACACTTTTCACCCTCCTGCATGTTCAGGCCCAGATCACTCAAAATCTTTTTCACTCCATCTTTCCACCTCCAATTTCGTCTCCCACTTCTCCTCGTTCCCTCCACCTCTGACACATATATCCTCTTGGGCAATCTTTCCTCACTCATTCTCTCCATGTGACCAAACCATTTCAAAACACCCTCCTCTGCTCTCTCAACCACACTCATTTTACTACCACACATCTCTCTTACCCTTTCACTACTTACTCGATCAAACCAACTCACACCACATATTGCCCGTAAACATCTCACTTCCAACACATCCACCCTCCTCCGCACAACTCTATCTTTAGCCCACGCCTCGCAACCATACAACATTGTTGGAACAACTATTCCTTCAAACATACCCATTTTTGCTTTCCAAGATAACGCTCTCGCCTTCCACACATTCTTCAAGGCTCCCAGAACCTTCGCCCCCTCCCTCACCCTATGACTCATTTCCGCTTCCATGGTTCCATCCGCTGCCAAATCCACTCCCAGATATCTAAAACACTTCACTTCCTCCAGTTTTTCTCCATTCAAACTTACCTCCGAATCGACTTGACCCTCAACCCTACTGTACCTAATAACCTTGCTCCTATTCACATTTACTCTCAGCTTTCTTCTTTCACACACTTTACCAAATTCAGTCACCAGCTTCTGCAGTTTCTCATCCGAATCAGCCACCAGCGCTGTATCATCAGCAAACAACAACTGACTCACTTCCCAAGCTCTCTCATCCACAACAGACTGCATACTTGCCCCTCTTTCCAAAACTCTTGCATTCACCTTTCTAACAACCCCATCCATAAACAGATTAAACAACCATGGAGACATCACACATCCCTGCCGCAAACAAACATTCACTGAGAACCAATCACTTTCCTCTCTTCCTATTCGTACACATGCCTTACATCCTCGATAAAAACTTTTCACTGCTTCTAACAACTCGCCTCCCACACCATATATTCTTAATACCTTCCACAGAGCATCTCTATCAACTCTATCATATGCCTACTCCAGATCCATAGATGCTACATACAAATCCATTTGCTTTTCTAAGTATTTCTCACATACATTCTTCAAAGCGAACACCTGATCCACACATCCTCTACTACTTCTGAAACCACACTGCTCTTCCCCAATGTAATACTCTGTACATGCCTTCACCCTCTTAATCAATACCCTCCCATATAATTTACCAGGAATACTCAACAAACTTATACCTCTGTAATTTGAGCACTCACTCTTATCCCCTTTGCCTTTGTACAATGGCACTATGCAAGCATTCCGCCAGTCCTCAGGCACTTCACCATGAATCATACATACATTAAATAACCTTACCAACCAGTCAACAATACAGTCACCCCCTTTTTTTTTAATCAGTTCCACTGCAATATCATCCAAACCTGCTGCCTTGCCGGCTTTCATCTTCTTGAAGGCTTTTACATTAACATATATATCCATTTACATACAAGGACATGCACATATTCATAATTAATTGCCTTCATCCATTCCTGTAGCAATATATATATATATATATATATATATATATATATATATATATATATATATATATATATATATATATATATATATATATATATAAATGGGAGGAAAGAGTTTTGGAAAGAGGGGCAAGTATGAAGTCTGTTGGGGATGAGAGAGCTTGGGAAGTGAGTCAGTTGTTGTTCGCTGATGATACAGCGCTGGTGGCTGATTCATGTGAGAAACTGCAGAAGCTGGTGACTGAGTTTGGTAAAGTGTGTGGAAGAAGAAAGTTAAGAGTAAATGTGAATAAGAGCAAGGTTATTAGGCACAGTAGGGTTGAGGGTCAAGTCAATTGGGAGGTGAGTTTGAATGGAGAAAAACTGGAGGAAGTGAAGTGTTTTAGATATCTGGGAGTGGATCTGGCAGCGGATGGAACCATGGAAGCGGAAGTGGATCATAGGGTGGGGGAGGGGGCGAAAATTCTGGGGGCCTTGAAGAATGTGTGGAAGTCGAGAACATTATCTCGGAAAGCAAAAATGGGTATGTTTGAAGGAATAGTGGTTCCAACAATGTTGTATGGTTGCGAGGCGTGGGCTATGGATAGAGTTGTGCGCAGGAGGGTGGATGTGATGGAAATGAGATGTTTGAGGACAATGTGTGGTGTGAGGTGGTTTGATCGAGTGAGTAACGTAAGGGTAAGAGAGATGTGTGGAAATAAAAAGAGCGTGGTTGAGAGAGCAGAAGAGGGTGTTTTGAAGTGGTTTGGGCACATGGAGAGAATGAGTGAGGAAAGATTGACCAAGAGGATATATGTGTCGGAGGTGGAGGGAACGAGGAGAAGAGGGAGACCAAATTGGAGGTGGAAAGATGGAGTGAAAAAGATTTTGTGTGATCGGGGCCTGAACATGCAGGAGGGTGAAAGGAGGGCAAGGAATAGAGTGAATTGGAGCGATGTGGTATACCGGGGTTGACGTGCTGTCAGTGGATTGAATCAAGGCATGTGAAGCGTCTGGGGTAAACCATGGAAAGCTGTGTAGGTATGTATATTTGCGTGTGTGGACGTATGTATATACATGTGTATGGGGGGGGGGTTGGGCCATTTCTTTCGTCTGTTTCCTTGCGCTACCTCGCAAACGCGGGAGACAGCGACAAAGTATAATAAAAAAAAAATAATATATATATATATATATATATATATATATATATATATATATATATATATATATATATTTATTTATTTATTCATTTATTTCATTCTATTTTGCTTTGTCGCTGTCTCCCGCGCCTACGAGGTAGCGCAAGGAAACAGACGAAAGAAATGACCCAACCCATCCCCGCACACATGCACACACACACACACACGTCCACACACGCAAACATACACACCCACACATCCCAACGTACGCACATATATACACACACAGACACACACACATACACACATGCACACAATTCACACTGTCTGCCCCTACTCACCCCCATCGCCACCCCGCCACCCACGGAATAACATCCCCTTCCCCCCTCATGTGCGCGAGGTAGCGCCAGGAAAAGACAACAAAGGCCCCATTCGCTCACACTCAGTCTCCAGCTGTCATGCAATAATGCCCGAAACCACAGCTCCCTTTCCACATCCAGGCCCCACACAGCTTTCCATGGTTTACCCAAGACGCTTCACATGCCCTGATTCAATCCATTCACAGCACGTCGACCCCGGTATACCACATCGATCCAATTTACTCTATTCCTTGCCCGCCTTTCACCCTCCTGCATGTTCAGGCCCCGATCACTCAAAATCTTTTTAACTCCATCTTTCCACCTCCAATTTGGTCTCCCACTTCTCCTCGTTCCCTCCACCTCCGACATATATATCCTCTTGGTCAATCTTTCCTCACTCATTCTCTCCATGTGCCCAAACCATTTCAAAACACCTTCTTCTGCTCTCTCAACCACGCTCTTTTTATTTTCACACATCTCTCTTACCCTTACATTACTTACTCGATCAAACCACCTCACACCACATATTGTCCTCAAACATCTCATTCCCATCACATCCACCCTCCTGCGCACAACTCTATCCATAGCCCACGCCTCGCAACCATACAACATTGTTGGAACCACTATTCCTTCAAACATACCCATCTTTGCTTTCCGAGATAATGTTCTCGACTTCCACACATTCTTCAAAGCTCCCAGGATTTTCTCCCCCTCCCTCACCCTATGATTTACTTCCACTTCCATGGTTCCATCCGCTGCCAGATCCACTCCCAGATATCTAAAACACTTTACTTCCTCCAGTTTTTCTCCATTCAAACTTACCTCCCAATTGGCTTGATCCTCAACCCTACTGTACCTAATAACCTCGCTCTTATTCACATTTACTCTTAACTTTCTTCTTTCACACACTTTACCAAACTCAGTCACCAGCTTTTTCAGTTTCTCACATGAATCAGCCACCAGCGCTGTATCATCAGCGAACAACAACTGACTCACTTCCCAAGCTCTCTTATCCCGAACAGACTGCATACTTGCTCCTCTTTCCAAAACTCTTGCATTCACCTCCCTAACAACCCCATCCATAAACAAATTAAACAACCATGGAGACATCACACACACACATATATATATATATATATATATATATATATATATATATATATATATATATATATATATATATATATATATATATATATATATATATATATTACTTTCTATTATTATACTTAGTCGCTGTCTCACACGTTAGCGAGGTAGCGCAAGGAAACAGACCTCTGACACATATATCCTCTTTGTCAATCTTTCTTCACTCATTCTCTCCATGTGACCAAACCATTTCAATACACCCGCTTCTGTTCTCTCAATCACATTCTTTTTATTACCACACATCTCTCTTACCCTTTCATTACTTACTCGATCCAACCACCTCACACCACATATTGTCCTCAAACATTTCATTTCCAACACATTCACCCTCCTCCGCACAACCCTATCTATAACCCACGATTCGCAACCGTATAACATCGTTGGAACAACTATTCCTTCAATCACCCATTTTTGCTCTCCGAGATAACGTTCTCGCCTTCCACACATTCTTCAAGGCCCCCAGAACCTTCGCCCCCTCCCTCAGCCTGTGACTCACTTCCGCTTCCGTGGTTCCATCCGCTGCTAAATCCACTCCCAGATATCTAGAACACTTCACTTCCTCCAGTTTTCCTCCATTCAAACTTACCTCCCAATTAACTTGTCCCTCAACCCTACTGAACCTAATAACCTTGCTCTTATTTATATTTACTCTCAGCTTTCTTCTTTCACACGCTTTACCAAACTCAGTCACTCTGCAGTTTCTCACCCAAATCAGCCACGAGCGCGGCATCATCAGCGAAAATAACTGATTCACTTCCTAAGCCCTCTCATCCACAACAGACTGCATACTTGCCCCTCTCTCCAAAACTCTTGCATTCACCTCCTTAACAACCCCATCCATACAAATATACAAATCAAACAACCATGGAGACATCATGCACCCCTGCCGCAAACCAACATTCACCGGGAACCAATCACTTTCCTCTCTTCCTACTCGTACACATGCCTTACATCCTCGATAAAGACTTTTCACTGCTTCAAGTAATTTACTTCTCACACCATATACTCTTGATACCTTCCACGGAGCATCTCTATCAGCTCTATCATATGCCTCCTCCAGATCCATAAATGCTACATACAAATTCATCTGTTTTCTAAGTATATCTCACATACATTCTTCAAAGCAAACACCTGATCCACACATCCTCTACCACCTCTGAAACCACACTGCTCTTCTCCAATCTGATGCTCTGCACATGCCTTCACCCTCTCAGTCAATATCCTCCCATATGATTTCCTAGGAATACTCAACAAACTTATACCTCTGTAATTTGAACATTCAACTTTATCACCTTTGCCTTTGAACAATGGCACTATGCATGCATTCCGCCAATACTCAGGCATCTCACCATGAACCATGCATACACTGAATATCCTTACTAACCAGTCAACAACACAGTCACCCCCTTTTTAAATAAATTCCACTGCAATACCATTCAAACTCGCCGCTTTGCCGGCTTTCATCTTCCGCAAAGCTTTCACTACTCCTTCTCTGTTTACCCAATCATTCTCCCTAACACTCTCACTTCGCACACCATCTCGACCAAAACACCCTATATCTGCCACTCTAACATCAAACACATTCAACTAACATTCAAAATACTCACTTCATCTCATTTCACCACTAATTGTTATTAGCTACCCATTAGCCCCTTCACCGATGTTCCCATTTGTTCTTTTGTCTCACGCATTTTATTTACATCCTTCCAAAACATCTTTTTATTCTCCCTAGAATTGAATAATACTATCACACCCCAACTCTCATTTGCCCGCCTTTTCACCTCTTGCACCTTTCTCTTGACCTTCTGCCTCTTTCTTTTATACACCTCCCAGTCATTCGCACTTTTTCTCTGCAAAAATCGCCCAAATGCCTCTCTCTTCTCTTTCACTAACAAATTTACCTCTTTATCCCGCCACTCACTACCCTTTCTAATCTGCCCACCTCCCATCTTTCTCATGCCACACGCATCTTTTGGGCAAGTCATCACTGCTTCCCTAAATATATCCCATTCCTCCCCCACTCCCCTTACATCATTTGCTTTCACCTTTTTCCAATCTGCACTCAATCTCTCCTGGTACTTCCTCACACAGGTCTCCTTTCCAAGCTCACTTACTCTCACCACTCTCTTCACCCCAGCATTCTCTCGTCTTTTCTGAAAACCTCTGCAAATCTTCACCTTCGCCTCCACAAGATAATGATCAGACATCCCTCCAATTGCCCCTCTCAGCACACTAACATCCAGAAGTCTCTCTTTCATGCGCTTATCAGTTAACACATAATCCAATAACGCTCTCTGGCCATCTCTCCTACTTGCATACGTATACTAATGTATATATCTCTATTTAAACCAGGTATTCCCAATCACCAGTCTTTTTTTTCAGCACACAAATCTACGAGCTCTTCACAGTTTTCATCACTGAACACCCCATATATATATATATATATATATATATATATATATATATATATATATATATATATATATATATATATATATATATATATTATCCCTGGGGATAGGGGAGAAAGAATACTTCCCACGTATTCCCTGCGTGTCGTAGAAGGCGACTAAAAGGGAAGGGAGCGGGGGGCTGGAAATCCTCCCCTCTCGTTTTTTTTTTTTTTTTTTTTTTTTTTTTTCCAAAAGAAGGAACAGAGAAGGGGGCCAGGTGAGGGTATTCCCTCAAAGGCCCAGTCCTCTGTTTTTAACGCTACCTCGCTATCGCGGGAAATGGCGAATAGTATAAAAAAAAAAAAAAAATATATATATATATATATATATATATATATATATATATATATATATATATATATATATATATATATATATTTATATTATCTATTTCATTTATTTATTTTGCTTTGTCGCTGTCTCCCGCGTTAGCGAGGTAGCGCAAGGAAGCAGACGAAAGAATGGCCCAACCCACCCACATACACATGTATATACATACACGTCTACACACGCAAATATACATACCTATACATTTCAATGTACACATATATATAACACACAGACATATACATATATACACATGTACATAATTCATACTGTCTGCCTTTATCTATTCCCATCGCCACCTCGCCACACATGGAATAACAACCCCCTCCCCCCTCATGCGTGCGAGGTAGCGCTAGGAAAAGACAACAAAGGCCCCATTCATTCACACTCAGTCTCTAGCTGTCATGTAATAATGCACCGAAACCACAGCTCCCTTTCCACATCCAGGCCCCACAGGACTTTCCATGGTTTACCCCAGACGCTTCACATGCCCTAGTTCAATCCATTGATATATATATATATATATATATATATATATATATATATATATATATATATATATATATATATATATATATATATATATATATGTATGAAGGATGGTGCGTTTAAGGGTGAGGTGCTACTGCTAGTGCTGAAGTAGAGAGAGACAAAGTGAGACCCCTGTGGCTCAATAGGCGAGAGTTGCAGCCTGGTGCCCTTGTCCTACTGCAAAAGGATGGCGCTACCGAGGTCCCATGGCTATGCTGTTTATGGGAGGTGTTACTGAGGTCCCATGGTTGTGGTACAGAAGGAAGGAGGTTTTGCCGAGGTACCATGGCTGTATTGCAGAAGGAAGGAGGTATCATCAAGGGCCCATGGCTGTACTGTAGAAGGAAGGCGTCGCTGGGGTCCCATGGCTGTGCTGCAGATGGAAGGTGTTGCAAAGTCCCATGGCTGTGTTGTGAAAGGAAAGAAGTGTTGCTGAGGCCTCATGGCTATCTACAGATGGGAGTAGGAGTTGCTGAGGTGTCATGGCTGTTTTGTAGAAGGGAGGTGCGGCAGAGGTTCTGTGGGTGTACTGTAGAGAGGAGTAGGCGTTCCTAAGGTTTTATAGTTGTGTTGCAGATACGAGGCGGCGTTGTTGACGTACCATGGTAGTGTTGTAATTAGCTATTTGTACTCTACGGTGAGGTAGTTTTACACTAGTGGGGCCCTATCTCTTTAACAGTCTCTATCATCACACAACTTAAATTTCTGTATGGTGTCTGCATTAACCATTTCCTCTGTCATTTTATTCCATTCACCACTCATACTATATAAGTGCTTCTTTACATCTATTCTAACAAGTCTTTAGACTAATTTCATGTTATTTCCTCTGGATGATCCATTCCTTCATCCCGCAAAAAAACTGTTCCCTGTCACCGTCAGGTATCTGTTTTAAAACTTGAACGTTGTGGTCAGGTCACCCCTCACTCTTCTCCCTTTCAAGGTGGGCAAATCTAAAGCCTCTAGTCTTTCCCCATAACTCAGCTCTCGTACTCCTGATATTTTTGTTTCCTCTTAGGGCCGGCCCTCAGGGGGTTAGACGGGTATGAATCACCTAGGGCCCTGATTGAAGGAGCTCAAAAACTCAATGAAAGATGAAAAAGTGCATCATGCAGAATAAAGACTACTTTATGATTTACTCTTATAATAGCCCATTCCAATGGATTTCAGGGTATCTCAACTGTAGAAAAAGACGGATGTGCAGGTCCTGCCAGTGAAGGGTTTGTGTCTTAGGTGTCATGAATGAGAGACAGAGGCGAGAGAACAGGCGAGGAAAAGTAACGGGGAGAGAAAGGATGAAGTTAAATGTGGTTGAGAAGGAAACAAAGGAAATTAAGTGGGAAGGGCTGTGGGAGACTATGGCTACGGAGTTAGAAGACTTTACCGATTCCATGTTTACTTAAGGCTTTGCGGAAAAGGTTTACGTATGAGGGGTGCTGTCTTTAACACCAAACGAGGGCGAGCACTCCAAGCCCAAACATTAATCCCTAACGCTTGCAACACAAGCTTCAGTCTCCAGTCTTCGTGAGGGAGCAAGGCCCTTGGGATTAATCAGTGTATTTCCAAGCTGTTGTAGCCAGTGGATGAAGCTCTTGGCTTGGAGAGATAAGTCTGGTCGTGCAGCTGTTCCCTCATTTACACAAAGATATAACTCCGAACAACGACTACTCCAGGTGAGTCGATGGGAGATCCATAGATTTGTTTGGACAGGAATCCTAACCTCCAAACAGCGACCACGCCAGGTGAGCTGACGGGTGATCCACAAACTTGTTAGGCCAGGAATCCTAGTTTTGTTAGCCGAGCAATAACAAAAGTCGTTAGTTACCTTGGAAATCCTAAAACTGTATTGTCGTTGTTTGAATTAGCCAAGAAATACCACTATTTGTTAATTAGCCGTGGAATAAGTGCTCTTAGTTCGCCAAAGAAGTGCTTGAATTTTAATCATTTAAGGAAATGCCAGCGTTATTCGTCAGAAGGAGAATACCAGTGGACTCAAAACATACAAAGTATGAAAAAGCCATGATATAGTCAGCATAGAGGCTGCTACGAGGGATCTACGAGAACATGGATTATCAAATCTATTACGTTTGATTAACCGACATTCATATATAACTTTTGGATTAGTATTTGAACTACAAAAATGAGGAATATCAACGTCGCTTTATATAGTCTTTGAATGCCTCCTGTGTAACGTCCAAAAATACTCCTAGTTGATCTTTTCCTACTTAATCCACATTCAAGCTCCCTTCAATTGGGCAATATTATTGGCACATTTCCAAGTAAAATATGTCTACGCCTGGTAATATTCACAGATTAGAAATACACTCGTAAAACTTACTGTACGAAGAAACTCTGGCTATGGTATGCGTATATTTCCCTTATGTAGTTGAATAACACGCTTTCATGAGATTGATTGGCTTGAAAAACAAACGCTTAATGAGTTTGTTTTATTGTATACCTTTATTATTCGTAGATATACATTGCATGGAACAGAAACACACACACACACACACACACACACACACACACATATCAGTATGTGGAACGAACAATGCAAAAAGGATTATACAATGTTCAACGTTAATGTGGACAGTAAGAAACATGCAACTTGAATGGTGGAAGCATAACACTGGGGTTGTCCACCCTCCAATGAGAGTGCGGGGGAAAAGGAAGCATTAGAAATGATGCGGGAACTGTGGAAAACGTAACATTGGAAGGCTAAAATGTGAGGGCTCTGTGCAGTCTTTCACTGCAAAGAAATATTAGGGGTTCGAGGTAGGTGGATTCGTTTATTGCGAGTGAAATAAAAGACAAACTGATTTTTTGTGACGATTTATTCTTAAGTTTACTTTTTTTAGTAATTTGGTAATTTACATTTAGTAATTTACATTTTAGTAATTTAGCAAGGAAATGACAGCAGAATCACAGAATTGTTCGGGAAAGGATAGTTTGACCATGATTTTCAAAGTGTGATGGCCTAACCATGATATTCAAAGTGTGTGTTAGCTTGACCTCGATTTTCATAGTGTATGATGATCATGATATTCAGTGTGTGATAACTCGTCCATGATTTTCAGTATGTGATAACTCGACGATGATTTTCAATATGTGATAACGACCATGATTATTAGTGTGAGGTAAATCGACCATGATTTTCAGTGTATGATAACTCGGCCATGATTTTCGGTGTGTGATAACTCGACCATGATTTTCAGTGTGTGATAACTCGACCATGATTTTCAGTGTGAGATAACTCGACCATGATTTTCGGTGTGTGATAACTCGACCATGATTTTCAATGTGTGGTAACTCGACCATGATTTTCAGTGTGTGATAACTCGACCATGATTTTCAGTGTGATAACTCGACCATGATTTTCAGAGTGTGATAACTCGACCATGATTTTCGGTGTGTGATAATTCGACCATGATTTTCAGTGTGTGACAACTCGACCATGATATTCAGTGTGTGATAACGCGACCATGATTTTCAGTATGTGATAACTCGACCATGATTTTCAGTGTGTGATAACTCGACCATGATTTTCAGTGTGATAACTCGACCATGATTTTCAATATGTGATAACTCAACCATGATTTTCAGAGCTTGCGATAGCATGATCGCAGTAAAGAATTAAGCTTAGAATGCATGAAGAAGCTTGCAAGAAGAACTTGCCTCACCACTAAGGTCTGGTTGTGAAACCCTGGAGTACAAAGGTCAGGCGAGGTAGAAAAAATATATCTCAGCAATGGAGATGGAAAATCTGTTTCGTATAGCTGGGATGAAAAAAATAGGTAAAATAAAGAAAGAGGCTGTGAGCTTATGTGGTGTGATGATTCCATCAGAAAGGCGAAGGGATGCAATGGTGTTGTCATGGAGAATGTATGGCAGATGTTAGTTAGGCTGGTCAAGAAGAAAGATTGTGTGGTAGAGTAAAATTTTACGGTACAAGAAAGGAGAGGTTGACCAACGGAAGAGATGGGAAGATGTACAAATATGCATAGCTTGTCTGGTAGTAGTATAGATGAAGACTAGTCTAACGTAACGAATCAATTTAGAGAGTTAATTGAACATACGAAATGTTTTTATAAGTGTAGAAGTTAGTGTTTTACCGAAGGTCACTGGACAAGGGTTGAGGATGTGTGTGTGTGTGTGTGTGTGTGTGTGTGTTTGTCTAATGCCGCGTTTATCCGATCCACCACATTAAATGTAGGAAGGAGAGATTATCATATGTAGAGCTCGACGAGATTATCGTTATCGGAGTCAGAAAGCTCTTACCGTCTCGGCCAATATGGTTATCTGTTACAGTCAGCTGATAAAGTCTTCCATATGGTTAGGCTAGACGTGGTTATTGCCAGTGTCACTGAGTATATCGTCTGGATAACTGGTATCGCGTCGAACCCCAACTTCCTAGTTATATAATCAGACAATACGTAAGTAATATTTTTACGTTTTAAGAGGGAATATGTGTGAACATTTTGATTCCTATGGTGTGTTAAATTGTGTACTACTGGCTCATTCTCTCGAACCAATCTCAGCTTTCTGTGCTCTATCAACTCGCGTCCGGTTTCTTGACCTGGGGCTCACTTATTAACAACATTCAAGTCATTTTCCGATGCACATAGCATTTCCAATGTCTCAGCTTTTAAAAAGAAAGATGTTTTTGTAGGTTAAGCTTAGCAGTGTTACTAAGGTGCTCAATCAAGCATTTTAGTTAATTTACTTACATAATTTTTTTTTGAACTAAGAAAATTCACTTAAATATTTTTTCTCGAAGCATATACTGGACTTCACTTGCATACTTTAAGCGTTTCGCACGCAGCATATACTCTTAATCCATTTCAAACATTCATCGAGATTTAAAACAATATCTAAATATAGTTCCGTTATTCTACAGAGCTCCCCTCGTATCGCATGCAACTATGTCACATTCATAGCTTTATATATTTCTCTGAATTCAATAGCATGCGAATTCAGCCAGATTATTCGTTCAATTGTCATCCTCTGACTGTGAATATGATCAGAGGTTTTTGTGGAATAATGTGTACGTAAAAAATATCAAGATCTACACGAGACCATGTTCAGTTCCTTTATGTTAGTTTTCAGTCATTACGAAATCATTCAATTTTAAATCTAGTTCACTTGTATTTCTGTACTTTTTTGCACAGTGTGCCATCTATCAATTTGAATGAAGTACGAAAACCGCATTGGAAATAGATACTTTGTATACTTTACGTGCTATCCTCAAAGAACTATGTACATTTGTACTTTGTATATCTATTTTGCCAAATAAACCCAAACCAAGATGGCCCGGAGAGCAAATTACCCGTGAGGCAAATCTTCCCTTTATTCAAAGGAAGTGCGATAACCTCTCCTCGTCATCCGCTGATACGTTTTCTGGTGTTTGGCTACAGACATCGCTAGCAACTTCTGTCGTTTACCTTCACTTTTTTCGTTCTGACGGTACTATAGCTGTCTCTCCCGTTGACAAACCAACTCTCTTTGGTTCCCGTTTTTCCTCTACCTGCACCATGAGTGGCTAACATTACTTCACCCCTTGATGTTTCTCTCACTAATCCTATGCCTCTTCCCGTAATCTCTTCGAACTGACCGAAAAAAACTCTCTCCGGACGCAAGCAAGGCTTATTGGTCCTGACGGCATCCATCCCCGTGTACTGAGTGTACCACTGAACTTGCACTTGTGCTTGCTTGTCTGTTCCGTTTCTGTTTAAAATGCGGAACTTTTCTTTCTCAGAAAGGTCCTAAACTCTCAAATTATCGTCCTGTTGTTTTGACATCTACCATTTCCAAAGTCTTTGAATCCCTCCTCAGTTCCCATGATGAATCTCACAGTCCTGTCTCTGATCACCAGTATGGCTTCCGGAAGGTGAGGTCCAAAGGTGACATCTTTTTTTTTTTATCTTATTACTGTCTGGTCATCATCCTTGAAAGATTTTGGGGAATCCTATGTAGTTATCCTTACCATATTCAAAGCTTTTGACAGGGTAAAGCATCGGGGTCCTCATCTCTAAGGTCCCCTCTTTTGGCTTTCCTACCCCACTTTGTTCCTTCATATCTACCTTCCTCTCAAGCCGATTAATTTCCCCTCTCTCCATCAACAGCGGTGTCCCTCAAGGTCATGTACTATCTCTTACATTTATTTATTCTTTTAATCAACGATATCCTTTCTCCCAGAAATAACCAAATGCATTCATATGTTGGAGACTCAACAAGGCATTCTTCCATATCCTTCAATTCTACTCTCACTCGAATTACGTCTCGTCTCGACACAACTTCCTTAATAAACTCGGACTTGGTCAGGATATCTCAGAGGTGGCCCCGGTAGACGAAATCTGGTTAAGTTCAATGCCTCTAAAACCCCAAATTCTACGAATCTTCCGAAAATTTCTCATAACCTTCCTCTCTTGTTTGACGGTTCTGTAATTCCACATCTTGACTCATTGAACATACTTGGTATTACTGTAACGTCCACTCTTTCTTGGAAACCCCAGAGAATAATTAAGTCGGCCTCTAAGAAACTTGAGGTACTGTTTAAGAGGGCTGTATGCATTCACGGTCCCCCCCCCCCCCGAGGGGGGAGGCCTAGCTACGTACGGGTCTGTGATTTCCTAACGCGATAAGCTCTTACTGACCCATGGCATTTTCTTGACCTATAGGCAAAAACATGCACGGGGAAGCACATTCATTATGCTGTAATGAGCATAAGCAAAAACATTAGAACTTTGATTACTCCGATTACTCCAAATTTCTTGTCTAACGTTTGTAAGCCAGCAAACGACACCCAGACTCAGATGTAGGCATCAGCAGGGGCGCCGAACACACTAACGTGTTCATCCATAATGGGCTGTAGACTCACTCAGAACCTTATTAAGGGTTGAAGCAGATGCTGCCAGTGTTCCTCAGGGGAGCGGGTGGCTACAGGAATGGCTCTGATGTAAGAATAACGGGAGATAAGGCCTTGAGAGCCTGATCGGCCAACGTTTAGAACGTCTGGGTCGCAGTCCGTAGTCCAAAGGGGATACAAACGACCGGGATAAAGGTCGTGGTGATAGCAGTCAAGCTCCTCAAGAATAGGTCAGGCCAGTCTTCGAGAATATAGTCCATCTGCGAGGGTCATGGGCAAAGTCCTGGACATGTGGGATGGGGTAAAGATCCAGCTAAGAGAGTTGCTGAGGGAATGATAGCCGCAGAGACGCCAGACACCAGGGAATGAATAAACTACGTGGATACATGAGGCACAGCAGCGTTCAAAGGGCCGTGTGATGCCCATCTTCAACTTCTAGTGCTAGTTTTGGGCAACTTTCTTCTTCTCTGGGGCAAGTGTCCAGGTTTGGCCATTGAGTGTGTTGTATGTAGTGAGTATGTTTAATTGTGGACGCAACAAAGGTCCGGGCGAGTAACAGTTCTGTCAGCAGGGTATTGAGCGAATGAATTGGAATGTTTCTGTTTATGCAAGTTTGAAGGTCGCTGTATAGTCTTCTCTAAGCTATGAAGCGCTCAAATGAGGCTATACACTGTTATATAACGTTATGACAGATATACATCACTATAGTCCTAAGCTAGACCCACAACTATAGTTCTGTAAGTAATAAGCAGAGTACTACAGTTTCGGCTAGGCTATACAAAACTGGTACTTTTTTTACAAGATAATCTCTGGTGTATGTGACTAGACTATACAATACTAGTAAGCTGTCTAATCTCTGGCATCTGTCTGTTAAATAGGGATCGAGGTGTTCTTAATGTCTATACTTAAGCCGAACTAAATGGAAAGGGAAACGCGGGTAAAACATCATGATGCACTACAGATAAAGAATACATACAACACATTACAAGACCTCTACGATACCATGCGAGATTTCTAATGAGGCTAGATGTTACAGTTGATGCTTACTGTAAAAAAAAAAAAATGGTTTCAATCACTTTGTAAATGTACTTTATCAAACTGTTTTTGGATTTTGTTTCAGATATTACTAGGTGGTGTTTCGCTGTTAATTCAGAAATATACTTCCTTCAGAAATATACTTCCTCCAAGATGAACGTTTAGCATCTTTTAATGTCCACTTCTGCTTTGAACGGACTCTAGCATATGATATCCGGTTTGCATCATAGGGTGATCTAGAGGAATTTACAGAAACACGTTCTGGTGATTTTCCTGGCAATTTCACATTGTTCTTCCAAGTAAAGAAAGGCCTTTGAGGGTAAACCAACACTTCTGGGTATACAGGTGGTCATAAGCAGCAACAGATGAAAAATCACTTCATGTTGATAATGATTGTATGGTCATTCCAACTGCCTCATTAGTCTTCCACTTTTGCAAACAGGGAGATGTTAGATTGTGTATATATCTAAGGGTTATATACCAGTGGTCTCTAACATATAAGTCATTCTATACTGACCACCTGTAGTCAGGCAATAACTAAGAAGAGCAAATGGTTAAGTCAATGGCTGAAGAGGAATTATGAAACACATCGTATCTTGTTGGTGGTCTATCATTCATTAAAACTACATCGTTGTTGTCAAGCACCTGCTCGACAACGTTTCCCCATTCATTACAGTTGTCGTTACTCCATAAGATATATTTTGCAATGTAATCACCCATTAATATGTATGGTGGTGGAAGTTGATCAACCAATCCTTGAAGATCGCTGATGTCCAATTGACAATTATTTCCTTGATTTAGGCTGTAGATAGAGTGAGCATAATGTGATCTTTTTATCTAAACGGATTTGAACTGCACTGTGTTAAGCTGTAAAGTACTTTATTGATCTATGAATAATGATGCCTATGCCACCTTGATCTCTTTCTCCCAACAATGGTGGGGGGGGGGGGTATGAAACAGTTAATTCCAGAGTTATACAGTTGATCTCCAATCTTAGACTCTTGGAGACATTATTTTTACATCTATAGCCCTGAATATTTTTATTTGTTTAGCGCTTGAAGTAATACCACGACAATTGATATGCAGGGTTTGTTAGCACCTCCTTTATGTTTGTTTTATTTCTGTTGTTCTGGCCGAGGGGGATTATGTACCTTGGCCCTGATTTTCTTAACCGTTTTTCCACTTGGAAGCTCTGTCCTCATCTTATCGGAGACATCTGCAACAAGGACTTTATACCTGTTTGTGGTAGGTACGTCCACTGGTGGAGAGAGAGGGGGCGATGGTATTCCTCTTCTCTTCTTACCACGAACTGGGGAAGAGGGAGTCTTTCTGCCATTGGTTCCATGCATCATCCCTTCTGCTGTTGCATCCACTGGCTTTCTTTGCCATGATTTTTCCTTAGATCAGGCAATGACATTGCCTGTGACAACACTTGGGATGTGGGGAAAATGTGGGAGGAGTGTTGCAATACCAAGAGGCATTACGCCAACCCCCAAAGATGGCAAAGCCACCTCAGGAGGTTCAGCACGTACAGTAAGAGGGGCATCCCTTGCAGGACTAGTTGCAAGGGTCTTTACAACATTAGCGTAATTCCTAGACTGACCAAGATTTTTTTCTAGCATATCCGACACATATGCTCTACGCTGGCTCTGTGGAGCGCTGCTTCTTCATTTTTGTGCTGTTGACATTTCTTGTTACGAGGTTTATGATCATTGTTACAATTGATACATCTGGCGGTAGCAGAGCATTCACCATGAACAGGGGCTGAACACACATCACATAACTTGTAACTCTTACAAACTTTTGATGGGTGACCAAATTTATTAAAGCAACTGTAACACTGCAAAGGTTTTGGTCTAAAAGGTCGAACTATTTTCTCAATTTTCAAATCGTACATGTTTTGGAATATTGGTATCTTCAAAAGTTAAAATAATCATTTTTGTTCTAGGAACTTTCTTGACCAAGATCACTGTCTCAGGGCTTATATCTAGTCTCTCTTTCTCTGAGAAATCATAAAGATCTCGGTCAAAGATGACTCCCCTCCCATAACTGAAATTCAGATAGAGTTTCATTTCCTTCAATATTTCTCCCTCTTCTGACCAAAATGGGAAATGTCTCTACTGCCAATACCACCTACTTTCTTTTGCAGAAATCTCCTGAGCTTGTATTAATCATAAATGCTTCTTTTACTGTTGCTACAAGCCACATTGGAGGCTTGGGTGTCCTCTTTAGGAGTAGGGATCTTAGTATTCTCTAGCTTTGTTGGAATATACACCGTTGGTCGATAGATGTTCAAGTATCAAGGAACAATGTCACACAATGCCCCTGTAACTACATTGCTGCATACATGTACGTTGTCAGTATCACATTTTGTATTAAAAGCATCTTCATGGTTTTCCAAGTTTCTTTCTCATCTTGCATGCTCATTCGAATCTCTTTAATGACCCCATAAGACCCAAACGTCTCAAATAGTATGTCGTCGTTACATCCTAAAGGAATTTACTTAACATGGAGCACAGTCAAAGTTTGCACAAGAGCTTCCTTTTTACTCCTTTCTGAGGAAGATAAAGCACAGCCAGATTTCGCTTTTCCAACATTTGGGTTTCCTGCACTCATATTACCCTCATGCTCCATGCCGGAATTTACTTTGTCTCGAGGAGCGTGTGAAGAATCAGAACAGTTCCGCTCAGAGTCCATGGTTAACAAGCTAAGGTCATTATCAGATCCTCCACTACCAGATGTCTTTGGAGCTGGAGACTCCAAAGACAGATACAGTTTCTGCCATCAACGGTCAGGTCTTGTACAGAAAACATGCAACCTGAGCGCTTCCGTTTATGCGTTAAGGCCACCCCATAAACCAAAAAAAAACAAACGAATTCATGGAAACAAATATTGCAGTTGCCTGATGCCGCAAACAATAAAGAGGTTCCTGCAGAGTCAGAGAATTTCCGGTAAATGATCATTTATAAGAAAGAACCTCGGCTATGAGAAGCTTTGACAACCCGTTTGTCCTCTGCAGCTTTGTTACATGAAGGATGGAGCCGGCGTAGCTGCTCTCTTACCTATAATGAAAAGAGAGAAAGGAATTAAGTCACGGCGTCAATCCCAACTGTGCACACCCACTGACCCGCGAGCCTTGCGAGCCCTCGCCAGCTCCACCAACTCAGCAAGCTGCCAACAACACACAGGTCGGAAAGATTCTGTCCCTTAGAACTTCCCTAATGAGAAAAGAGAAAGTCCAGGATGTTCCCCAAGGACAGCAGTCTGAAGGAGTTTAGGAAGCCCACCTTAAAAAAAACATTGCCAGTTCAGAAATGGTAGGAGAGTGTGGATAATTAGAAGAACAAGGACAAATGAGTCGTTAGGAGTAGATCAGTGTCTATGCCATACCAAAAGGATTCCTCCCATGGAACAAATGACCAGTTCCAGTTCTGATAGACCAAGGAGGGAAGAACGAAAAGTATAGGTAAAAAATAGCTTACGTGTGTTCGTCTGAGAGCTCAAGTTCTCAAGTGTGTGTGTGTGTGTGTGTGTGTGTGTGTGCATAAGAATAACGACATAAGACATACATGCAAGGTTAAGTACTGGGGCAACACGAATGTAAAACTCTCCCATAATATTCAGTTAATCACACACACACACACACACACACACACACACACACACACACACATTGAAAGAGGCAGTACACTTATACAAAAAAGTACTCATCTATACCACATGAAATTAATTACAAAACTTAATCTTCGCAAAGTGAAAATCTGAATGCAGCGTAACACGTCAGGCAATGAAGTGATCTTCCAAAAGCTGCAGGCTACCAGCGCCACTAAACAGAGACTCTATTCAGATTTATTCCTACGACCAGCTTTAGTGTAAATCAAACAAACTTGGAATGTAACTAAATGTTACAGAACGTCAAATTAACTGACACGGATATCTTAATTCATAATGGCAGAAACTTGCTTTCATCATAATAACTGGCAAACAATAACGAGCAATTTTGCCATCGGTTAATGTATCGCCATCACTGAAACAGCAGACAACTTAACACTTAAGCAACTACGTCAATAATTCTTTAAATGTCTCATGGGCGAGAGACTTGTTACACAAGCGGAAGACATAGACAGTTGCAACACAGCGACTAATACCAATGTGTACACAACCCATATATATATCTTTGCATGGTAATAGGTATAGCGGCTATATACTTCTTACGAGAGACTTGTCACACAAGAGGAAAACATAGAAAGTTGCAACAGAGCGACTAATACGAATGTGTACACAACTCCATGTATATATCTTTGTATGGTAATAGGTATAGCGGATGTATACTTCCTATGTGAAATGGCATGGTGACCGTGCACTTCCAGTAACTCATGAAGAGTCAGAAGCCACCAGCGGGCAACCATTTCGCACGTATTGTACATATTTATGAAGATTGGATAAAGAGGCAACCTGGGAACTCAACTCCTGTTGGAAGAAGAGTTGCCTGATTGGTAGTGTTGCAGGCTGTATTGTTTATAGGAAATCACACAACCAAGGTTAACTATAAAATCTCAAAATTTTATGTATAGGGAAGGACAACTGGGAGAAATTTGCACAGCCCCCTTCCCCCAGGCCTTCCCGAATCTACGTCAATGATCGGGTGTGAGGTATCAGTTCGGTGAGTGGACGAGAATTTGTGATGATGCGAGTTCTAATAATTTATTCTTTTTTTTTACTCAAGTAAATCAACTCACTGCTAGACTGACAGTTCTCCCTACAATACACAAGCGATTGTAAAGGTTTGCAGAAATATATAGCAGGCCTTCCACAAATTGTTTGCCCTCATTCCCTACAATTTCAATAACTTAGGCCATCGTAGAGCGTATATTGAGTTTCACTGAAGGCATCTTTACTTTGTCGGTGTCTCCCTCCATAGGGACATAATGGCGTACAGCGAAGAGACATTGTATTGCTCGCAAGTATTGGCTCTAACCCTTATTATGTTCCTAGTTATCATAAAACGAGTTTTATTATGGTTGATCATAGGATTACTGTCTTCATAAAATATAATGCCCATTATTTCATATTATATATATATATATATATATATATATATATATATATATATATATATATATATATATATATATATATATATATATATTTTGTCGCTGTTACACGCGTTAGCGAGGTAGCGCAAGGAAACAGACGAAAGAATGGCCCAACCCACCCACATACACATGTATATACATACACGTCAACACACACACACATATACATACCTATACATTTCAACGTATACATTTATATACATACATAGACATATACATATATACATATGTACATAATTCATACTTGCTGCCTTTATTGATTCCGTCGCCACCCCGCCACACATGTAATGACAACCCTCTCCCCCTGCACGCGCGCGAGGTAGCGCTAGGAAAAGACAACAAAGGCCACATTCGTTCACAGTCTCTAGCTGTCATGTATAATGCACCAAAACAACAGCTTCCTTTCCACATCCAGGCCCCACAAAACCCCAGACGCTTCACATACCCTGGTTCAATCCACTGACAGCACGTCCACCCCGGTTTACCACACCGTTCCAATTCACTCTATTCCTTGCACGCCTTTCACCATCCTGCATGTTCAGGCCCCGATCACTCAAAATCTTTTTCACTCCATTCTTCCACCTCCAATTTGGTCTTCCACTTCTCGTTTCTTCCACCTCTGACACATATATCCTCTTTGTCAATCTTTCCTCGCTCATTCTCTCCATGTGACCAAACCATTTTAGAACACCCTCTTCTGCTCTCTCAACCACACTCTTTTTATTACAATACATCTCTCTTACCCTTTGATTACTTACTCCATCAAACCACCTCACACCACATATTGTCCTTAAGCATCTCATTTCCAACACATTCACCCTCCTCAGCACAACCCTATCTATAGCCCATGCCTCGCAACAATATAACATTGTTGGAACCACTATTCCTTCAAACATACCCATTTTTGCTTCCGAGATAATGTTCTCGCCTTCCACACATTTTTCAACGCTTCCAGAACTTTCACCCCCCTCCCCCACCCTGTGACTCACTTCCGCTTCCATGGTTCCATCCGCTGCCAAATCCACTCCCAGATATCTAAAAAAACATCACTTCCTCCAGTTTTTCTCCTTTCAAACTTACCTCCCAATTGACTTGTCCCTCAACCCTACTGTACCTAATAATATTGCTCTTATTCACATTTACTCTCAGCTTTCTTCTTTCACACACTTTACCAAACTTAGTCACCAACTTCTGCAATTTCTCACCCGAATCAGTCACCAGTGCTGTATCATCAGCAAACAGCAACTGACTCGCTTCCCAAGCCCTCTCATGCATAACAAACTGCATACTTGCCCCTCTCTCCAAAACTCTTGCATTCACCTCCCTAAAAACCTCATCCATAAACAAATTAAACAACCATGGAGACATCACACACCCCTGCCGCAAACCGACATTCACTGAGAACCAATCACTTTCCTCTCTTCCTACTCATACACATGCCTTACATCCTCGATGATAACTTTTCACTGCTTCCAGCAACTTGCCTCCCACACCATATATTCTTAATACCTTCCACAGAGCATCTCTATAACTCTATCATATGCCTTCTCCAGATCCATAAATGTTACATACAAATCCATTTGCTTTTCTAAGTATTTCTCACATACATTCTTCAAAGCAACACCTGATCCACACATCCTCTACCACTTCTGAAACCACACTGCTCTTCTCTAATCTGATGCTCCGTACATGCCTTCACCCTCTCAGTTAGAACCTTCCCATATAATTTCCAGGAATACAAAACAAACTTATACCTCTATAATTTGAGCACTCACCTTTATCCCCTTTGCCTTTGTACGATGACATTATACATGCATTCACCTCTTGTACCTTTCTCTTTACCTCCTGCCTCTTTCTTTTATACATCTCCCAGTCTTTTGCACTATTTCCATGCAAAAATCGTCCAAACGCCTCTCTCTTCTCTCTCACTAATAATCTTACTTCTACATCCCACCACTCACTACCATTTGTCATCTACCCACCTCCTACGCTTCTCATGCCACAAGCATCTTTTTCGCAAGCCATCACTGTTTTCCATACATCCCATTCCATATATATATATATATATATATATATATATATATATATATATATATATATATATATATATATATATATATGCTCAAATTACAGAGGTATAAGTTTGTTGAGTATTCCTGGTAAATTGTATGGGAGGGTATTGATTGAGAGGGTGAAGGCATGTACAGAGCATCAGATTGGGGAAGAGCAGTGTGGTTTCAGAAGTGGTAGAGGATGTGTGGATCAGGTGTTTGCTTTGAAGAATGTATGTGAGAAATACTTAGAAAAGCAAATGGATTTGTATGTAGCATTTATGGATCTGGAGAAGGCATATGATAGAGTTGATAGAGATGCTCTGTGGAAGGTATTAAGAATATATGGTGTGGGAGGCAAGTTGTTAGAAGCAGTGAAAAGTTTTTATCGAGGATGTAAGGCATGTGTACGTGTAGGAAGAGATTACGTGTTAATTGACAGGCGTGCGAAAGAGAGACTTTTGGATGTTAATGTGCTGAGAGGTGCAACTGGAGGGATGTCTGATCATTATCTTGTGGAGGCTAAGGTGAAGATTTGTATGGGTTTTCAGAAAAGAAGAGTGAATGTTGGGGTGAAGAGAGTGGTGAGAGTAAGTGAGCTTGGGAAGGAGACCTGTGTGAGGAAGTACCAGGAGAGACTGAGTACAGAATGGAAAAAGGTGAGAACAATGGAAGTAAGGGGAGTGGGGGAGGAATGGGATGTATTTAGGGAATCAGTGATGGATTGCGCAAAAGATGCTTGTGGCATGAGAAGAGTGGGAGGTGGGTTGATTAGAAAGGGTAGTGAGTGGTGGGATGAAGAAGTAAGAGTATTAGTGAAAGAGAAGAGAGAGGCATTTGGACGATTTTTGCAGGGAAAAAATGAAATTGAGTGGGAGATGTATAAAAGAAAGAGACAGGAGGTCAAGAGAAAGGTGCAAGAGGTGAAAAAAAGGGCAAATGAGAGTTGGGGTGAGAGAGTATCATTAAATTTTAGGGAGAATAAAAAGATGTTCTGGAAGGAGGTAAATAAAGTGCGTAAGACAAGGGAGCAAATGGGAACTTCAGTGAAGGGCGCAAATGGGGAGGTGATAACAAGTAGTGGTGATGTGAGAAGGAGATGGAGTGAGTATTTTGAAGGTTTGTTGAATGTGTTTGATGATAGAGTGGCAGATATAGGGTGTTTTGGTCGAGGTGGTGTGCAAAGTGAGAGGGTTAGGGAAAATGATTTGGTAAACAGAGAAGAGGTAGTGAAAGCTTTGCGGAAGATGAAAGCCGGCAAGGCAGCAGGTTTGGATGGTATTGCAGTGGAATTTATTAAAAAAGGGGGTGACTGTATTGTTGACTGGTTGGTAAGGTTATTTAATGTATGTATGACTGATGGTGAGGTGCCTGAGGATTGGCGGAATGCGTGCATAGTGCCATTGTACAAAGGCAAAGGGGATAAGAGTGAGTGCTCAAATTACAGAGGTATGAGTTTGTTGAGTATTCCTGGTAAATTATATGGGAGGGTATTGATTGAGAGGGTGAAGGCATGTACAGAGCATCAGATTGGGGAAGAGCAGTGTGGTTTCAGAAGTGGTAGAGGATGTGTGGATCAGGTGTTTGCTTTGAAGAATGTATGTGAGAAATACTTAGAAAAGCAAATGGATTTGTATGTAGCATTTATGGATCTGGAGAAGGCATATGATAGAGTTGATAGAGATGCTCTGTGGAAGGTATTAAGAATATATGGTGTGAGAGGAAAGTTGTTAGAAGCAGTGAAAAGTTTTTATCGAGGATGTAAGGCATGTGTACGTGTAGGAAGAGAGGAAAGTGATTGGTTCTCAGTGAATGTAGGTTTGCGGCAGGGGTGTGTGATGTCTCCATGGTTGTTTAATTTGTTTATGGATGGGGTTGTTAGGGAGGTGAATGCAAGAGTTTTGGAAAGAGGGGCAAGTATGAAGTCTGTTGGGGATGAGAGAGCTTGGGAAGTGAGTCAGTTGTTGTTCGCTGATGATACAGCGCTGGTGGCTGATTCATGTGAGAAACTGCAGAAGCTGGTGACTGAGTTTGGTAAAGTGTGTGGAAGAAAGTTAAGAGTAAATGTGAATAAGAGCAAGGTTATTAGGTACAGTAGGGTTGAGGGTCAAGTCGGTTGGGAGGTGAGTTTGAATGGAGAAAAACTGGAGGAAGTGAGGTGTTTTAGATATCTGGGAGTGGATCTGGCAGCGGATGGAACCATGGAAGCGGAAGTGGATCATAGGGTGGGGAGGGGGCGAAAATTCTGGGAGCCTTGAAGAATGTGTGGAAGTCGAGAACATTATCTCGGAAAGCAAAAATGGGTATGTTTGAAGGAATAGTGGTTCCAACAATGTTGTATGGTTGCGAGGCGTGGGCTATGGATAGAGTTGTGCGCAGGAGGATGGAGGTGCTGGAAATGAGATGTTTGAGGACAATGTGTGGTGTGAGGTGGTTTGATCGAGTGAGTAACGTAAGGGTAAGAGACATGTGTGGAAATAAAAAGAGCGTGGTTGAGAGATCAGAAGAGGGTGTTTTGAAGTGGTTTGGACACATGGAGAGAATGAGTGAGGAAAGATTGACCAAGAGGATATATGTGTCGGAGGTGGAGGGAACGAGGAGAAGAGGGAGACCAAATTGGAGGTGGAAAGATGGAGTGAAAAAGATTTTGTGTGATCGGGGCCTGAACATGCAGGAGGGTGAAAGGAGGGCAAGGAATAGAGTGAATTGGAGCGATGTGGTATACCGGGGTTGACGTGCTGTCAGTGGATTGAATCAAGGCATGTGAAGCGTCTGGGGTAAACCATGGAAAGCTGTGTAGGTATGTATATTTGCGTGTGGACGTATGTATATACATGTGTATGGGGCGGGGTTGGGCCATTTCTTTCGTCTGTTTCTTGCGCTACCTCGCAAACGCGGGAGACAGCGACAAAGTATAATAAATAAATAAATATATATATATATATATATATATATATATATATATATATATATATATATATATATAATTTTCTCCCGAATACAAAAAAGTATTTATTGAAGAAGTATTTTACGAAATATTTCATATGTTACACTATCTCACCTCTTGAATAAGTTTACTGGACAATGATAAAACTGTGGACCGTAGATATTTGACATTGCAAGGTAATGCACTCAACAGTTATCTCTAAACTGGACCCAATCGTACCCCCTTACAGGGTCCATATTCTTTAAATAAAGATTACAATTTGGAGAATGTCTCCGTAAAGATTACTAATTTTCATATCTATCTAGCATAGAAACGGCCAAAAATATCCTTGTTATAATACCTTACGTAAGTATTTTTTCATTATTAATCTATATATTACTTTTATCTCCACTACAATTATTGTAACGAATCTGTAATAAGTAATTAAAGAACGTTCCCAGCGCGACCTTGTAGATCAAAAGATTTCAGCAAGTATGAAGAGTTAAAACGTATATTGATATTATCAAAGAGTAAAAATTACATAACGATAAACTTGAGAAACAGACACAATAAACTTGTTATGAAAACTGCATACGACACTAAATTACCTTAGACTAATAGATCTATTTATCTCATGTTAGTATTAGGTTGTTGTAAGGGTTCGTAGTAAAGTAGATAAAGACGAGTGCCATATCTCCCTGCGATAGATAGATAAGTACGGTAAGTCATGGGTTACTTATGAGTACATATATGGTGTACAGGATTGCATTTTGTGTAATGAAAATGAGTTTTTCTGGGTCGTTAGTTGTGTGGTCGTCTTTATGGCACGATTGCTAAAGCTGAAAAGCTACAAGAGTACAGTAATTCTACTTATATAAGTGCAAGGTCATGAGCACTACAGGGAAAAATGTAAACATTGTCTTGAGAAGGTTGAAATAGCAACATGATACTCATTATTAAAGTTTCACCCCAACATATAGGATGAATTATGTTTTGTCCTTATAGTAAAACAGTAGCTTCATCCCCCCCTACAGATACAATGTAATGATAAAGAACGTACTAATGGTTAAAAGTGATATCCTCTTTAAATTACTAGTAGTTTGATGTTTTAACTTTCAAAGGGCTTGTGTTTAGAGGAGAAATATAAGACCCCTCGTACAGAGGAGGATTTTTTGCGAGTGTACTTTATATACCTTGTTCCATTCATACGAGGTGCATGTTATTTATTTCAGGTATTTCCTTCTTCGTTAAAGGGAAATAAAATTCGAGCTGAGGGGCACATAAGAACTAACTAAAGTAAATCCTCGAATTTGTTTTACAATGATAGTTTACTGTACCTAGAATATGATAGACTACTGTAGCTTGATTTTGATCATTATTTGTATACATTATCAGAGTACCTACATATCTGAAATAGTCAAGGGTATTAATTGATCACGATCTACATTGGTATTGAAATAGAGGACACAAGGTTTGGATACTGGACGAATGTACAGGGAAGTGATAGTGTAGTGTTTAGTGTGCAGTGTTAAAGCTGCAGAGCATGATTTCGAACATCCTATTTAATTTTTTGAAAAGGCAGTACTGGTGTGATTTGTGATATCGGAGTATATTAGGATTGATTACCGTAAAAGCTGATTAAACACCTGTTAAAAATCATCAGATTGTATGAAGGATACCAGTGTGTTGCAGAGGACTGCATGGAACAAGTGCTTGTGGGGAGGTTGGGCAGGGGCACAGACAGCTACTTTTGTCTCCTGCCTCTTTGTTGACATTGTTTGGCAGCAGGCTTGATGCTTATTCGTGGGTGTAGACGGTATATTTTGAATGTGATAACAAAAAGTTAGATTCCTCTTTAGTAGTGCTACAGAAATAATGGATTTGGATGAAACTTGTATCAATGGACTCCTTATACTTAGTACTCTAGCACTAATTTGGAGCATTAGTTCTTCCATTCAGTTATTGTACAAGTGATATTGAAGAGGGCTATGAAGGTCAGGTAAAATGTGGGATAAAATTCAGTGAAACATATATATAAAACAACAGAACCTATGAAAATATAATCAAACTTTGCATGGAGCTGGAAATTTACCTTAAATTTTGAGTGGATTGAAATATACCGAAGATATTTTTGTCAACTTCCTTCTTCCATATTGATTGCTTGCAATTGGAGGCAGTAAATATATTCTGTGAACATAGTTGGAAATCATAGAACAGTTGAATGAAAACATCATACCATTCACATTTTCCTTCGAAGAACATTGGAAATAAAGTAAATTTAGATTGTAAAGTGAAGTTAGGTGAGGTTTTCATTGGTTTTGTTGATTTCTAGATGTTTTTCACTTGCTTTTTTCTAATTACTGTAGAATAAAAGTAATGCTTCAAATCATGCACACCTAGTATAAATAATTTCTGGTAAGTAAAAGTATGTCATTGATATACACTTATACAAACCTAAAATTTTATGCTGTGGTACTCCAAAACTGGAACTTTCTTATTGGAAACAGATAAATCTCACTTGCTGTGGAAGTTAAGAGAGGTTTTCTTAGATTCTGATACTTTTTAATGTGCTTCACCTGTATGTAATTGATAGCACATTTTCCCTTATATTCATAAGACAGCTTTAATGCCTTATTTAATATAGTATGATAAAGTATAATGCCCCAAATCATGCTGATGATTCATAGAACACTGCTTCCAAAGTCACATGAAGATTTAACTTTTTCCTCATCTTTGTAGATTTGAGACTGCCATTAGTAGCCTGTTGAGGTTTTTTCATCACCAGGAAGAGGAGGGAAAATATTCTGCTCTTGAGGTTTTTCATCAGGAAGATGAGGGAAAATATTTTGCTCTTCTCATTACCCCTACAACCACCCTTGTAGATGTAAGGCCTGCATATTGTGCATTGTGTTGAATCTGCTGAAAATATGTAGATATTGGATGACCAAAGTAAGAAGACAAGCATTTATGATGTGGATTTGGTAACGTGGAAATTAAAGAAAAATAATGTAAAATATGAAGGAACACATGGCATAAGAGATTGACTTTAGTAGGATGACATAAGGAGAAGGGAGGCCAGCATGGGAAGCCACTCCCATCATCCTTGGCTTGGCCATGCTTTACATGGAAGAAATCTTATAGCTGTGCCTAATTTTCTCTATGTAATTTTAGATGATGAAGGATTTTGATTAAAAATGTTAGTAATGAACAAGATTATTTCCAAAGGAAATACTTAGTATCCAACCCCAAACTCATGCTAGCCATTCGTCCTGTTCACACTAATTTTTGTGTGAGTAGTGCACCATTTGTAGATATATTTTAGTTATTCACCCCCCAACAACTTGCCTTTATATGAAATAAATGTACACCATACAACCAAAATAAAAGAAAAAGAAATATACCTCCAGTATTCCTCTCCATTTGTGCCAACCACACAACCCTTCTCACACTCATTTCAGCCTAATTATAATCATATGTATGACTCATGGTGAGGTGCTTTCGGATTGGTGGAATGCTTGCATAGTGCCATTGTACAAAGGCAAAAGGGATAAAAGTGAGTGCTCAAATTACAGAGGTATAAGTTTGTTGAGTATTCCTGGGAAATTATATGGGAGGGTATTGATTGAGAGGCTGAAGGCATGTACAGAGCATCAGATTGGGGAAGAGCAGTGTGGTTTCAGAAGTGGTAGAGGATGTGTGGATCAGGTGTATGCTTTGAAGAATGTATGTGAGAAATACTTAGAAAAGCAAATGGATTTATATGTAGCATTCATGGATCTGGAGAAGGCATATGATAGAGTTGATTGAGATGCTCTGTGGAAGGTATTAAGAATATATGGTGTGGGAGGCAAGTTGTTAGAAGCAGTGAAAAGTCTTTATCGAGGATGTAAGGCATGTGTACGTGTAGGAAGAGAGGAAAGTGATTGGTTCTCAGTGAATGTTGGTTTGCGGCAGGGGTGTGCAATGTCTCCATGGTTGTTTAATTTGTTTATGGATGGGGTTGTTATGGCGGTGAATGCAAGAGTTTTGGAAAGAGGGGTAAGTATGCAGTCTGTTGTGGATGAGAGAGCTTGGGAAGTGAGTCAGTTGTTGTTCGCTGATAATACAGCACTGATGGCTGATTCATGTGAGAAACTGCAGAAGCTGGTGACTGAGTTTGGTAAAGTGTGTGAAAGAAGAAAGCTGAGAGTAAATGTGAATAAGAGCAAGGTTATTAGGTACAGTAGGGTTGAGGGACAAGTCAATTGGGAGGTAAGTTTGAATGGAGAAAAACTGGAGGAAGTGAAGTGTTTTAGATGTCTGGGAGTGGATTTGGCAGTGGATGGAACCATGGAAGCGGAAGTGAATCATAGGGTGGGGGAGGGGGCGAAAGTTCTGGGAGTGTTTAAGAACGTGTGGAAGTTGAGAACGTTATCTTGGAAAGCAAAAATGGGTATGTTTGAAGGAACAGTGGTTCCAACAATGATATATGGTTGCAAGGCGTGGGCTATAGATAGAGTTATGCGGAGGAGGGTGGATGTGCTGGAAATGAGATGTGTAAGGATAATATGTGGTGTGAGGTGGTTTGATCGAGTGAGTAATGAAAGGGTAAGAGAGATGTGTGGTAATAAAAAGAGTGTGGTTGAGAGAGCAGAAGAGGGTGTTTTGAAATGGTTTGGTCACATGGAGAGAATGAGTGAGGAAAGATTGACAAAGAGGATATATGTGTCAGAGGTGGAGGGAACAAGGAGAAGTGGGAGACCAAACTGGAGGTGGAAAGATGGAGTGAAAAAGATTTTGTGTGACCGGGGCCTGAACATGCAGGAGGGTGAAAGGCGTGCAAAGAATAGAGTGAACTGGAACGATGTGGTAAACTGGGGTGGATGTGCTGTCAGTGGATTGAACCAGGGCATGTGAAGCATCTTGGGTAAACCATGGAAAGTTCTGTGGGGCCTGGATGTGGAAAGGGAGCTGTGGTTTTGGTGCATTATACATGACAGCTAGAGACTGAATGTGAACAAATGTGGCCTTTGTTGTCTTTTCCTAGCGCTACGTCGCGCACATGCGGGGGGGAGAGGTTGTTATTTCACATGTGGCGGGGTGGCAGTGGGAATGAATAAGGGCAAACAATTATGAATTATGTACTTTTGTATATATGTATATGTCTGTGTGTGTATATATATGTGTATACGATGAGATGTATAGGTATGTATCTGTGCATGCGTGGATGTGTATGTATATACATGTGTATGTGGGTGGGTTGGGCCATTCTTTCGTCTGTTTCCTAGCGCTACCTTGCTAACGCGGGAGACAGCAACAAAGTATAGTAAATGAATATATTTATGTTATTTACAACTAACACTGTGTCTCTGTATGAACTAAGAGCACTGTGTTTCTCCATGAGGCTTGATGGTTGGATTTGAAATGGTTTTGGTGAGAAGGGTCATTTGCTGTTGCAGGGAATTTTGCGCCAAGCATTTTGAGGAGGGATGATGATTTGTTTTAGTTTCTTTGTGAAGATATTAAATGTTTGCAGGTGCTGAATAGCTAGTGGTTGCTCTGAGGGCTCTTTTGGATGATTTGTAGCTTTTTTACATTAGTCCCAGTATATTACAAATATTTGATGAATCTGGAGTCAGCGGGAGATAGAAACCATATGGAGAATTTTTATTTTTGATGTATTTGCATTATTTCCCATGTTGAACTCATGTCTTGTGGCCTTCTTTGCACCATAATGGTGCACACACTGATTGTCCAGCTATGTTCCATCTGCATTATTGATATGATGGAGGGAAAAGTACCATCAGTATGTGCCTTTAAAGAGGTAGCTCAGAAAGTTTAGTATTTGTTTGTTGTGCACATAGATCATACTTGCTGTACTTCATTCCAGTTTGTAGGAGCCAGAAATGAACATTGAAAACATTTTCAGATTTAGAAGGAAAAAAATTCTGTAGGTGGTAGTTGAAATTCTTATAATGTACCATATGATGTAACAGTACAGAAGAAGAATTGAGATAAATTTGCACCTTGCCATATGGTAGTTCCTAGGAATCACAGGTATCATATTTTTAAAGTGTGTAGGATAGTTTCTCAGTTGTTATTTTTTTTAACACCTTTTGTCTAGGCTTTCTGTTACATCATTTCATTGGCAAGTTAGTTTTGTCGCAAATAAACCTTAAAAGTCAGGTATTTCTGAAGACTGTTCCCATATTTGCATGCACAAGAAAAAAATTTTGTTAAAAAAATATCTTGTAGTGACCTGTTCGAGTGCTGAGGGAGAGGGAAGTTGTGTGGCCTGTAGATCTGGAGTGATTTTTTTTCATCTTGAGATAAGGAAAAAACATGGAGGTCCTGTTTGTTTTTTCTTGAACCTGAAAAGAGATTCTAGTCTTATTCCTTACATAGGCACAACATTAGAGGTGAAGTACAAGAGTATGTGTAAAGATATCACACTATACCCTCTAATAACTGAGTGAAAGGAGGGTGTTGGGCCAGTATGTCTGTGACGATCCCTTCTCACCTGGAGATGAGAGGGAAGAACATGGAGGTCCAGTTCATTTGTTTTTTTTGAACTGATTATCATATTTTTTTTGCAGGCACAACTTGGGTGGTAAATAGCATGAATATATGTAGATATATTACCCAACACACATTAAATGTGTTGGTTCTAAAAACTATGCTTGACTCAAAACAAGTTGGAAATACTTATGATCTCCACTGTTCATCCTTGTACCAGAGACCTCTATTGCCCTAGGATTGTACCTATGAAAATTTGGCTCAGTTAGAATGAAATTTGTTCCATAAGACCACAAAAAGGCTGTGTACATGGATGATGGGGATGGTAGTGGTTGTGTCTCATACTCACCACCATCTTCCTTACTTCTACTATGAGTCACTTGCTTAATTACCTTTAACCTTAACTGTACTTTATGTGTTGTTGACTTATTGAGATTATGATGTCTGAGAGAAAAGAATTTCCAGTCCCGGAAAGGATGACAATATTGAAAAGGCTAGGTGGAACATCACTGAATTTATTTGTTAGAAATTCACAGAGTAGGATTGCAAAGCTCCTATTATATCAACTATTTTCTTCAGAAATAGTTTCTTGATACCCTTCTAACCACTTTTATTCTATCCAAAGTCATGTTTCAAGTCTGTTTCTCATCCAGAAGTAGACTATTTCTGTGTTATATGGTTATTATAAGGATTTACTGACCTTTTGCTTTTTTGCAGACATTGGATGGATTGGGGGAGCCGATACACGTTAGAAAATGTGCTTGACTGGACATATGGTGGGGTGGATCCATCAATTCCAGGGAATGGTGGACCATCCTGTGCAAATTTCCTCTCTATGCACCGCCGTCTCTTTGAAACCTTCATGGGATGTGCAATCCCACTTGTATATTTCTTTTGGGGTTATTCCTACATTACTTACCCCACATCATATAAGTTTGTGAGGTTTGTAACAACAGCTTCTTTATGTATGTCCTTTAGCAGGTACTTAGGACTTTTAAAGTGATCCAGAAGGGATGAAATCAAGGAATGTGACTTCACTGGCTGATTTGGTGAGATTGCTTTACAGATCATTACTTTATTTTAGTTAGAGGCTCTAGTCTTTGACAGAAGTCCACATCACTGCCAGGGCCTAATTGAAATACAGAGAAGTTAATGAAATGGGAAAAGAATAGACAAGGAAAGTATTTACAAATTTCATAGGAATTGAAAAACCTGTCTTCTAAAATGTGCCAGGTTATAGTTGTTGGGAAACACATGATAGGGTAGAGAGTTCCAAAACTTCGAGGTGTAGGGAAAGAAACTTATCAGAATGGCCAACCCTTGAGTTGCCAGTGGCCTCACAGTAATCATGTGAAGCAGCAGCTTGCCAAGTATTGCATGGTCTAGCTTATGTTGGGGCACACAAGCAGCCAGTTGGGAGTGAAAGAAAACCAAACTAATACCTATAGAGGAGGTTAATTGAACCAACATTGTGGTTTAGGGCAAGTGAGTCAAGTTTTAAGTTTAGTTTAGGAGAGTTTATAAGCCAGACTGCTTTCAACTCAACTCTGTCAAGATGTGGAGCTAGAACCACTCCAGATATGAGAACAGTACTCCATACAAGGATGGATCAATCTTCTGTATAAATTTATTACATGTGCAGAAGAAAAGAATTTTTGACATCTAAATAGGACTTCCAGTTTCTTAGAGGCAGACTTGACTATTTCTGTAATGTAGGGTTTGTAGGATACAGTGTATGTTACAACAATGCCAAGTATATTCGTTGAGTCAGTAGGTGGAATTTCCGAACTGTCAGAGGAGAGAGAAAAGTTGTGAGGAATATTCTATAAAGAGATGGGTGAAAACCGGGTCTTGGATGTATTAAACTTAATAAGATTTCATCTGCCCCACTGAGATATCCTGTCCAAGTCTGAGTTTATTGAGGAAGCTTTATCAAGAGGAGACACAGATCGAGTGGGAGAAGAAGGAGCAGAATTGAAGGATGTGGAGATTGTCTCTGTTTTAATAAGTTTATGAACATGAGAGACGGTAATTTCCCAAGGAAAGTCAGAGAAGAATTTTTGTAAGTTATTCCAGTCAGCTTTGTTGAGGTGCCAATATTTACATTTAGAAGGGGCTGCTGGAGAGATAGGTGCGATTAAAAAAGATATATTTATGAGTGTGTGATCAGATGAACCAATTGGAGGTGAGACTGTAGCAAAAGGGTGAAGGATTGTAGGTTAAAAACAGATCCTGAATAGTAGGAGAGTGGTCACAGTGGTCAGGAATATGGATGGGCTGAGATATGATTTGTTCTAAATCATTGAGAAAAAATATAATTTGTTTTTGAGATTGAGAATAAAGAACGTGAGGGATTTAATCCCCACACGATCTGTATGGGAGGAATTCAACCATTCCCTATGGTGATTATTGAAATTTCCAAGGTAGAGAATCTTAGCTAGCAGGTAGGAGGATATCACATCTTCATGATAGGAATTTAGATAATTGTGAAGAAAGATATAAAATTTATAGAATTAGAATAGCAATAGGCAAAGCAAGGAAAAAAGTGGTAGTTGGGAGACAGATCTTGAGCCAGAGAACATCAGAGTTTGGGGTATGCAACATGTGTGTTTATGTTGGAATAAACACAGACTCCACATTTGCACAAAAACTGTGAATGGAGATTGTTGTGGCATATGAGATAATGGCTAGTGAGAATAACATTAGAAAATCGGATCTCACAGAGAAGTCAAATGATAAGAAAGGTACTTGACAGATTGTATTCAACAGAAAAAAAGGTTACTAGAGAGGCCACAAACGGTTGTATTATGAATAGAAAAAGAGGCAGGTCTATCAGGGAGTGAAAGGTCGAGGAAGGGGCCAGTACTACTGCTATCTAAGCCTTCCCTCTCAATGGCAGTAAAGCAAAGTCAGTTGGGAACCTGGATATTCTTAGCACATGATGCCAGAAACTAGAGGCTATAGGTTTCTTGGACTCTTATCATGAAATACCTTTTCCTTGCCTTGAAGAAAGAGATGTCTTGGAAACAACTTGTTCCTCCTCAGTCCTCCAGCCCTTGTTACCGCAAAACAAGATTAGCAGCACTACTGGCTCTTAAGAATGCCCTTCAAGAACTATTATCTCTCAGTTTGGGTTTTTCCAACAGGCCTTATTTGAGATTTACTTTTTTGGTCCCTCCTCTTAGAAAACTGGTTGCCTTTTTCCCTTAACAGCCCAAGTAGGAGTTTTCAGTTTTAAGCTTTTTTGAAGTCCAGTATTTTTTTTAAGGCAGATACCTTCTTAGTGTATTATATGAATTATTGTCTTTTAGCCATTGGCTGTAAGAAAGTTACTTTCATACTAGGTCTGGACAAGAGCTCCTATTTTTATAATATTGTGTGGGTTTAGATTGCCAAAACCTCAGTTTTGTATGAGAATGAAATTAAGTATTATTAGCCTTTTCTGGAATGACACAGAGAAGACAAGCAAGGCCCCTGGGCAAAAATATTGCACAAATGTATCTTTCCACTTCTTTGTGGATATTCTTTGTGGTTTTGTGTATTTCTGCTGTAGGAAAATAGTATCTGGTTTCCGTCCAATTCCCCATCAGTTCTCTTTTAGCACTCCTTTATGTAGATATGTTCTCATGCTCACTGGACACATCATATGAGAGAAAGTTGAAAACCTTTCTCTTTTGAAGGTGGAGTTGCACAAGTTATTTTACTTTGTTATTTCCCTGCATCTTCCCTTTTTTTTCTTTTAATTTAGTGTGTTCCTTCAGGGACCACCTTGGTGTCCATGATCTACAAAATGTTTGAACGTCAAGTGACTGGTTAGATGTGAGTTGGTGTAAGACTGTTAGTGGTTGCTGACTGGCTGAGTGTGGACCTGGAAGTGAGTACTGGAAGGAAATAACATTTAACTATTCACAAAGGGTGAGGACAGGCTGCTGCCTCCTCAGCAAATATGGGGTAAACAGAGTCTAAGTGGATGTATTTTCAAGAAATGTATTTCATACTCATATAGCAATGCCTCAAAAAGGAAAGATTTTTCACCTTGGGAAGATTCTGGGAGCAATGAAGAATGTGTGGAAGGAGAGAACGTTTTCTCAGAGAGCAAAAATGGGCATGTTTGAAGGAATAGTAGCTCCAAAAATGTTATATGGTTACGAGGCATGTGCTATCGATAGGGTTGTATGGAGGAGGGTGGATGTGTTGGAAATGTTTGAGGACAACATGTGGTGTGAGATGGTTTGATCAAGTAAGTAATGAAAGGGTAAGAGAGATGTGTGGAAATAAAAAGAGTATGGTCGAGAGAGCAGAAGGGGTGTGTTGAAATATTTTAGGCATATGGAGAGAATGAGTGAGAAAAGATCGACAAAGAGGATATATGTGTCAGAGGTGGAGGGAACAAGGAAAAGCAGGAGACCAAATTGGAGGTGGAAGGATGGAGTGAAAAAGATTTTGAGCAATTGGGGCCTGAATATACAGGAGGGGGAAAGGCGTGCAAGGAATAAAGTGAATTGGAATGATGTGGTATACCGCTGTTGACATGCTGTCAGTGAACTGAACTAGGGAATGTGAAGTGTCTGGGGTAAACCTTGCAAAGGTCTGTAAGGTCTGGATGTGGATTGGGAGCTGTGGTTTTGGTGCATAATACATGACAACTAGAGACTGAGTGTGAACGAATGTGGCCTTTCTTATCTTGTTTTCATGGCACTACATCGCTGAAGCAGGGGGTAACGATGCTGTTTCCTGTGAGGTGTACTAGTGCCGGGAATGGAAAAATGCAAGCGAGTATGAATATGTACATGTGTATATATGTATATATATGTCTGTGTATGTATCTATATGTTTATGTGTATGTCTTGATGTGTATATGTATGTTTATGAGCGTGTTTGAGCACTTATGTATGTATATGTGTGTACGAGTGGATGGGCCATTCTTCATCTGTTTCCTAGTGCTGCCTCACTGATGCGGTCTTCAACAATTAAGTATAATGAAAAAAGATTTATATATATCCCTGGGGATAGGGAAGAAAGAATACTTCCCACACATCCCCCACGTGTCGTAGAAGGCGACTAAAGAGGACGGAAGCGGAGGGCTAGAAACCCTCCCCTTCTTGTATTTTAACTTTCTAAAAGGGGAAACAGAAGGAGTCATGCGGGGAGTGCTCAGCCTCCTTGAAGGCTCAGGTTAGGGTGTCTAAATGTGTGTGGATGTAACCAAGATGAGAAAAAAGGAGAGATAGGTAGTATGTTTGAGGAAAGGAATCTGGATGTTTAGGCTCTGAGTGAAACGAAGCTCAATGGTAAAGGGGAAGAGTGTTTTGGGAATAAAGTCAGGGGTTGGTGAGAGAACAAGAGCAAAGGAAGGAGTAGCACTACTGAATCAGGAGTTCTGGGAGTATGTGATAGAGTGTAAGAATTTGAACTCTAGATTGATGTGCATAAAACTGAAAGTGGATGGAGAGAGATGGGTGATTATTGGTGCCTGTGCACCTGGGCATGAGAAGAAAGATCATGAGAGGCAATTGTACTGGGAGCAGCTGAGTGAGTGTGGTAGCAGTTTTGATGTACTAGACCGGGTTATAGTGATGGGTGATTTAAATGCAAAGGTGAGTAATGTGACTGTTGAGGGAATAATTGGTGTACATGGGGTGTTCAGTGTTGTAAATGGAAATGGTGAAGAGCTTGTAGGTTTGTGTGCTGAAAAAGGACTGGTGATTGGGAATACCTGGTTTAAAAAGAGAGATATACATATGTATACGTATGTAAGTAGGAGAGATGGCTAAAGAGCATTATTGGATCACATGTTAATTGATAGGCACGTGAAAGAGAGACTTTTGGATGTTAATGTGCTGAGAGGTGCAAAAGGAGGAATGTCTGATCATTATCCTGTGGAGGTGAAGGTGAAGATTTGTAGAGGTTTTCAGAAAAGAAGAGAGAATATTGGGTTGAAGAGGGTGGTGAGAGTAAGTGAGCTAGGGAAGGAGACTTGTTTGAGGAAGTACCAGGAGAGACTGAGTGCAGAATGGAAAAAGATGAGAGAAAAAGGACATAAGGGGAGTTGGGGAGGAATATGATGTATTTAGGGAAGCAGTGATAGCTTGCGCAAAAGATGCTTGTGGCATGAGAAATGTGGGAGGTGGGTGAATTTGAAAGGGTTGTGAGTGGTGGGATGAAGAAGTAAGATTATTAGTGAAAGAGAAGAGAGAGGTGTTTGGATGATTTTTGCAGGGAATTAGTGCAAATGTCTGGGAGATGTGTAAAAGAAAGAGGCAGGAGGTCAAGAGAAAGGTGCAAGAGGTGAAAAAGAGGGCAAATGAGAGTTGGGGTGTGAGAGTATTATTAAATTTTAGAGAGAATAAAAAGATGTTTTGGAAGGAGGTAAATGAAGTGCATAAGACGAGAACAAATGGGAATATCCGTGAAGTGGGCTAATGGGGAGGCAATAACAAATAGTGGTGATGTGAGGAGATGGAGTGAGTGTTTTGAAGGTTTGTTGAATGTGTTTGATGATAGAGTGGCAGACATAGGGTGTTTTGGTCAAGGTGGTGTGCAAAGTGAGAGGGATAGGGAGAATGGTTTGGTAAACAGAGAAGAGGTAGTAAAAGCACTGTGGAAGATGAAAGTCGGCAAGGCAGCAGGTTTGGATGGTATTGCAGTGGAATTTATTAAAAAAGGGGGTGACTGTATTATTGACTGGTTGGTAAGGTTATTTAATGTATGTATGACTCATGGTGAGGTGCCTGAGGATTGGCGGAATGCATGCATAGTGCCATTGTACAAAGGCAAAGGGGATAAGAGTGAGTGCTCAAATTACAGAGGTATAAGTTTGTTGAGTATTGCTGGTAAATTATATGGGAGGGTATTGATTGAGAGGGTGAAGGCATGTACAGAGCATCAGATTGGAGAAGGGCAGTGTGGTTTCAGAAGTGGTAGAGGATGTGTGGATCAGGTGTTTGCTTTGAAGAATGTATGTGAGAAATACTTAGAAAAGCAAATGGATTTGCATGTAGCATTTATGGATCTGGAGAAGGCATATGATAGAGTTGATAGAGATGCTCTGTGGAAGGTATTAAGAATATATGGTGTGGGAGGCAAGTTGTTAGAAGCAGTGAAAAGTTTTTATCGAGGATGTAAGGCATGTGTACGTGTAGGAAGAGAGGAAAGTGATTGGTTCTCAATGAATGTAGGTTTGCGGCAGGGGTGTGTGATGTCTCCATGGTTGTTTAATTTGTTTATGGATGGGGTTGTTAGGGAGGTGAATGCAAGAGTTTCGGAAAGAGGGGCAAGTATGAAGTCTGTTGTGGATAAGAAAGCTTGGGAAGTGAGTCAGTTGTTGTTCGCTGATGATACAGCGCTGGTGGTTGATTCATGTGAGAAACTGGAGAAGCTGGTGACTGAGTTTGGTAAAGTGTGTGAAAGAAGAAAGTTAAGAGTAAATGTGGATAAGAGCAAGGTTATTAGGTACAGTAGGGTTTAGGGTCAAGTCAATTGGGAGGTAAGTTTGAATGGAGAAAAACGGGAGGAAGTAAAGTGTTTTAGATATCTGGGAGTGGATCTGGCAGTGGATGGAACCATTGAAGCGGAAGTGAATCATAGGGTGAGGGAGGGGACGAAAATCCTGGAAGCCTTGAAGAATGTGTGGAAGTCGAGAACATTATCTCGGAAAGCAAAAATGGGTATGTTTGAAGGAATAGTGGTTCCAACAATGTTGTATGGTTGCGAGGCGTGGGCTATGGATAGAGTTGTGCACAGGAGGGTGGATGTGCTGGAAATGAGATGTATGAGGACAATGTGTGGTGTGAGGTGGTTTGATCGAGTAAGTAACGTAAGGGTAAGAGAGATGTGTGGAAATAAAAAGAGCGTGGTTGAGAGAGCAGAAGAGGGTGTTTTGAAATGGTTTGGGCTCATGTAGAGAATGAGTGAGGAAAGATTGACCAAGAGGATATATGTGTCGGAGGTGGAGGGAACGAGGAGAAGTGGGAGACCAAATTGGAGGTGGAAAGATGGAGTGAAAAAGATTTTGTGTGATCGGGGCCTGAACATGCAGGAGGGTGAAAGGAGGGCAAGGAATAGAGTGAATTGGATCGATGTGGTATACTGGGGTTGACGTGCTGTCAGTGGATTGAATCAGGGCATGTGAAGCGTCTGGGGTAGACTATGGAAAGCTGTGTAGGTATGTATATTTGCGTGTGTAGACGTGTATGTTTATACATGTGTATGGGGGTGGGTTGGGCCATTTCTTTCGTCTGTTTCCTTGCGCTACCTCGCAAACGCAGGAGACAGCGACAAAGCAAAAAAAAATATATATATATATATATATATATATATATATATATATATATATATATATATATATATATATATATATATATATATATATATATATATTCCCCCTGGGGATAGGGGAGAAGGAATACTTCCCACGTATGCCCTGCGTGTCGTAGAAGGCGACTAAAAGGGGAGGGAGTGGGGGGCTGGAAATCCTCCCCACTCATTATTTTTCTTTAATTTTTCAGAAGAAGGAACAGAGAAGGGGGCCTGGTGAGGATATTCCCTCAAAGGCCCAGTTCTCTGTTCTTAACGCTACCTCACTAATGCGGGAAATGGTGAATAGTATGAAAGAAAGAAAAGAAATATGTATATATGTCTGATCATTATCTTGTGGAGGCTAAGGTGAAGATTTGTATGGGTTTTCAGAAAAGAAGAGTGAATGTTGGGGTGAAGAGGGTGGTTAGAGTAAGTGAGCTTAGGAAGGAGACTTGTGTGAGGAAGTACCAGGAGAGACTGAGTACAGAATGGAAAAAGGTGAGAACAATGGAAGTAAGGGGAGTGGGGGAGGAATGGGATGTATTTAGGGTATCAGTGATGGAGTGCGCAAAAGATGCTTGTGGCATGAGAAGCGTGGGAGGTGGGTTGATTGGAAAGGGTAGTGAGTGGTGGGATGAAGAAGTAAGATTATTAGTGAAAGAGAAGAGAGAGGCATTTGGACGATTTTTGCAGGGAAAAAATGCAATTGAGTGGGAGATGTATAAAAGAAAGAGACAGGAGGTCAAGAGAAAGGTGCAAGAGGTGAAAAAGAGGGCAAATGAGAGTTGGAGTGAGAGAGTATCATTAAATTTTAGGGAGAATAAAAAGATGTTCTGGAAGGAGGTAAATAAAGTGCGTAAAACAAGGGAGCAAATGGGAACTTCAGTGAAGGGTGCTAATGGGGAGGTGATAACAAGTAGTGGTGATGTGAGAAGGAGATGGAGTGAGTATTTTGAAGGTTTGTTGAATGTGTTTGATGATAGAGTGGCAGATATAGGGTGTTTTGGTCGAGGTGGTGTGCAAAGTGAGAGGGTTAGGGAAAATGATTTGGTAAACAGAGAAGAGGTAGTAAAAGCTTTGCGGAAGATGAAAGCCGGCAAGGCAGCAGGTTTGGATGGTATTGCAGTGGAATTTATTAAAAAAGGGGGTGACTGTATTGTTGACTGGTTGGTAAGGTTATTTAATGTATGTATGACTGATGGTGAGGTGCCTGAGGATTGGCGGAATGCGTGCATAGTGCCATTGTACAAAGGCAAAGGGGATAAGAGTGAGTGCTCAAATTACAAAGGGATAAATTTGTTGAGTATTCCTGGTAAATTATATGGGAGGGTATTGATTGAGAGGGTGAAGGCATGTACAGAGCATCAGATTGGAGAAGAGCAGTGTGGTTTCAGAAGTGGTAGAGGATGTGTGGATCAGGTGTTTGCTTTGAAGAATGTATGTGAGAAATACTTAGAAAAGCAAATGGATTTGTATGTAGCATTTATGGATCTGGAGAAGGCATATGATAGAGTTGATAGAGATGCTCTGTGGAAGGTATTAAGAATATATGGTGTGGGATGCAAGTTGTTAGAAGCAGTGAAAAGTTTTTATCGAGGATGTAAGGCATGTGTACGTGTAGGAAGAGAGGAAAGTGATTGGTTCTCAGTGAGTGTAGGTTTGCGGCAGGGGTGTGTGATGTCTCCATGGTTGTTTAATTTGTTTATGAATGGGGTTGTTAGGGAGGTGAATGCAAGAGTTTTGGAAAGAGGGGCAAGTATGAAGTCTGTTGTGGATGAGAGAGCTTGGGAAGTGAGTCAGTTGTTGTTCGCTGATGATACAGCGCTGGTGGCTGATTCATGTGAGAAACTGCAGAAGCTGGTGACTGAGTTTGGTAAAGTGTGTGAAAGAAGAAAGTTAAGAGTAAATGTGAATAAGAGCAAGGTTATTAGGTACAGTAGGGTTGAGGCTCAAGTCAATTGGGAGGTAAGTTTGAAATGGAGAAAAACTGGAGGAAGTAAAGTGTTTTAGATATCTGGGAGTGGATCTGGCAGCAGATGGAACCATGGAAGCGGAAGTGAATCATAGGGTGGGGGAGGGGGCGAAAATCCTGGGAGCCTTGAAGAATGTGTGGAAGTCGAGAACATTATCTCGGAAAGCAAAAATGGGTATGTTTGAAGGAATAGTGGTTCCAACAATGTTGTATGGTTGCGAGGCGTGGGCTATGGATAGAGTTGTGCGCAGGAGGGTGGATGTGCTGGAAATGAGATGTTTGAGGACTATGTGTGGTGTGAGGTGGTTTGATCGAGTAAGTAATGTAAGGGTAAGAGAGATGTGTGGAAATAAAAAGAGCGTGGTTGAGAGAGCAGAAGAGGGTGTTTTGAAATGGTTTGGGCACATGGAGAGAATGAGTGAGGAAAGATTGACCAAGAGGATATATGTGTCAGAGGTGGAGGGAACGAGGAGAAGTGGGAGACCAAATTGTAGGTGGAAAGATGGAGTGAAAAAGATTTTGAGTGATCGGGGCCTGAACATGCAGGAGGGTGAAAGGCGGGCAAGGAATAGAGTGAATTGGATCAATGTGGTATACCAGGGTTGACGTGCTGTCAGTGGATTGAATCAGGGCATGTGAAGCGTCTGGGGTAAACCATGGAAAGTTGTGTGGGGCCTTGATGTGAAAAGGGAGCTGTGGTTTCGGGCATTATTGCATGACAGCTAGAGACTGAGTGTGAACAAATGGGGCCTTTGTTGTCTTTTCCTAGCGCTACCTCGCCCACATGAGGGGGGAGGGGGATGGTATTCCATGTGTGGCGAGGTGGCGATGGGAATGAATAAAGGCAGACAGTGTGAATTGTGTGCATGGGTATATATGTATGTATCTCTGTGTGTATATATATGTGTACATTGAGATGTATAGGTATGTATATTTGCGTGTGTGGACGTGTATGTATATACATTTGTATGGGGGTGGGTTGGGCCATTTCTTTCATCTGTTTCCTTGAGCTACCTCGCAAACGCGGGAGACAGCGACAAAGCAAAATAAATAATTAATAAATAATATATATATAAAATCTCGCAAACGCGGGAGACAGCAACAAAGCAAAATAATATAGTAATAAAATATGTAAACATTTTTTCATTATTACACTTTGTTGCTGTCTCGTGCATTAGCGAGGTAGCGCAAGGAAACAGATGACAGAATGGCCCAACCCACCCACAGACACATGTATATACATATGCGTCCACACACACAAATATACATACCTATATATTGCAACGTATATATATATATATATATATATATATACATATATATATATATATATATATATATATATATATATATATATATATGGAGAAAAATGTAGCTTAGACATTGAAGCTTATTGATACAGTGGTTAAATTGATGAAAACTGCTATTGACGTTTGTGTAAATAAATTATACATTTCCTTTTTCCATAGCCAGAGGTTGAACCATTATGTGACATTCATTTTTTCATTCATTTCAAGCTAGAAGTTTCAGTTTTCTAAATTGTTTCTTACATTTTTCATATGTATATATATGTATGTGTGTGGGTGTGTATATATGCGTATGTATGTGTATGTGTGTGTATGTGTATATGTATATATATATGTATATTATTCCTGGGGATAGGGGTGAAAGAATACTTCCCACGTATTCCTCGCGTGTCGTAGAAAGCGACTAGAGGGAACGGGAGCGGGGGGCCAGAAATCCTCCCCTCCTTGTATTAACTTTCTAAAATGGGAAACAGAAGAAGGAGTCACGCGGGGAGTGCTCATCCTCCTCGAAGGCTCAGAGTGGGGTGCCTAAATGTGTGTGGATGTAACCAAGATGTGAAAAAAGGAGAGATAGGTAGTATGTTTGAGGAAAGGAACCTGGATGTTTTGGCTCTGAGTGAAACCAAGCTCAAGGGTAAAGGGGAAGAGTGGTTTGGGAATGTCTGGGGAGTAAAGTCAGGGGTTAGTGAGAGGACAAGAGCAAGGGAAGGAGTAGCAATACTCCTGAAACAGGAGTTGTGGGAGTATGTGATAGAATGTAAGAAAGTAAATTCTCGATTAATATGGGTAAAACTGAAAGTTGATGGAGAGAGGTGGGTGATTATTGGTGCATATGCACCTGGGCATGAGAAGAAAGATCATGAGAGGCAAGTGTTTTGGGAGCAGCTGAATGAGTGTGTTAGTGGTTTTGATGCACGAGACCGGGTTATAGTGATGGGTGATTTGAATGCAAAGGTGAGTAATGTGGCAGTTGAGGGAATAATTGGTATACATGGGGTGTTCAGTGTTGTAAATGGAAATGGTGAAGAGCTTGTAGATTTATGTGCTGAAAAAGGACTGATGATTGGGAATACCTGGTTTAAAAAGCGAGATATACATAAGTATACTTATGTAAGTAGGAGAGATGGCCAGAGAGCGTTATTGGATTACGTGTTAATTGACAGGCGTGCGAAAGAGAGACTTTTGGATGTTAATGTGCTGAGAGGTGCAACTGGTGCACTTCAAACTTCAAAACACCCTCTTCTGCTCTCTCAACCACGCTCTTTTTATTTCCACACATCTCTCCTACCCTTACGTTACTCACTCGATCAAACCACCTCACACCACACATTGTCCTCAAACATCTCATTTCCAGCACATCCATCCTCCTGCGCACAACTCTATCCATAGCCCACGCCTCGCAACCACACAACATTGTTGGAACCACTATTCCTTCAAACATACCCATTTTTGCTTTCCGAGATAATGTTCTCGACTTCCACACATTCTTCAAGGCCCCCAGAATTTTCGCCCCCTCCCCCACCCTATGATCCACTTCCGCTTCCATGGTTCCATCCGCTGCCAGATCCACTCCCAGATATCTAAAACACTTCACTTCCTCCAGTTTTTCTCCATTCAAACTCACCTCCCAATTGACTTGACCCTCAACCCTACTGTACCTAATAACCTTGCTCTTATTCACATTTACTCTTAACTTTCTTCTTCCACACACTTTACCAAACTCAGTCACCAGCTTCTGCAGTTTCTCATATACCAAACTCAGTCACCAGCTTCTGCAGTTTCTCACATGAATCAGCCACCAGCGCTGTATCATCAGCGAACAACAACTGACTCACTTCCCAAGCTCTCTCATCCCCAACAGACTTCATACTTGCCCCTCTTTCCAAAACTCTTGCATTTACCTCCCTAACAACCCCATCCATAAACAAATTAAACAACCATGGAGACATCACACACCCCTGCCGCAAACCTACATTCACTGAGAACCGATCACTTTCCTCTCTTCCTACACGTACACATGCCTTACATCCTCGATAAAAACTTTTCACTGCTTCTAACAACTTTCCTCCCACACCATATATTCTTAATACCTTCCACAGAGCATCTCTATCAACTCTATCATATGCCTTCTCCAGATCCATAAATGCTACATACAAATCCATTTGCTTTTCTAAGTATTTCTCACATACATTCTTCAAAGCAAACACCTGATCCACACATCCTCTACCACTTCTGAAACCACACTACTCTTCCCCAATCTGATGCTCTGTACATGCCTTCACCCTCTCAATCAATACCCTCCCATATAATTTACCAGGAATACTCAACAAACTTATACCTCTGTAATTTGAGCACTCACTCTTATCCCCTTTGCCTTTGTACAATGGCACTATGCACGCATTCCGCCAATCCTCAGGCACCTCACCATGAGTCATACATACATTAAATAACCTTACCAACCAGTCAACAATACAGTCACCCCCTTTTTTTTAATAAATTCCACTGCAATACCATCCAAACCTGCTGCCTTGCCGGCTTTCATCTTCCGCAAAGCTTTTACTACCTCTTCTCTGTTTACCAAATCATTTTCCCTAACCCTCGCACTTTGCACACCACCTCGACCAAAACACCCTATATCTGCCACTCTATCATCAAACACATTCAACAAACCTTCAGAATACTCACTCCATCTCCTTCTCACATCACCACTACTTGTTATCACCTCCCCATTTGCGCCCTTCACTGAAGTTCCCATTTGCTCCCTTGTCTTACGCACTTTATTTACCTCCTTCCAGAACATCTTTTTATTCTCCCTAAAATTTAATGATACTCTCTCACCCCAACTCTCATTTGCCCTTTTTTTCACCTCTTGCACCTTTCTCTTGACCTCCTGTCTCTTTCTTTTATACGTCTCCCACTCAATTTCATTTTTTCCCTGCAAAAATCGTCCAAATGCCTCTCTCTTCTCTTTCACTAATACTCTTACTTCTTCATCCCACCACTCACTACCCTTTCTAATCAACCCACCTCCCACTCTTCTCATGCCACAAGCATCTTTTGCACAATCCATCACTGATTCCCTAAATACATCCCATTCCTCCCCCACTCCCCTTACTTGCATTGTTCTCACCTTTTTCCAAAGCAAAAAAAAAAAAAAAAAATATATATATAATATATATATATATATATATATATATATATATATATATATATATATATATATATATATATATATATAGGATCATAGGGTGGGGGAGGGGGCGAAAATCCTGGGAGCCTTGAATAATGTATGGAAGTGGAGAACATTATCTCAGAAAGCAAAAGTGTGTATGTTTGAAGGAATAGTGGTTCCAACAATGTTGTATGGTTGCGAGGCGTGGGCTATGGATAGAGTTGTGCGCAGGAGGGTGGATGTGCTGGAAATGAGATGTTTGAGGACAATGTGTGGTGTGAGGTGGTTTGATCGAGTAAGTAATGTAAGGGTAAGAGAGATGTGTGGAAATAAAAAGAGCGTGGTTGAGAGAGCAAAAGAGGGTGTTTTGAAATGGTTTGGGCACATGGAGAGAATGAGTGAGGAAAGATTGACCAAGAGGATATATGTGTCGGAGGTGGAGGAAACGAGGAGAAGTGGGAGACCAAATTGGAGGTGGAAAGATGGAGTGAAAAAGATTTTGTGTGATCGGGGCCTGAACATGTCTCCCGTGTTAGCGAGTAGTGCAAGGAAATAGATGAAAGAATGGCCCAACCCACCCACATACACATGTATATACACACGTCCACACACGTGCATATACATACCTATATATTTCAATGTATATATTTTTTTTTTTTTTTTTTTTTTTTTGCTTTGTTGCTGTCTCCCACGTTTGCGAGGTAGCGCAAGGAAACAGATGAAAGAAATGGCCCAACCCACCCCCATACACATGTATATACATACGTCCACACATGCAAATATACATACCTACACAGCTTTCCATGGTTTACCCCAGACGCTTCACATGCCTTGATTCAATCCACTGACAGCACGTCAACCCCGGTATACCACATCGCTCCAATTCACTCTATTCCTTGCCCTCCTTTCACCCTCCTGCATGTTCAGGCCCCGATCACACAAAATCTTTTTCACTCCATCTTTCCACCTCCAATTTGGTCTCCCTCTTCTCCTCGTTCCCTCCACCTCCGACACATATACCCTCTTGGTCAATCTTTCCTCACCCATTCTCTCCATGTGACTAAACCATTTCAAAACACCCTCTTCTGCTCTCTCAACCACGCTCTTTTTATTTCCACACATCTCTCTTACCCTTACATTACTTACTCGATCAAACCACCTCACACCACACATTGTCCTCAAACATCTCATTTCCAGCACATCCATCCTCCTGTGCACAACTCTATCCATAGTCCACGCCTCGCAACCATACAACATTGTTGGAACCACTATTCCTTCAAACATACCCATTTTTGCTTTCCAAGATAATGTTCTCGACTTCCACACATTCTTCAAGGCTCCCAGAATTTTCGCCCCCTCCCCCACCGTATGATCCACTTCCGCTTCCATGTTTTCATCCGCTGCCAGATCCGCTCCCAGATATCTAAAACACTTCACTTCCTCCAGTTTTTCTCCATTCAAACTCACCTCCCAATTGACTTGAGCCTCAACCCTACTGTACCTAATAACCTTGCTCTTATTCACATTTACTCTTAACTTTCTTCTTTCACACACTTTACCAAACTCAGTCACCAGCTTCTGCAGTTTCTCACATGAATCAGCCACCAGCGCTGTATCATCAGCGAACAACAACTGACTCACTTCCCAAGCTCTCTCATCCCCAACAGACTTCATACTTGCCCCTCTTTCCAAAACTCTTGCATTCACCTCCCTAACAACCCCATCCATAAACAAATTAAACAGCCATGGAGACATCACACACCCCTGCCGCAAACCTACATTCACTGAGAACCAATCACTTTCCTCTCTTCCTAAACGTACACATGCCTTACATGCTCGATAAAAACTTTTCACTGCTTCTAACAACTTGCCTCCCACACCATATATTCTTAATACCTTCCACAGAGCATCTCTATCAACTCTATCATATGCCTTCTCCAGATCCATAAATGCTACATACAAATCCATTTGCTTTTCTAAGTATTTCTCACATACATTCTTCAAAGCAACACCTGATCCACACATCCTCTACCACTTCTGAAACCACACTGCTCTTCCCCAATCTGATGCTCTGTACATGCCTTCGCCCTCTCAATCAATACCCTCCCATACAATTTGCCAGGAATACTCAACAAACTTATACCTCTGTAATTTGAGCACTCACTCTTATCCCCTTTGCCTTTGTACAATCGCACTATGCACGCATTCCGCCAATCCTCAGGCACCTCACCATGAGTCATACATACATTAAATAACCTTACCAACCAGTCAACAATACAGTCACCCCCTTTTTTTTAATAAATTCCACTGCAATACCATCCAAACCTGCTGCCTTGCCGGCTTTCATCTTCCGCAAAGCTTTTACTACCTCTTCTCTGTTTACCAAATCATTTTCCCTAACCCTCGCACTTTGCACACCACCTCGACCAAAACACCCTATATCTGCCACTCTATCATCAAACACATTCAACAAACCTTCAAAATACTCACTCCATCTCCTTCTCACATCACCACTACTTGTTATCACCTCCCCATTTGCGCCCTTCACTGAAGTTCCCATTTGCTCCCTTGTCTTACGCACTTTATTTACCTCCTTCCAGAGCATCTTTTTATTCTCCCTAAAATTTAATGATACTCTCTCACCCCAACTCTCATTTGCCCTTTTTTTCACCTCTTGCACCTTTCTCTTGACCTCCTGTCTCTTTCTTTTGTACGTCTCCCACTCAATTTCATGTATATATATATATATATATATATATATATATATATATATATATATATATATACACATACACGGACGCATGCATATATATACACATGTACATAATTCATACTTGCTGCCTTTATTCATACCCTTCGCCACCCCACCACACATGATATGACACCCCCCTCCCCCCGCATGTGCGCGAGGTAGTGCTAGGAAAAGATAACAAAGGCCACATTCGTTCACATTCAGTCTCTAGCTGTCATGCGTAATGCACTGAAACCACAGCTCCTTTTCCACATGCAGGCCACACAAAACTTTCCATGGTTTACTATTATTATTATTATTATTATTATTATTATTATTATTATTATTATTATTATCATTATTAGTATTATTATTTTATTTTTCATTATACTTGATCGCCGTATCCCGCTTCAGGAAATGGACGACGAACGGCCCAACCACTCATATACACATATTTTTTTTTCATACTATTCGCCATTTCCCACATTAGCGAGGTAGCATTTAGAACAGAGGACTGGGCCTTTGAGGGAATATCCTCACCTGGCCCCCTTCTCTGTTCCTTCTTTTGGAAAATTAAAAAAAAAACAAGAGGAGAGGATTTCCAGCCAACCGCTCCCTCCCCTTTTAGTCGCCTTCTACAACACGCAGGGGATATGTGGGAAGTATTCTTTCTCCCCTATCCCCAGGGATGTATATATATGTACATAAACACATATTTAATTTTCCAAAAGAAGGAACAGAGAAGAGGGCCAAGTGAGGATATTCCCTCAAAGGCCCAGTCCTCTGTTCTTAACGCTACCTCGCTATCGCGGGAAATAGCAAATAGTATAAAAAAAAAAAACACATACACATATACATTTCATCATATACACATGTACATACATATACATACACATACATTTACATATAAATACTTATACATATTCATATTTGCTTGCCCTCGTCCATTCCTAGCGACACCCCACCCCACAGGAAACAGCATTACTACCACCTGCTTCAAAGAGGTAACACTAGGAAAACAGACAAAATAAAAGGCCCCATTCATTCACATTCAGTCTCTAGCTGTCATGTGTAATGCACCAAGATCATAGCTCCCTATCCACATCCAGACCTTCCAGACCTGTCCATGGTTTGACTTAGATGTTTCACATGCCCTGATTCATTCCACTGACAGCACATTGACCTTGGTATACCACATCGTTCCAGTTCACTCTATTCCTTGCATTCCTCTCACTCTCCAATATGTTCAGGCCCCAGTTGCTCAAAATCTTTTTCACCCCATCCTTCCACCTCCAGGTTGGTTTCCTGCATCATCTTATTCCCTCCACCTTTGACACATATATCCTCTATGCCACCCTTTCCTCACATATTCTCTCCATGTGTCCATAACATTTCAACACTCTCTTCTGCTCTCTCAACCACATGCTTTTTATTACCAGTCATCTCTCTTACCCTTTCATTTCTTACTCGATCAAATCTCCTTACCTTACGTAGTGTCCTCAAACATTTCATTTCCAACACATCCTCCGTCTTCTGTACAACTCTATCTATACAGCATGCCTTGCAACCATAAAATATTGTTGGAACTACTATTCCTTCAAACATACCCATTTTTGCTCTCCGAGATAACGTTTTCTCTTTCCACACATTCTTCATCACTCCCAGAATCTTCGCCCCTTCCCCATCCTCTGACTCACTTCTGCTTCCATGGTTCCATTTGCTGTTAAGACCACTCTCAGATATCTAAACCACTTCTCTTCCTCCAATTTTTCTTCATTCAGACTTACATCCCAACTAACTTGTCTTTCAACTCTGCTGAACCTAATAACATTTACTCTCAGCTTTTTCCTTTCACACTTTTTTCTAAACTCAGTCACCAACTTTTGCAGTTTCCCACTGGGATCTGCCACCAGTGCTGTATCATCGGTGAACAACAGCTGGCTCACTTCCCACTCCCTCTCATCCCCAACAGACTGCATACTTGCCTTTCTCTCCAGAACTCTTGCATTTACCTTGCTAATCACCCTATCCATAAACAAATTAAACAGCCATGGGGTCATCACACACCCCTGCTGCAGACCGGTCTTCACTGGGAACCAATCACTCTTCTCTCTTCCTGGTCGTACACATGCCTTACATCCTTGATAAAAACTTTTCACTGCTTCTAGCAGCTTACCATCCATACCATATACTCTTAAGCCCTTTCACAAAGCATCTCTATCATATGCCTTCTCCAGATCCATAAATGCAACATACAAATCCATCTGTTTTTCTAAGTATTTCTCACAAACATTCTTCAAAGCAAACACCTGATCCACACATCCTTTACCACTTCTGAAACTACACTTCTCCTCTGTAATCTGATGCTCTGTACATGCCTTCACCCCTGTCAATCAATACTCTCCCAAACAATTTTCCAGTAATACTCTACAAACTTATCCCTCTATAGTTTGAACACTAACCTTTATCCCCTTTGCCTTTGTACAATGGTACTATACATGCATTCCACCAATCCACAGGCACTTTACCATGATCCATATGCACATTGAATATCCTTACTAACCAATCAACAATTACAGTCACCCGGTGTTTTAATAAATTTAACTACAGTCCCATCCAAACCCACCGCCTTGCCAGATTTCATCTTCCGCAAGGCTTTCACCACCTCTTCTCTCTTAACCAAACCATTCTCCCTGACCTTCTCACTTTGCACACTGCCCTGAGCAAAACACCCTACATCTGCCATGCTATCATGAAACAATTCAACAAACCTTCAAAAAACTCACTCCATCTCCCTCTCACTTCATCACTACCTGTTATCTTTTCCCCCATGCCCCCTTCACTGATATTTCCATTTGTTCTCTTGTCTTATGCACATTATTTACCTCCTTCCAAAACATCTTTTTATCCTCCCTAAATTTCAATGATACTTTCTCACCCCAACTCATTTGTCCTTGTTTTCAACCACTGCACCTTCCTCTTGAACTCCTACCACTTTCTTTTATACATCTCCCAGTCTTTTGCACTTCTTCCTTGCAAGTATTGTCCTATCGCTTCACTTTTCTTTTTCTTCATCCCACCACTCACTACCCTTTCTAATCTGCCCACCTCCCACCTTTCTCACCCCACATGCATCTTTTGCACATGCCATCACTGCTCTCCTAATTACATCCCATTCCTCACCCACTCCCCTCATATCATTTGCTCTCACCTTTTGCCATTCAACACTCAATCTCTCCTGGTAATTCCTCATACAAGTCTCCTTTCTAAGCTCACTTACTTTCCACTCTCTTCTCCCCAACATTTTCTCTTCTTTTGAAAACCTCTACAAATCTTCACCTTTGCCTCCAGAAGATAGTAATCAGACATCTTTCCTGCTGCCCATCTTAGCACATAAACTCCAAAAGTCTCTCTTTTACATGCTTATCAATTAACAGGTAATGTAATAATACTCTTTGACCATCTCTCTTATTCACATACATATACTTATGTATATCTTTCTTTTAAACCAGGTATTCTCAATTACCAATCTTTTTTCAGCACACAAATCCTCAAGCTCTTCACCATTTCTGTTCACAACAGTGAATTCCCCATGTACTCCAATTATACCCTCAGCTGCCACATTACCTGCCTTTGCATTTAAATCACCTGTCACTAATACCTGGTCTTGTGCATAAAAGCTGCTGACACATTCACTCAGCTGCTCCCAAAACACTTGCCTCTCATGAACTTTCTTCTGATGATCAGGTGCATAAGCACCAATAGCAACCCATCTCTCTCTATCCACTTTCAGTTTTACCCACATCAATCTAGAATTTACTTTCTTACACTCTGTGACACTCCCACAACTCCTGCTGCTGGAGAAGTGCTACTCCTTCCTTGGTTCTTGTCCTCTCACCAACCCCTGACTTTACTCCCAAGACTTTTCCAAACCATTCTTCCCCTTTACCCTTGAGCTTCGTTTCACTCAGATCTAAAACATCCAGGTGTCTTTCCTCAAACATACCACCTATCTCTCCTTTCTTCTCATCTTGGTTACATCCACACACATTCAGGCACCCCAATCTATGCCTTCGGGGAGGATGAGTACTCCCTGCCTGACTCTTTCTTCTGTTTCCTTTGTTAAAAATTGAAATACAAGGAGGGGAGGGTTTCCAGCCCCCCACTCCCAACCCCTATATTATACATGTACATATATGTTCAGTACATGTGTTTATATGTGTATGAGAGTGGATGGGTTTTCTTCGTCTGTTTCCTGATGATACCTTACTAATGTGGGAAATGGTAATTAAGCATAATATTAATAATAGTAATAATAATGATTCTTTTTTCTTTTAAACTATTCAGTATTTCCCGCGTTAGCGAGGTAGCGTTAAGAACAGAGGACTGGGCCTTTGTGGAATATCCTCACATGGCCCCTCTCTGTTCCTTCTTTTGGAAAATTAAAAAAAAACGAGAGGGGAGGATTTCCAGCCTCCCACTCCCTCCCCTTTTAGTCGCCTTCTACGACACGCAGGGAATACGTGGGAAGTATTCTTAATCCCCTATCCCCAGGGATAATGATAATATTTTGCAGGGAAATAATGCAAATGACTGGGAGATGTATAAAAGAAAGAGGCAGGAGGTCAAGAGAAAGGTGCAAGAGGTGAAAAAGAGGGCAAATGAGAGTTGGGGTGAGAGAGTGTCATTAGATTTTAGGGAGAATAAAAAGATGTTTTGGAAGGAGGTAAATAAAGTGCGTAAGACAAGAGAACAAATGGGAGCATCGGTGAAGGGGACTAATAGGGAGGCAACAAGTAGTGGTGATGTGAGAAGATGGAGTGAGTATTTTGAAGGTTTAATGAATGTGTTTGATGATAGAGTGGCAGATATAGGGTGTTTTGGTTGAGGTGGTGTGCGAAGTGAGAGGGTTAGGGAAAATGATTTGGTAAACAGAGAAGAGGTACTAAAAGCTTTGCGGAAGAGGAAAGCCGGTAAGCAGGTTTGGATGGTATTGTATTGGAATTTATTAAAAAAGGGGGTGACTGTGTTGTTGACTGGTTGGTAAGGATATTTAATGTATGTATGACTCATGGTAAGGTGCCTGAGGAATGGTGGAATGCATGCATAGTGCCATTGTCCAAAGGCAAAGGGGATAAAGGTGAGTGTTCAAATTACAGAGGTATAAGTTTGTTGAGTATTCTTGGGAAACTATATGGGAGGGTATTGATTGAGAGGGTGAAAGCATTTACAGAGCATCAGACTGGGGAAGAGCAGTGTTGTTTCAGAAGTGGTATAGGACGTGTGGATCAGGAGTTTGCTTTGAAGAATATATGTGAGAAGTACTTAGAAAAACATATGGAATTGTATGTAGCATTTATGGATCTGGAGAAGGCATATAATTGAGTAGATAGAGATGCTCTGTGGAAGGTGTTAAGAGTATATGGTGTGGGAGGTAAGTTGCTAGAAGCAGTGAAATGTTTTTATCAAGGATGTGAGGCATGTGTATGAGTAGGAAGAGTGGAAACTGATTGGTTCTCAGTGAATGTTCGTTTGCGGCAGGGGTGTGTGATGTCTCCATGGTTGTTTAATCTGTTTATGGATGGGGTTGTTAGGGAGGTGAATGGAAGAGTTTTGGAAAGAGGGGCAAGCATGCAGTCTGTTGTGGATGAGAGGGCTTGGGAAGTGAGTCAGTTGTTGTTCGCTGATGATACAGGGCTGGTGGCTGATTCGGGTGAGAAACTGCAGAAGCTGGTGACTGAGTTTTGTAAAGCGTGTGAAAGAAGAAAGCTGAGAGTGAATGTGAATAAGAGCAAGGTTATTAGGTACGGTAGGGTTGAGGGTCAAGTCAATTGGGAGGTAAGTTTGAATGGAGAAAAACTGGAGGAAGTAAAGTGTTTTAGACATCTGGGAGTGGATTTGGCAGCAGATGGAATCATGGAAGCGGAAGTGAGTCACAGGGTGTGGGAGGGGGCAAAAGTTCTGGGAGCATTGAAAAATGTGTGGAAGGCGAGAACATTATTTCAGAAAGCAAAAATGGGTATGTTTGAAGGAATAGTGGTTCCAACAATGTTATGTGGTTGCGAGGCGTGGGCTATAGATAGAGTTGTGCGGAGGAGGGTGGATGTGCTGGAAATGAGATGTTTGTGGACAACATGTGGTGTGAGGTGGTTTGATCAAGTAAGTGACGAAAGGGTAAGAGAGATGTCTGGTAATAAAAAGAGTGTGGTTGAGAGAGCAGAAGAGGGTGTTTTGAAATGGTTTGGTCACATGGAGAGAATGAGTGAGGAAAGATTGACAAAGAGGATATATGTGTCAGAAGTGGAGGGAACAAAGAGAAATGGGAGACCAAATTGGAGGTGGAAAGATGGAGTGAAAAAGATTTTGAGCAATCGGGGCCTGAACATGCAGGAGGGTGAAAGGCGTGCAAGGAATAGAGTGAATTGGAACGATGTGGTATATCGGGATGGACATGCTGTGAATGAATTGAACCAGGGCATGTGAAGCATCTGGGGTAAACCATGGAAAGTTTTGTGGGGCCTGGATGTGGAAAGGGAGCTGTGGTTTCGGGCATTATTGCATGACAGCTAGAGACTGAGTGTGAAAGAATGTGGCCTTTGCTGTCTCTTCCTAGCGCTACCTCACGCACATGCAGGGGGAGGGGGTTGTCATTTCATGTGTGGCAGGTTGGCAACGGGAATGAATGAAGGCACCAAATATGAATTATGTACATGTGTATATATGTATATGTCCATGTATGTATATATATGTATACATTGAAATGTATAGGTATGTATATGTACGTGTGTGGACGTGTATGTTCATGCATGTGTATGAGGGTGGGTTTGGTCATTCTTTCATCTGTTTCCTTGCGCTACCTCGCTAACGCAGGAGACAGCGAAAAAGTATAATAATAATGATGATAATGATAATGAAATAATCATGATAATAATAATAAAAATAATGATAATGATAATGATGATAATAATAATAATAATAATAATGATAGTAGTAATAGTGATAATAATGATAATAATAATAATTTTTTTTTTTTTTTTTATACTCTGTCGCTGTCTCCCGCGTTTGCGAGGTAGCGCAAGGAAACAGACGAAAGAAATGGCCCAACCCCCCCCCCCCATACACATGTATATACATACCTCCACACACGTAAATATACACACCTACACAGCTTTCCATGGTTTACCCCAGACACTTCACATGCCTTGATTCAATCCACTGACAGCACGTCAACCCTGGTATACCACATCGCTCCAATTCACTCTATTCCTTGCCCTCCTTTCACCCTCCTGCATGTTCAGGCCCCGATCACACAAAATCTTTTTCACTCCATCTTTCCACCTCCAATTTGGTCTCCCTCTTCTCCTCGTTCCCTCCACCTCAGACACATATATCCTCTTGGTCAATCTTTCCTCACTCATTCTCTCCATGTGCCCAAACCACTTCAAAACACCCTCTTCTGCTCTCTCAACCACGCTCTTTTTATTTCCACACATCTCTCTTACCCTTACGTTACTCACTCGATCAAACCACCTCACACCACACATTGTCCTCAAACATCTCATTTCCAGCACATCCATCCTCCTGCGCACAACTCTATCCATAGCCCACGCCTCGCAACCATACAACATTGTTGGAACCACTATTCCTTCAAACATACCCATTTTTGCTTAATAATAATAATAATAATAATAATAATAATAATAATAATGATAGAGATGCTCTGTGGAAGGTATTAAGAATATATGGTGTGGGAGGCAAGTTGTTAGAAGCAGTGAAAAGTTTTTATCGAGCATGTAAGGCATGTGTACGTGTAGGAAGAGAGGAAAGTGATTGGTTCTCAGTGAATGTAGGTTTGCGGCAGGGGTGTGTGATGTCTCCATGGTTGTTTAATTTGTTTATGGATGGGGTTGTTAGGGAGGTGAATGCAAGAGTTTTGGAAAGAGGGGCAAGTATGAAGTCTGTTGGGGATGAGAGAGCTTGGGAAGTGAGTCAGTTGTTGTTCGCTGATGATACAGCGCTGGTGGCTGATTCATGTGAGAAACTGCAGAAGCTGGTGACTGAGTTTGGTAAAGTGTGTGAAAGAAGAAAGTTAAGAGTAAATTTGAATAAGAGCAAGGTTATTAGGTACAGTAGGGTTGAGGGTCAAGTCAATTCGGAGGTAAGTTTGAATGGAGAAAAACTGGAGGAAGTAAAGTGTTTTAGATATCTGGGAGTGGATCTGGCAGCGGATGGAACCATGGAAGCGAAATTGGATCATAGGGTGGGGGAGGGGGCGAAAATCCTGGGAGCCTTGAAGAATGTGTGGAAGTCGAGAACATTATCTCGGAAAGCAAAAATGGGTATGTTTGAAGGAATAGTGGTTCCAACAATGTTGTATGGTTGCGAGGCGTGGGCTATGAATAGAGTTGTGCGCAGGAGGATGGATGTGCTGGAAATGAGATGTTTGAGGACAATGTGTGGTGTGAGGTGGTTTGATCGAGTAAGTAACGTAAGGGTAAGAGAGATGTGTGGAAATAAAAAGAGCATGGTTGAGAGAGCAGAAGAGGGTGTTTTGAAATGGTTTGGGCACATGGAGAGAATGAGTGAGGAAAGATTGACCAAGAGGATATATGTGTCGGAGGTGGAGGGAACGAGGAGAAGTGGGAGACCAAATTGGAGGTGGAAAGATGGAGTGAAAAAGATTTTGTGTGATCGGGGCCTGAACATGCAGGAGGGTGAAAGGAGGGCAAGGAATAGAGTGAATTGGATCGATGTGGTATACCGGGGTTGACGTGCTATCAGTGGATTGAATCAGGGCATGTGAAGCGTCTGGGGTAAACCATGGAAAGCTGTGTAGGTATGTATATTTGCGTGTGTGGACGTATGTATATACATGTGTATGGGGGTGGTTTGGGCCATTTCTTTCGTCTGTTTCCTTGCGCTACCTCGCAAACGCGGGAGACAGCGACAAAAAAAAAAAAAATAATAATGATAATAATATAGATACTTCTTGTGACACAAATCAAATTTCTACAAAAAGTGTTTTCTGCATTTTTTACTGTGAATGACTCATCAGTGCTAATTGCATTTTCAGAAAGGATCGAGGAGGCAAAAGAGCCCTCCTGGTGTTGGTGTCAATGGTGTTTGGTATGGAGATTGGCTTCAAGTTTGCTACTAAACAGCTTATATACCTCTTGAATCCATGCCATGTTACAACTGCAATACAGGTATACTATCTGTTTATATGTTCTGAGATTTTATGGTCTTCCCCAATTACAGTTAATAAGTAGATGATGCATGATTTAATGGATATCTCTCTTCTGTCTCACCATGTCTCTTGTATTTCCTTGAACATGTGCCTTATCATTACCAAAATTGTGTTCATAGCTGTCCAACTTTACCTTACTTTTTTCAGGGATATATCCATCTATCTATATCTCTGATGCCCTTTCCCTCTGGGAACTCCCATCATGGGTGGCCATGGCAAAAGAGTCTTCACTTATCCCTGTCTTTACATGCTTCCCATACATTCACCATTCCTTGCATTCTTTTTCTATTTATCTCCCTCTAATATTCCTTCACCCTATTTGCCCATGTCACATCAACCCCTTTAATTGTACTATCATACGCTCTCCTTTTAATCTCCTAGTTTTGCATTCTTTCCACATGCCCAGACTACCTCAAAGTATAATGTTTCACCCATTATACCATTCCACAATTCACTCCCTTTGCATTTCCTGCCATACCACAACTCATACACCCTTTCATTAGTTTCTTCATTCCATCTTGTCACACCACATGCTCTCCAATAGCTCATTTCCACAGCCTGGATTCTTGACCTCTGTGACTCATTCTCTGTCCATATTTTGGCTGCATAGGTTAAGGTTGGGAGGAACATGCTCTCTCTTGGTCCTCTCTTCACTTCCATACTCACATCTTTACCCTTTACTATTCTGTTAAGGGACCCAATGACTCTTCTACCCTGTACTGCTCTCTAACTTATTTCTCCTTCCATATCACCACACTTACCCAAGACAGCTCTTAGATACTTAAATTCTCTCACTTCTTCCAATCTCCCCCCACCCATATCTAAAGCAAACTTTAGTACACTTTCTTTCACTGTATATGGTTTTACAGAATCTATACTTTCACTGTTTCCTGTCAAACACCATTACTTTACTTCTGCTTGCACATACCTTCAATCACCTATGCTTACACACATCATAAAACACATTTTCAACCGTTTGCAACTCCCATTCAGTCTCAGTAAAGAACACAGTATCATCTGTAAACAGGCTTGCCACTAGCCACTGTATCTCACTGCCACACTCATCTCTGCACCTCTTTTCCCTAGTTTTGCTTTCATCTCTTATTACTCCATCCATATACTATATATTAAAAAGCCTCAGTGACATCACACAGCCCTGCCTCACACCTACATGTCTCCTAAAACTTTTGCTTGGTTCTCCATCCACTCTTACACATGCATTTGCTCCACTACAGAAGGCTTTCACACCATCCATCAGTTGTCCCATAAAGCATTCCACTCGACTGTCATAAGCTTTCTCCAGATCCATAAAAGCTGCATACAACTTCTTACCTTTCACTAAATACGTTTCCGTGGTCATCCTTACTTCAAAAATCTGATCCACGTATCCCCCATCTTTCCTAAAATCCCTTGCTCTTCACTTATTCAGCAGTCAGTCACTTCCATCACTCTGTCAGTTAAAATTCTTCTATACACTTTTCCTGGTATACTTAACAGACTTATTCCCCTATGATTGCTACATACATCCTTAGCATCTTATTTATTAATAAAGGAATGATAGTAGCTTTCATCCATTCCTCAGGCACAACCTTCTGTTTCTGTTTCTGTTTCCATACTCTATTGCACTTTCTCCTCTGTACTTCAGCATTTCAGTCATAAACCCATTCACTCTGGTGCCTTTCCTACCTTCAGCCTCATTATTACCCTTCTTACCTCCGTTTTTGCAGTAGGCTCTTGCACTTATATCCTCCTCTTTCCATCCTCCAACTGCTGCCTCCCCTTCTCCCCATTCACCAGGTCTTCAAAATACTCTTTCTATGTTCCTTTCACTTCCTCCCTTTGATTCAGCATCTCCCCTTCCTTACTTCTCACATAGACTTTTCCACTCTTACATCTTGAAACTTTCCACTTAACTTCCTTCCAAAATCTTCATCTACTCTTTCCTTGCTTTCCTTTATCAGTTTCTTAGCATTCTGCTACATATTTTTATTTTCTATTCTTCCCTCCTCCTTTGCTGAACTTCCACTAGTACATTTTTATCGAGCAATCTACCATATGCCTTTTTCTTCTCTTCCACAGCATTTTCAATATCTTCTCTCCACCATGCATTGCCCTTTTTATGCCTATATCTCACTACCTTGTATCCAACTACTGACTCTACAACCTTTGATAGTATTTTTCTAAACACCTCATTCACACATGACTGCATTCCTACATTCACTGCACTTCCATCTTGGCTTTCAGTCACCTTTCTTTCTTACTCCTCCCTGCATTTTTTCCGACTCATCTTCTTGCATGCCAACACTTTTACCCCTCCATTCTTCTGTATCTCCACTTCTCCCTGATCATCATTCCCACAAGAACAGCGAAATGGTCAGTCTCCAAAGAATGCTCTCATGACTGTAACATCTAGCATGGCCTTTCTTTCAGGGATGTACTGATAAAAAGTCAGAAAACTGCCTCTAGGACTGCTGATCAAACAAGGCTGTGGAATTAAACTTTTTGCATGTTGTAATAAAGATAGGTGATTCTGGTTAGATGTCTTTATCTTTTTACACTCCACTTTTTTATGTCATGTCTAGGTTGCATACAGTTTATAATGAAAGTACAAAAAAATCTAAAACATCTTCCATTTTTCAGCTTTGATACACTACATCTATTTTTACATTTGTTTGTTTTGTTGTACATTGAAGGCTCTCGTCATGGACAAAAGTCCACATTAAGGCCGAGCTTTAATTGAAATATAGAGAGGTTAATGAAAGGGAAAAGAAGAAACAATGAAAAGTATTTAAGAATTTTAGAGGAAGTGAAAAACTCATCTTTTAAAGATTGCCAGGTCATAGTTAATGGGAAAGGCATGAGAGGGTAGACTTCCATCACTAAACCGTCACGAAAGATGTACCATCCAAGTGTGAGTTTATTAAGTAAGTTATTTTGAGACGAGATGCAAATTGAGTGAGAGAAGAAGGAGCAGAATTGAAGGATGTGGAGGAATGCATATATGTGCATTTAGTTATTTGTAGATAAAAGGAAATCGTTGATAAAAAGAAAAATTGTAGGAGCCAGGACAGAGCCTTGAGGGACACTGCTTTTAATGGAGACTGGTAGACCCTGATTCATTAACAACCACAGAGATAGATTGGCCAGAGAGGAAGCTAGATGTGAGGAAGCAAAGTGAGGGAGGGAAGCCATGAGAGAGGAGCTTGGAGATGTAACACTGATGCCTCACCCTGTCAAAAGCTTTGTATTTATCTAGGGAACTACATAAGATTTCCAAAAGCTTTCAGGGATGAATTTAATCACTGGATCTCACCTTATGGAAGCTGTTCTGGTGATTATAGAAAAGACTGTGAGCTTATTTGTAGATGAAAGGAAATCGATGATAAAAAGGAGAAAAAGTGTAGGAGACAAGACAGAACCTTGATGGACACTGCTGTTGATGGAGGAAAGGGTAGAAGCTGATCCATCAACAACCACAGAGATAGATTGGCTAGAGAGGAACCTACATGTGAGGGAGTATAGTAAGAAAGGGAGGTCAGAAGAGGGAATATAAGAGATGAGACCCTGATGCCAAACCCTGTCAAAAGTTTTGTATATATCTTGGGCAACTACATAGGATTCCCCAAAAATTTTCAGGGATGATGACCAGACATAAGTGAGATAGGAAAGAATATCACCAGTGGATCATGTGCACAGAAGCCATAGTGGTGATCAGAGAGGAGGCTGAAATTCAAGATGATTCAGGGTATAGGGGTTGAGGAATGATTCAAATACTTTGGAAGCGGTAGATGTCATTGCAACAGAACTATAGTTTTGATGGGTTAGAATGGTCACCCTTTTAAGGCATGTGATGCATCAATGCTTGCTTCGAAGAAGAAGGGAAACTTATGGTTTCTTTGTAGAAAAGGAGCTGATGAACAAGCACAGATGCAAGTTCAGAGCCACACTTTTTCAGTACAAGGAAATGGATGCCATCAAGACCATAAGCCTTCCTTCTGTTTAGAGACAGAAGCTCTTTTTAGACAGTTCAAAAAGATGGGCATTGGATTAACAAGAGGAGGATGCAGGAATGTTAAGAGTTATCCAGGGTAGAACTAGAGGAGGAAAAAGAATCAAAGATAGATGCTTTGTGTACAGGAGAGACAGCTATAGTACCATCAAAATGGAAAAGTGAAGGAAAGGTGAAGCATCAAAAGTTATTTGTGTTTACCTTAGCTAAAGACCAGAAAGATTTATCATTGGAAGAAAAGGAAAGGTTATTGCACTTCCTTTGAATAAAGGAATGCTTTATCTCATGGATAACATACTTGCAATGATTACAGGTGTTAATAAATGCTGAATGGGAATCAAAAGAAGGAGAGTTTTTTCAAGCCAGATAAGCTCAACCTGTTGCCTGAATGGCCTCAGAACAGGAATGGTTGAACCATGGATTGGAATAAGAGGTTACTTTGGAGGAAGAGTGGATAAATGCTTCCATTAATGCAACAATAACCTTTGCTGTGTTTGGCAGAGACAGATACATCACCACAGAAGAGCTAGTAATTTACCCAAATTATTCCAGTCAGTTTTGCTGGGGTGAAAATATTTACATTTAGAAGGGATTGTTGGGAGGGGGAGATGCATTTGAAATAGATACAATTATGAGAGTGTGGTCAGATGAATCAACTGAGGGCAAGATCATGTTGCTACAGCACAAATGATTAGAGGAAAAAAACAGATCTAGAATATTAGGAGGGTGGTCACAGCTGTCAGGAACATGGATGGGGTGAGAGATAATTTGCTCTAGATCACTGAGAATGGAGAATGTGAGGGCTTCCATCCCACAACCATCTGTATTGTAGGAATTCATCCATTTCCTATGGTGAAAGTTGAAATTTCATAGGAAGAGGTTCCTGCCTTTTGGGTAAGAGGTTCCCTCCTTTTGGGTAAGAGGATTTTCACAGCCTTATGGCAGGAGTTTAGATATTTGAAGAAAAAATATAAAATTTATAGAATTAAAAAACCAGTAGGTGAAGCAGTGGAAAAGCATGGTAGTTGGGAGACAGATCCTTAGCCAGATAACTAGCATTAAAGTTTGGGGACTCAAGGTACTTGGGGCATGCAACAGGCATGTTGATGTTGGAATAACAGACACAACCTTTGAACTGGAATCATGTGTGGAGATGGTGGAATATGAGAAAGGGGCTAGGGAGAACATCATTAAACAGTTGGGTCTCAGAGAAGTAAGATATTAGAAGAGGTACTAGACAGATGGTATTCAACAGAAGAGAGGTTATATTAGAGACCACAATTGTTGTTATAGTGAATAGAAAAAGATGGGGTTTATCAGAGGGGCTATACTACAGTGTTCTGAGCCCTTCCCCCTCACTGTCAGTACAGTCTACCTCTAAGAAACTGGGATAGAATTTCTTTTCTTCTGAACAGTTGCTCTGTCTATATAAAGGTTTAATTCTCTCTGCTTCCGTACTTTACAGAGTTGAGTCAAATGGCATCCAACTTATTGACTTTCTTAGGCTAAATTAAAAATTTGACTCGCCTTATGCCACAATGTTAGTTCATTTTCCCTCTTCTATAGGTATAACTTTGAGTTTTACTCCAACCATTAGCTAGATCACGCAATACTCAGCAAGGTGTTGCATCCTGTGATTACTGTGTGGCCAATAGCAACTCGAGGATAGACCTTTTGGTAAATGTTTCTTTCCCTACACCTTGTAGCTTTGAAACTCTATATCCTCTCATGTCTTTCTCAGTAAGACAGGTTTCTTCACTCCCTCCAAAACTGGTAAATACTTTTCCTTATCACTTCTTTGTCCCTTTCTTTAACTTCCTTATATTTCAATTAAAGCCTGGCCTCAATGCAGACTTTTGTCTGTGATGAGCCTCCAACATAAAAAAGATTCAAATCATGTTCAAGTTGAACAGACAAATTTTGTAGACTAATTTAATCCTGTTTATAAGGAATATGGCTGTCATCAAACTGTTAAGGATATATGGGCAGGAGGACATTTGTTAGATGGTAAGAAAGCCTTCTACAGAGGAGCAAATGCAAGTTTACATAAGAGTTGATGGAAAGTTGAACAAAGTTTTAATATTCATTTGGGTGTGAGGCAGGGCTGTGTGATGTCACTGTGGTGTTCTAACAAATATATGGACTGAGTGATCAGAAAGATGAAAGCATATCTAGGGAAAAAAGGTGGAGAGATGGAGTTTGGTGATGAGGTATGGTGACTAGTGACAAGCCTTTTGTAGATGATACTGTTTGTTTGCTGAGTGTGAAGAGGTGTTGCAGAAGAATGTACATTTTATGATGTATATAAGCATATGCAATTGAGAGTATATGCGAATAAAAGTGAAGTAATGATGTTTAAAAGGAAACAGAGTGAAAGTATAAATTTTGCAAATCTTTGTAGGGTGAGAGGAAAGTATACTAAACTGTGCTATAGATACTGTGGGAGAAAGAAAGGAAAAGGTAACAGAATTTAAGTAAATTAGGAGCTATCTTGGGTAAATTTGGTGTTATGGAAGGAAATATAAGGGAAAGAGCAGTATACAAGGTAGAAGAGTCATTGTACCCATTAACAGAATAATGAAGAACAGAGGTGTAAGCGTGCAAATGAAGAAAGGCTTAAGGGACAGCATATCCCCCTGACCCTGACCTAATTAACAGAAACATGGATCTTGAGTGAGTCACAGAGGTCAAGAATCCAGGCTGTGGAAACAAGTTGTGTGAGAGGAGCATATGGCATGACTAAATTTGATGAAGAAAGTAATGAAGTGGTGTTTGAGAGATCTGGTAAGTCAGGGAATGCAAGAGGAATGAATTGTGGAGTGGTAGTGTTGGTGAAACATAATACTTTGAGGTGGTATAGGCATGTGGAAAGAATGTAGGATGGGAAGTTTACCAGTAGAGTTTATGATATTACAATAAAAGGAGGAGTGAGAGGAAGACCACCTGTGACACGCGGATGTAGAGTGAAAGTATTCCAGAGGGAGAAAAATGGGGAAAGAACGTGTGGATTGGGGTATGCGGGAGAAGCATATAAGGACAAGGATAAGTGGAGACTCTTGTGCCATGAAAAAGCTCCCAGAGTGAAGAGGCTTCAGAGATAATAGATATATATCTAAGCTGAATTTTTAACTGGAGGACAGCATTTCAAGATATTCGCCAAAAAGCCTGAAACCATATCTTAACTCTTATTAATGCTACAGATACAATTTTAATCCAGGAAATAAGGATATCATAGTCAAGTAAAAAGAAAAAATTGAACGTAAACGTTTTAAAAAATTCATGATAGTGGACAAGATGGCCACCAAAACAAGTACAGTAAAACTTTCTTTGGTGCTGCAGATAAGAATTTAACGTTAGAAATAAGGTTTTCAGGGTTAAAGAAAAAAATGTATGAATATAAGATTGATCCTGTATAAATCCTTAAATAAGCAAATTCAATTAACACAATTCACACAAAATAGTGCACATAGAGCAATCTGCAATTCACACAGAATATTGCACTGAGAACAATCTCTGACTGCGTAGCAACCACAAACACTTAACAAATGTACAGTGAAACAAACTGGGGATGGAAGGATGGAGTGAAAAAGATTTTAAGTGATAGGAGCCTGAATATGCAGGAGAGTGAAAAGTGTGCATGGAATAGAGTGAATTGGAACAATGTAATATACAGGGATTATTGTGCTATCAGTGACTGAACCAGGGCACATGATGCATCCAGGGTAAAGCATGGGAAGGTTCATGGGGCCTGGTTGTGGATAGGAAACTGTGGTTTTGGTGTATTACACACCAGCTAAAGAATTGATGTTAGTGAATGCAGTGTTTTTTGTCTGTTCCACGAGCTACCTTGCTAATGTGGGAAACTGTGTTCAAACATGATGAAATAAATCTGTTGGGGAAATTGAAGAATGATTACATGAGAAATGTGAAGAAACAAGTGACTTGTATGTTTGAAGGAATAGTGGTTCCAACGATGTTGTATGGTTGCGAGGCGTGGGCTATGGATAGAGTTGTGCGCAGGAGGATGGATGTGCTGGAAATGAGATGTTTGAGGACAATGTGTGGTGTGGGGTGGTTTGATCGAGTGAGTAACGTAAGGGTAAGAGAGATGTGTGGAAATAAAAAGAGCGTTGTTGAGAGAGCAGAAGAGGGTGTTTTGAAGTGGTTTGGGCACATAGAGAGAATGAGTGAGGAAAGATTGACCAAGAGGATATATGTGTCGGAGGTGGAGGGAACGAGGAGAAGAGGGAGACCAAATTGGAGGTGGAAAGATGGAGTGAAAAAGATTTTGTGTGATCGGGGCCTGAACATGCAGGAGGGTGAAAGGAGGGCAAGGAATAGAGTGAATTGGAGCGATGTGGTATACCGGGGTTGACGTGCTGTCAGTGGATTGAATCAAGGCATGTGAAGCGTCTGGGATAAACCATGGAAAGCTGTGTAGGTATGTATATTTGCGTGTGTGGACGTATGTATATACATGTGTATGGGGGGGGTTGGGCCATTTCTTTCGTCTGTTTCCTTGCGCTACCTCGCAAACGCGGGAGACAGCGACAAAGTATAATAAAAAAAAAAAATACTTATGAAAGAAGGGGAGGCATTCCCAGAGAACTAGCACTTATGGAAGAACTTACATAACAGTTGGGCCTAATTTTCTTTGTTTAACCTTGTTGTTATGGAGAACATTGAGGCAGATGATAGTTACAGACTTTGAATGTGTTCAAATGAACAACTCCTCAGATATCTTTTCATACATGCTAGCTTCCTGATTTCCTCACACTTATATGTAGTTTGAAAGATGTAACTTTTCTACATGGAATCATGTTATTTACAAATCATTTTGTGCCTGTGTATGAAATTAGTGTTTATTGAATTAAAAGTAGAATTTTGAATATATTCTTTTTTATTTTGCTTTGTCGCTGTCTCCTGCGGTAGCGAGGTAGCGCAAGGAAACAGACGAAAGAATGGCCCAACCCACCCTCATACACATTTATATAATACACATCCACACACGCAAATATACATATGTATACATCTCAATGTATACATATATATACACATATACATATATACACATGTACATAATTCATACTGTCTACCTTTATTCATTCCCATCACCACCTTGCCACACATGGAATACCATCCCCCTCCCTCCTCATGTGTGCGAGGTAGCGCTAGGAAAAGACAACAAAGGCCCCATTCGTTCACGCTCAGTCTCTAGCTGTCATGCAATAATGCCCGAAACCACAGCTCCCTTTCCACATCCAGGCCCCACACAACTTTCCATGGTTTACCCCAGACGCTTCACATGCCCTGGTTCGATCCATTGAAAGCACGTCGACCCCGGTATACCACATCGTTCCAATTCACTCTATTCCTTGCACGCCTTTCACCCTCCTGCATGTTTAGGCCCCGATCACTCAAAATCTTTTTCACTCCATCTTTCCACCTTCAATTTGGTCTCCCACTTCTCCTCGTTCCCTCCACTTCTGACACATATATCCTCCTGGTCAATCTTTCCTCACTCATTCTCTCCATGTGACCAAACCATTTCAAAACACCCTCTTCTGCTCTCTCAACCACACTCTTTTTGTTACCACACATCTCTCTTACCCTATTGTTACTTACTCGATCAAACCACCTCACACCACATATTGTCCTCAAACATCTCATTTCCAGCACATCCACCCTCCTGCGCACAACTCTATCCATAGCCCACGCCTTGCAACCATACAACATTGTTGGAACCACTATTCCTTCAAACATACCCATTTTTGCTTTCCGAGATAATGTTCTCGACTTCCACACATTCTTCAAGGCTCCCAGAATTTTTCCCCCTTCCCCACCCTGTGATTCACTTCCACTTCCGTGGTTCCATCCGCTGCCAAATCCACTCCCAGATATCTAAAACACTTCACTTCCTCCAGTTTTTCTCCATTCAATTTTAACTTTCTAAAAGGGGAGAATTTTCAATATAAAGAAATAAATCTTTCACTATCCTCCCCATACTTGCCAACAATTTTCCTCACTGAATTTTTGGGTGAAAGATTTACTACAGTATTTCTAATTTATTTTATTTACCACTATCAATGTGCCTTTACATGAAATAGGAGTATGAAAAGAAAATAAACTTAACAGAAAGAAACCATTTCCTCATCTTTTTGGTTATTAAAATCTGTCAGATGTGTTGTTCACACCCTCCTGGCACCCATTTAGCATGGGGCTTGGCCAATATAAATGATAAAACTGTGAATTTTGTAATTATTGAATGCTAATGTAATTATTTCATCAAGGGATTTTCTTTTTAGTTTTTTTTTTTTGCCGCTGTCTCCCGCGTTTGTGAGGTAGCGCAAGGAAACAGACGAAAGAAATGGCCCAACCCACCCCCATACACTTGTATATACATACATCCACACACGCAAATATACATACCTACACAGCTTTCCATGGTTTACCCCAGACGCTTCACATGCCCTGATTCAATCCACTGACAGCACGTCAACCCCGGTATACCACATCGATCCAATTCACTCTATTCCTTGCCCTCCTTTCACCCTCCTGCATGTTCAGGCCCCAATCACACAAAATCTTTTTCACTCCATCTTTCCACCTCCAATTTGGTCTCCCGCTTCTCCTCGTTCCCTCCACCTCCGACACATATATCCTCTTGGTCAATCTTTCCTCACTCATTCTCTCCATGTGCCCAAACCATTTCAAAACACCCTCTTCTGCTCTCTCAACAACGCTCTTTTTATTTCCACACATCTCTCTTACCCTTACGTTACTTACTCGATCAAACCACCTCACACCACACATTGTCCTCAAACATCTCATTTCCAGCACATCCATCCTCCTGCGCACAACTCTATCCATAGCCCACGCCTTACAACCATACAACATTGTTGGAACCACTATTCCTTCAAACATACCCATTTTTGCTTTCTGAGATAATGTTCTCGACTTCCACACATTCTTCAAGGCTCCCAGGATTTTCGCCCCCTCCCCCACTCACTCTTATCCCCTTTGTCTTTTAGGTATCAATGATAATTTGCAAGCTTCAAAATGTGATTTTTTTTCTGGCAGATATTTGGGTCCTATGCCCACTCATTAGGTTGAAAGCTGCAGCAGAACTCCCTTGTTGCTAGGCATGCTAGATACCAGTGATGTAATCAACTTCTGTTATTGCATCCTCTTTTCTTTAAAAGAAATAAATATTCTTACTGGCATATGCTTCCAATAAAGTCTTGTCTTGGTTGACAATAAGTGCTTGTTGTAATGTTCATTTATGTTCTTAGCTCTTCAGAATAATTATTATCTGTGATTAAACCAGCACTGGGAGCTTCACCACTCATTTTGATATGTAGACTATGGTCCCTTTTGAATTTCTCAAACTCTCCATTACTAGCACTAAAGGTTTCCATTTCAGAGCTCTCACCTTGCTCATTTTTTAAATTCTCATACAAACAGTTTTTGTTTCATCGTGAATGATATACTTTTTAACAACACATTAGGTTGATTCTAGTTTTTGATCCAGACATTTGAATGTCTAACCTGTCTTACCATGTTTTCTGTTATATCACTTAAAAGTTTAGCTGATCAAAAATTTGTCTTTATTTTGTTTTTCCCATGGTAGATGTAGTAATTTACCTGTATTTGTCATGCACTTCAAACTGGTATAATATATTTAATTCTTCATGTAAGGTAAATGATTTATGATCTGCCTTTGCACCTTTTCTATTACTATCATTCAGTGCCCTTTTTCAAGTTATTTGACTTCCTGTTTCCTTATTTTCAATGTTGAAATAGGTTCAAGTACACTCACAAGTAAGGTTCACACAACAAATAATGGCAGCACCCACAGGAAAACACAGGATGTTTCCTAAACTAAAAATTCTTTTGAGTAGATTTAAGTGCATGAATTTTTATATTTTGTGTTGTTGGTCTACCTATAACATAAAATTAAGATTGATTAGATATATAGTGATTTACTCTAAGCATCTGATGACACCCATTTTGAAAGAGGAAACACTGTAAAGTGAAGTATAACGTAAACTTGAAATATTTATTCATTATTCATTTTGCTTTGTCGCTGTCTCCCGCGTTTGCGAGGTAGTGCAAGGAAACAGACGAAAGAAATGGCCCAACCCACCCCCATACACATGTATATACATGCACGTCCACACACGCAAATATACATACCTATACATCTCAATTAACACATATATATACACACAGACACATACATATATACCCATGCTTACAATTCACACTGTCTGCCTTTATTCATTCCCATCGCCACCTCGCCACACATGGAATACCATCCCCCTCCCCAATCATGTGTGCGAGGTAGCGCTAGGAAAAGACAACAAAGGCCCCATTCGTTCACACTCAGTCTCTAGCTGTCATGCAATAATGCCCGAAACCACAGCTCCCTTTCCACATCCAGGCCCCACACAACTTTCCATGGTTTACCCCAGACGCTTCACATGCCCTGATTCAGTCCACTGACAGCACATCAACCCCGGTATACCACATCGATCCAATTCACTCTATTCCTTGCCCGCCTTTCACCCTCCTGCATGTTCAGGCCCCGATCACTCAAAATCTTTTTCACTCCATCTTTCCACCTCCAATTTGGTCTCCCACTTCTCCTCGTTCCCTCCACCTCGGACACATATATCCTCTTGGTCAATCTTTCCTCACTCATTCTCTCCATGTGACCAAACCATTTCAAAACACCCTCTTCTGCTCTCTCAACCATGCTCTTTTTATTTCCACACATCTCTCTTACCCTTACATTACTTGCTCGATCAAACCACCTCACACCACACATTGTCCTCAAACATCTCATTTCCAGCACATCCACCCTCCTGCGCACAACTATATCCATAGCCCACGCCTCGCAACCATACAACATTGTTGGAACCACTATTCCTTCAAACATACCCATTTTTGCTTTCTGAGATAATGTTCTCGACTTCCACACATTCTTCAAGGCTCCCAGGATTTTCGCCCCCTCCCCCACCCTATGATTCACTTCTGCTTCCATGGTTCCATCTGCTGCCAGATCCACTCCCAGATATCTAAAACACTTTACTTCCTCCAGTTTTTCTCCATTCAAACTTACCTCCCAATTGACTTGACCCTCAACCCTACTGTACCTAATAACCTTGCTCTTATTCACATTTACTCTTAACTTTCTTCTTTCACACACTTTACCAAACTCAGTCACCAGCTTCTGCAGTTTCTCACATGAATCAGCCACCAGCACTGTATCATCAGCGAACAACAACTGACTCACTTCCCAAGCTCTCTCATCCACAACAGACTTCATACTTGCCCCTCTTTCCAAAACTCTTGCATTCACCTCCCTAACAACCCCATCCATAAACAAATTAAACAACCATGGAGACATCACACACCCCCCGGCCACAAACCTACATTCACTGAGACCAATCACTTTCCTCTCTTCCTACACGTACACATGCCTTACATCCTCGATAAAAACTTTTCACTGCTTCTAACAAATTGCCTCCCACACCATATATTCTTAATACCTTCCACAGAGCATCTCTATCAACTCTATCATATGCCTTCTCCAGATCCATAAATGCTACATACAAATCCATTTGCTTTTCTAAGTATTTCTCACATACATTCTTCAAAGCAAACACCTGATCCACACATCCTCTACCACTTCTGAAACCACACTGCTCTTCCCCAATCTGATGCTCTGTACATGCCTTCACCCTCTCAATCAATACCCTCCCATATAATTTACCAGGAATACTCAACAAACTTATACCTCTGTAATTTGAGCACTCACTCTTATCCCCTTTGCCTTCGTACAATGGCACTATGCACGCATTCCGCCAATCCTCAGGCACCTCACCACTTGAAATATAGGCTTGATTAGTTAATTTTGGGAAAGTTAGTGCTCTTTCAGTGAATAAGAGAATGGGTGTTGGTACTGCCTAAAACTGATATTCTTATAACATTAAGCAGCTTTTGCATCCTTCGGGTAAATGAAAATATAAACTAAGGATTCATTCATGACTTGCTTTTTGGAAAGTTATCCTAATTTTGAATGATTTATTGGTTGTTATCAAGCAGGTAGGTAGAGGTAGCGACTTCTTGCTTATCACTAAGAAATTTATACATTACAGATTTATCTTCTGGCTGCACCCCCAAGCAAGTGGGTTACTACAGTATTCCGTGTCCATCTCAACTTCTTGAATGGGGCAGTACTTGCTTTGATCTTTCCTGTCACAAATTCAAGACTTGTAAGTATGGCATATACTTACATAGCTAAAATTAGTTTTGCTCACTTTGCCCATCTTCCCCCTAAAGATAACCATCCCAAGAAAGAAGCTTTTGCAGTTGTATTTCAAAGCTCATAGATTTATATGTACTATCACTTATTCTGATTAAAGCACCTAATTGGCATGTTTTCATATCCCTTGCATCTCTGGATTCATAGTTTGTTTTCCTCATACTATTGTTAAGCGAATAGACTCCAAAGTTATGTTGCCATGAGCTCTTACTTGCACTTGTGAAGAAGGCAGTTACTTTTATGCCTTTCCTTGTTTGGCTGTGATTATATTCTTATGGTTAACCTTCATTGTATAGCATCTCTATAACTACCTTAAGGGATGATTGCTTTGATTGATCCTAGATTAATACTTGCTACTAGAACTTACTTTCCATTCAAAATTATATCAGTATCATTTAATGAAACTTTCACAACTAGCTTGCACATTTCATAAGGAAGCAGTTGCATGCTTTCAGAGTGTGCATTCCAAAAGTTCTTGGCAAATTCTAATTGTGATTATCTCCGTGTGGATAGTTTAAGAGTTAATGAATGATTCCACAAATTTTTTAGCTTTTCTCATGGCACAATTTGAGACCTTTAATCTGGTTGAAAGGATAATCATTATGTCACTGGTTAAAGGATATTTATCATTTATGGAGCTTGTCAAATATCAGCCTTTTACAGTGATCAGTTACTAGAATTGACTGGAACCTTTGGAATACAACTTAAGAAGTTGATGGTTCTTAGTCTTGTAATCACTTGATTTTGCTACAATGTACATACTTTCAGCTTCCGTTTGAGGTGGAGATTTACTGGGTGCAGCATATAATGATGCTTGTAACGCCATACTACCTTCTTCGACTTGGTGGTAAGTTTTATGTTGGGGATCCTAGACTTTGTAATTAAAATTCTAATGAACATTTTGCTGTTGTAAAATAAGTCAGTAGTATGGGAGAATGTTTTGGAGTATATTTTGGCATTTACAGTAAATCTTGCCCCCTTGAGAGGAATTTTGAATATATTATTTCTTTTACTATAGTGTTGCTTTTTAACAACTTTTTAGGACATTTCCTACATAGCTTTATCCTCATTATTATTATATTTTGCTTCAGATATTTTAATTGAAATTCATTCTACATATGCTTTGAAGGATTACTTTTGGGATCATGTTTTCTGTTGAGAATCTCATTTTATGTGCATCATCATCATCATCGTTTAGTTCATTTCCTGTTTCATCGGGTGGATCAAGGGCTTCAGAGTATGTTCCCTCTTGTGTAATTTAATTTCATGGAACTGGGATCCTCTAGCCCAGTTCTGCAATCTGACAAAGGATAAAGATGCCCAGTTTTCAAGGGTGGAGTTGCTACCCTACCCTCGTCACTGTAATACATGTAAATAAGTAAAACCTCTGTTATCCAAAATGCTTGAGGAATCAGCCATTTTGGATAAAATTTCCAATTATTCATATATATATTCTTAACATATTAAGTAGTTCAGCACTTGCTTTATGCAAGGGTTATAGTCTGCAAAAACCTCACTCAAGGAGAAACTGTATATAGCGAACCAGTAAACATAGAGAAAATGGGATGTGTGCAGCAGCTTTGTGGTCAGCACTAGTAGATTCACCTGTTACCTTTACATTATATAGCTTCTGATGTCGGATAAACTTATTTAGCCATCCTCTACTTGCTTGAAGTGGCTTTGGCCCAGCTGCATTGTATTCTTTACATAAATGCTCATAAATTTTCAGAGCTTAAACTGAGTTGAAGGTTACTAAGGCTTCTTTTCCTCTTCATCTCATGCTCTATGTATAATGAGCATTTTCTCCATAAGCAGATTTCTAACCCTTGTGGTTACCTTAGCAAAGGCAAATAGTGGAGTAGAGTGGACCATAGCACTTGGAATTTTCAAAGCATTATTCTTTATGTTGTGGATTTTAGATTCACCCAGGTGATAAGCACTCCCAAGTGCTGATGCTCCTTTGTAAGTATCATCGCGTTGTAAGATTTGTAGTTTCATTTCTAAGGTCAGAGATGTTTTCTTCCATTTAACTGCTGGTTCTGAGGTAAACAAAGATGTTGCTGGATATTTGGATGCTATATTAACAAAAACACAGTGGATTGCAGGAATATCACATCAGCAGATATACCCAAATCCTACAAATAGCACAGATCTGCTCTCAACAGTAGGAACTGTTCTACTGACCTGTTACTGGGAACTTGCCATGCTCCACTCAGGACCCACACTTATTTCATCCGGCAACCTTCACTGAAGTTTTGATGTGCTTTCTACAACACTAACATCCCCTCACCAGCATCAGCATATTGTTAGATATCTAGCTTTGTTTCTAAGGTCAGAAAGGTTCTCTTCCATTTAACTGCTGGTTCTGGGGAAGATGTTGCTGGATGTTTGGATGCAGTATTAACAAACACATACACAACTGGTTGCAGTAAAATCACATCTACAGGTATCCCCAAATTGCACAAGTAGCACTGATCTGCATACAACAGTGGTAACTGTGAGACTCACCTGCTGGCAGGAAGATGGCGCACTCCACTCAGGACCCACACTTACTCCACCAGCACTACTAAATGCCTTGATCTTTGTTTGCTGCTTGGTAATGTTGTAAACTGTTTTCATGCCTACACTGAAGTCCTCCTTAAGTGCTGCCTTGGACTACCCCTTAGCCAGCCTCTTGCACAACTCCATCTTCTTTTTGAGGCTTAAGATATTCCTCATGCATTGTATGTGAGACACAGATGGCTTTAGGAAGCTGTCAGGTAATTGCTGATGATGCTTGAAAGGGGTCACTGTCCAAATTGATAATCCAAAGCACAAAATACACAAATGTGCAAAACTGGCACACCACACCATGCCAGAAAGCACATGGGAGAGGTAAACAATCATCAGCACCACAAAACACCAGCTGGTGAGTACAGTAATTGCAGCGATGTGATGTATACGTGATTTCAAATAATTTTAAATATCTTTTTAATTTTTGATTTTTTTCAGATAATTGAGGGTTGCCTTAAGAAATTGAAAAACTTACTTTGTTTTGAACATTTCGTTGTCTCAAGTTGCATATAACAGAGGTTCAGAATTTACTGATAATATATGTAATGGAATTAGTTTTGTCTAATTATATATTATCAGCAATACTTGGTTAGCATGCCACTAAACTACAACAAACACACTAGTAACAGTCAGTATGAGACTGTCATTTATTTTTTATTCCCACAAAAGTATTTGGGGTTGTATTTTGTCAGAGCTATGTCATTGTTATCATATGTCACTTGTAACTAAGAGAACTCCATGCTCTGACTTTTGATCCCATTCACTGAATGTTTTAAAATTTTAGGACAAAACATCCAATACCACCCTTATACCATCACCACCCACTCAAAATTTTTAAATTGACAAATCTCCAAGTCTTCTCCATTTTTGTAACCAGACTAAATGATTGTTTTAACACTGTAAGACAATGATATTGTTACCATCATCACTTTGTTGCTATACTACTTTATCACAACCATCAGTCCACCACCACCTTCACTCCATAATCACTCATTTCCCCACCCTCACTCCATCACCACATCATGGCTGGTTCTGTCATGCTCTGTCAGCTGAGCTCTTTTCCTTTATGTTGTATTAAGAATATGTAGTTCTGCTTGTTCATAATATTTAGCTTAATTTGTGGATGAAAATTTTTTCTTTAGAAATAGATTAGCAAGAAATATGTTTGATGTATTAAAGATGAGTATCAGGTAAAACAACAATTTATTTAATCACATTGATTTATATATCAGGGATTTATGGTGCTTTTGATTGTTTCCTGTTAAATTCTTAACCGTTCTTACTAAGTATTGTTTTTGAAGCATTATTCCTTGAAAAAAGAGATAGGATAGATTATGGAAACATTGCTTTTGACATTTCATTACTAAGTGGTGTATAATCAGCATGAAATTAATTTACATGAAATAAAAAGGATTTTTTGTCTCAAATTATTTTAATATTTCAGATTTGAAAATTTTTCATGCAAGGCAGATATGTATACTTTATGTTTTGATGTATGAGTATATCTGTGGCTTGTGAAGTGTACCAGTTCATTGTTCTTTCATGAGATAATACTAGGGTCAGCCAAATTTGAATGTACTTAGAACACTCAAGCTCTGCTGGAACAGTTTAGCTAAATTCCATTCTTTAGCCACCAACCACAATATCAAGGTAGCATCTTCTCGCTTGAGAAAGGTTAACAAAGCTTGGGATCAAAAACAAAAAGAATATTTATTATTTGAGATTTTATGACCAGTAGCAACTTAAAAAAAAAAAGGCCATTCTGATGTCATTTCCTTTTCTTGAACTACCCTTCTAAAAAACAAGCCCTCCACGGGAGGTTTGGATGGTATTGTAGTGGAATTTATTACATAAGGGGGTGACTGTGTTGTTGACAGGTTGGTAAGGATATTCAATGTACGTATGCTTCATGGTGAAGTGCCTGAGGATTAATGGAATGCAAGCACAGTGCCATTGTACAAAGACAAAGGGGATAAAGGTGAGTGTTCAAATTACAGAGGTATAAGTTTGTTAAGTATTCCTGGGAAATCATATGGGAGGGTATTGATTAAGAGGGTAAATGCGTGTACAGAGCATCAGATTAGGGAAGAACAGTGTGATTTCAGAAGTGGTAGAGGATGTGTGGATCAGGAGTTTGCTTTGAAGAATGTATGTGAGAATTACTTAGAAAAACAGATGGATTTGTATGTAGCATTTATGGGTCTGGAGAAGGCATATGATAAAAGTTGATAGAGATACTCTGTGGAAGGTATTAAGAGTATATGGTGTGGGAGGCAAGTTACTAGAAGCTGTGAAAAGTTTTTATCAAGGATGTAAGGCATGTGAATGAGTAGGAAGAGTGGAAAGTGATTGGTTCCCAGTGAATGTCAGTTTGCAGCAGGGTTGTGTGATGTCTCCATGGTTGTTTAATTTGTTTATGGATGAGGTTGTTAGGGAAGTGAATGCAAGAGTTTTGGAGAGAGGGGCAAGTATGCAGTCTGTTGTGGATGATAAGGCTTGGGAAGTGAGTCAGCTGTTGTTCGCTGATGATTCAGTGCTGGTGGCTGATTTAGGTGAGCAATTGCAGAAGCTGGTGACTGAGTTTGGTAAAGTGTGTGAGAGAAGAAAGCTGAGAGTAAATGTGAATGAGAGTAAGGTTATTAGGTTTAGTAGGGTTGAGGGACAAGTAAATTGGGAGGTAAGTTTGAATGGAGAAAAACTGGAGGAAGAAGTGTTTTAGATATCTGGGAGTGGATTTAGCAGCGGATGGAACCATGGAAGTGGAAGTGAGTCACAGGGTGGGGGAGGGGGCAAATGTTCTTGGAGCATTGAGGAATGTGTGGAAGGTGAGAACATTATCTTTGAGAGCAAAAATGGGTGTGTTTGAAGAAATAGTGGTTCCAACAATGTTATATGGTTGTGAGGCGTGGGCTATAGATAGGGTTGTGCGGAGGAGGGTGAATGTGTTGGAAATGAATGTTTGAGGACAATATGTGGTGTGAGGTGGTTTGATTGAGTAAGTAATGAAAGGGTAAGAGAGATGTGTGGTAATAAAATGAGTGTGATTGAGAGAGCAGAAGAGGGTGTATTGAAATGGTTTGGTCACATGGTGAGAATGAGTGAGGAAAGATTGACAAGATGATATATGTGTCAGAAGTGGAGGGAAAGAGGAGAATTGAGAGACCAAATTGGAGGTGGAAGGATGGAGTGAAAAAGATGTTAAGCGATTGGGGCTTGAACATACAGGAGGGTGAAAGGCATGCAAGGAATAGAGTGAATTGGAACGATGTAGTATACCAAGGTGGACGTGCTGTCAATGGATTGAACCAGGGCATGTGAAGCATCTGGGGTAAGAAATGGAAAGTTTTGTGGAGCCTGGTTGTGGAAAGGGAGCTGTGGTTTCGGTGCATTACACATGACAGCTAGAGACCGAGTGTGAATGAATGTGGCCTTTGTTGTCTTTTCCTAGTGCTACCTCGCATGCACATGGGGGGAGGGGGGTGCCATTTCATGTGTGGCAGGGTGGCGACGGGAATGGATGAAGGCAAGTATGACTATGTACATGTGTATATATGTATATGTCTGTGTATATATATGTATGTATAGGTTGAAATGTATAGGTATGTATATGTGCGTGTATGGGCATTTATGTATATACATGTATATGTGGGTGGGTTGGGCTATTCTTTTGTCTGTTTCCTTGTGCTTCCTCACTAATATAGGAGACAGTGACAAAGTATAATATAATATAAATACATAAGAGTGTATGTACGTAAGTAGGAGAGATGGCTGGAGAGCATTAATGGATTATGTGATAAGTTATAGACGTGTGAAAGAGAGACTTTTGGATGTTAATGTGCTTAGAGGGGTAGCTGGAGGGATGTCTGATCATTATCTTTTGGAGGCGAAGGTGAAGATTTGTAGAGGTTTTCAGAAAAGAAGAGAGAATGTTGGGGTGAAGAGAGTGGTGAGAATAAGTGAGCTTGGAAAAGAGACTTGTGTGAGGAAGTACCAGGAGAGATTGAGTGCAGAATGGCAAAAGGGGAGAGGAAATGACATAAGGGGTGTGGGGGAGGAATGGGATGCATTTAGGGAAGCATTGATGGTTTGCACAAAAGATGCTTGTGGCATGAGAAAGGTGAGAGGTGGGCAGATTAGAAAGGGTAGTGAGTGGTGAGATGAAGAAGTATGATTATTAGTGAAAGAGAAGAGAGAGGCATTTGGATGATTTTTTTCAGGGAAGTAGTGCAAATGAGTGGGATATGTATTAAAGAAAGCAGCAGGAGGTCAAGAGAAAGGTGCAAGAGGTGAAAAAGAGGGCAAATGAGAGTTGGGGTGAGAGAGAGTATCATTAAATTTTAGGGAGAATAAAAAGATGTTTTGGAAGGAGGTAAATAAAGTGCATATGACAAGAGAACAAATGGGAACATTGGTGAAGGGGGCTAATGGAGAGGTAATAACAAGTAGTGGTGAATTGAGAAGGAGGAGTGAGTATTTTGAAGGTTTGTTGAATGTGTTTGATGGTAAAGTGGTAGATGTAGGGTGTTTTGGTCGAGGTGGTGTGCGAAGTGAGAGGGTCAAGGAGAATGATTTGGTAAAGAGAGAGGAGGTAGTGAAAGCTTTGCCGAAGATGAAAGCCAGCAAGGCGGTGGGTTTGGATGGTATTGCAGTGGAATTTATTAATAAAGGGGGTGACTGTGTTGTTGACTGGTTGTACCTGAGGATTGGCAGAATGCATGCTTAGTGCCATTATACAAAGGCAAAGGGGATAAAGGTGAGTGTTCAAATTTCAGAGGTATAAGTTTGTTGGGTATTCCTGGGAAATTGTATGGGAGGGTATTGATTGGGAGGGTCAAGGCATGTACAGAGCATCAGGTTGGGGAAGAGCAGTGTGGTTTCAGAAGTGGTAGAGGATGTGTGGATTAGGTTTTTGCTTTGAAGAATATATGTGAGAAATACCTAGAAAAACAGATGTATTTATATATATAGCATTTATGGATCTGGAGAAGGAATATGATGAGAGTCGATAGAGATGCTTTGTGGAAGGTATTAAGAGTATATGGTGTGGAAGGTAAGTTGCTAGAAGCAGTGAAAATTTTTACCAAGGATATAAGGCATGTGTACAAGTAGGAAGAGAGGGAAGTGATTGCTTCCCAGTTTGCTGCAGGGGTGCTTGATGCCTCATTGGTTGTTTAATTTATTTATGGATGGAGTGGTTAGGGAGGTGAATGCAAGAGTTATGGAGAGAGGGCTTGGGAAATGAGTCAGTTGTTGTTCGCTGATGATACAGAGCTGATGGCTGATTCGGGAAGGAAACTAGAGAAGTTGGTGACTGAGTTTGGTAAAGTGTGTGAAAGAAGAAAGCTGAGAGTAAATGTGAATAAGAGCAAGGTTATTAGGTTCAGAAGGGTTGAGGGACAAGTTAATTGGGAGGTAAGTTTGAATGGAGAAAAACTGGAGGAAGTGAAGTGTTCTAGATATCTGGGAGTGGATTTAGCAGTGAATGGAACCGTGGATGCGGAAGTGAGTCACAGGGTGTGGGAGGGGGCGAAGGTTCTGGGAGCATTGAAGAATGTGTGGAAGGCAAGAACATTGTCTCAGAGAGCAAAAATGGGTATGCTTGAAGGAATAGTTGTTCCAATAATGTTATATAGTTGTGAGGCATGGGCTATAGATAGGGTTGTGCAAAGGAGGGTGGATGTGTTGGAAATTAAATTTTTTTTCATGTATATTTGCCACTTCCCACATTAGTGAGGTAGTGAGGTAGAACAGAGAACTGAGTCTAAGAGGGAAAATCCTCACTTGGCCCCCATCTCTATTCCCTCTTTTGGAAAAGTAAAAATGGGAGAGGAGGATTTCCACCCCCCACCCCCACTCCCTCCTCTTTTATGACATGGAGGGAATACGTTGGAAGTATTATTTCTCTCATATCCTCAGGGATGATATATTATTTTTCTCTTATTATTATACTTTGTAACTGTCTCCCACGTTAGTGAGGTAGCACAAAGAAACAGACGAAAGAATGGCCCAACCCACCCACATACACATGTATATACATAAATGCCCATATATGCACATATACATACCTACACATTTCAACATATACATACACAGACATATACATATATGCACATGTATATATTCATACATACTGCCTTCATCCATTCCCGCCGCCACCCCGCCATACATGAAATGGCACCCCCCTCCCCCCGCGTGCACACGAGGTAGTGCTAGGAAAAGACAACAAAGGCCACATTCGTTCACACTCAGTCTCTAGCTGTCATTTGTAATGCACTAAAACCATAGCTCCCTTTGCACATCCAGACCCCACAAAACTTTCCATGGTTTACCCCAGACACTTCACATGCCCTGGTTGAATCCATTGTCAGCACGTCCACCCCATTATACCACATTGTTCCAATTCATTCTATTCCTTGCATGCTTTTCACTCTCCTGTATGTTCTGGCCCCGATTGCTCAAAATCTTTTTCACTCCATCCTTCCACCTCCAATTTGGTCTCCCACTTCTCCTTGTTCCCTCCACCTCTGACACATATATCCTCTTTGTCAGTCTTTCCTCACTCATTCTCTCCATATGACCAAACCATTTCAAAACACCCTCTTCTGCTTTCTCAACCACACTCTCATTATTACCACACATCTCTCTTATCCTTTCATTACTTACTCAGTCAAACCACCTCACACCCCATATTGTTCTCAAACATTTCATTTCCAACACATCCACCCTCCTCTGCACAACCCTATCTATAGCCCATGTCTCATAACCATATTACATTGTTGGAACCACTATTCCTTCAAACATAGCAACTTTTGCTCTCCGAGATAACGTTCTCACCCTCCACACATTCATCAATTCTCCCACAACCTTCACCCCCTCCCTCACCCTGTGACCCACTTCCATGGTTCCATCCACTGCCAAATCCACTCCCAGATATCTGAAACACTTCACTTCCTTCAGTTTTTCTCCATTCAAACTTACCTCCCAATTTACTTGTCCCTCAACCCTTGCTCTTATTCACATTTACTCTTGGCTTTCTTCTTTCACACACTTTACCAAACTCAGTCTCCTACTTCAGTTTCTCACCTGAATCAACCACCAGCGCTGTATCATCAGCAAACAACAACTGACTCACTTCCCAAGCTCTCTCAACCACAACAGATTCCCTACTTGCCCCTCTCCAAAACTCTTGCATTCACCTCCCTAACAACCCCATCAATAAACAAATTAAACAACCATGGAGACATCACACACCCCTGCCTCAAACCGACATTCACTAGGAACCAGTCACTTTCCTCTCTTCCTACTCATACACATGCCTTACATCCTCGATAAAGACTTATCTCTGCTTCTAGCAACTTACCTCCCACACCATATACTCTTAATACCTTCCACAGAGCATCTCTATCACCTCTATCATATGCCTTCTCCAGATTCATAAATGCTACATACAAATCCATCTGTTTTTCTAAGTATTTCTCACATACATTCTATAAAGCAAACACCTGATCCACCCATCCTCTACCATTTCTGAAACCACACTGCTCTTCCCCAATCTGATGCTCTGTACATGCCTTCATCCTCTCAATCAATACCCTCTCAAATAATTTCCCAGGAATACTCAACAAACTTATAGCTCTGTAATTTGACCACTCACCTTTAACCCCTTTGCCTTTGTACAATGGCACTATGCGTGCATTCCGCCAATCCTCAGGCACCTCACCATGAACCATACATACATTGAATATCCTCACCAACCAGTCAACAACTCAGTCATGCCCTCTTTTAGTAGATTCCACAGCAATACCATCCATGACAGATAGAGACCGAGTGAGAATGAATGTGGCCTGTTTTGTCTTTTCCTGGCACTACCTCACTGAAAAGGGGGGGATGCTATTTACTGTGTGGCAGGGTAGCGACAGGAATGGACGAAGACGAGCAATTATGAATATGTACATATTTATATGTGTAAATGGATGAACCATTCTTCGTCTGTTTCCTAGTGCTACCTCGCTGACACAGGAAACAGCGATTAAGTATGATAAAATATTTATATTTATTCGATATTCATTATACATAATCGCTGTTTCCTGCATCAGCAAGTTAGCACCAGGAAACAGACAAAGAATGGCCCATCCACTCATATACACACACACACACATATATATATATATATATATATATATATATATATATATATATATATATATATATATATATATATATATAAAAATAAAATAATATATATATATAATATATATATATATATATATATATATATATATATTTTTTTTTATGCTTTGTCGCTGTATCCCGCGTTTGCGAGGTAGCGCAAGGAAACAGACGAAAGAAATGGCCCAACCCACCCCCATACACATGTATATACATACGTCCACACACGCAAATATACATACCTACACAGCTTTCCATGGTTTACCCCAGACGCTTCAAATGCCCTGATTCAATCCACTGACAGCACATCAACCCCGGTATACCACATCGCTCCAATTCACTCTATTCCTTGCCCTCCTTTCACCCTCCTGCATGCTCAGGCCCCGATCACACAAAATCTTTTTCACTCCATCTTTCCACCTCCAATTTGGTCTCCCTCTTCTCCTCGTTCCCTCCACCTCCGACACATATATCTCTTGGTCAATCTTTCCTCACTCATTCTCTCCATGTGCCCAAACCATTTCAAAACACCCTCTTCTGCTCTCTCAACCACGCTCTTTTTATTTCCACACATCTCTCTTACCCTTACGTTACTTACTCGATCAAACCACCTCACACCACACATTGTCCTCAAACATCTCATTTCCAGCACATCCATCCTCCTGCGCACAACTCTATCCATAGCCCATGCCTCGCAACCATACAACATTGTTGGAACCACTATTCCTTCAAACATACCCATTTTTGCTTTCCGAGATAATGTTCTCGACTTCCACACATTCTTCAAGGCTCCCAGAATTTTCGCCCCCTCCCCCACCCTGTGATCCACTTCCGCTTCCATGGTTCCATCCGCTGCCAGATCCACTCCCAGATATCTAAAACACTTCACTTCCTCCAGTTTTTCTCCATTCAAACTCACCTCCCAATTGACTTGACCCTCAACCCTACTGTACCTAATAACCTTGCTCTTATTCACATTTACTCTTAACTTTCTTCTTTCACACTCTTTACCAAACTCAGTCACCAGCTTCTGCAGTTTCTCACATGAATCAGCCACCAGCGCTGTATCATCAGCGAACAACAACTGACTCACTTCCCAAGCTCTCTCATCCCCAACAGACTTCATACTTGCCCCTCTTTCCAAAACTCTTGCATTCACCTCCCTAACAACCCCATCCATAAACAAATTAAACAACCATGGAGACATCACACACCCCTGCCGCAAACCTACATTCACTGAGAACCAATCACTTTCCTCTCTTCCTACACGTACACATGCCTTACATCCTCGATAAAAACTTTTCACTGCTTCTAACAACTTGCCTCCCACACCATATATTCTTAATACCTTCCACAGAGCATCTCTATCAACTCTATCATATGCCTTCTCCAGATCCATAAATGCTACATACAAATCCATTTGCTTTTCTAAGTATTTCTCACATACATTCTTCAAAGCAAATACCTGATCCACACATCCTCTACCACTTCTGAAACCACACTGCTCTTCCCCAATCTGATGCTCTGTGCATGCCTTCACCCTCTCAATCAATATCCTCCCATATAATTTACCAGGAATACTCAACAAACTTATACCTCTGTAATTTGAGCACTCACTCTTATCCCCTTTGCCTTTGTACAATGGCACTATGCACGCATTCCGCCAATCCTCAGGCACCTCACCATGAGTCATACATACATTAAATTACCTTACCAACCAGTCAACAATACAGTCACCCCCTTTTTTAATAAATTTCACTGCAATACCATCCAAACCTGCTGCCTTGCTGGCTTTCATCTTCCGCAAAGCTTTTACTACCTCTTCTCTGTTTACCAAATCATCTTCCCTAACCCTCTCACTTTGCACACCACCTCGACCAAAACACCCTATATCTGCCACTCTATCATCAAACACATTCAACAAACCTTCAAAATACTCACTCCATCTCCTTCTCACATCACCACTACTTGTTATCACCTCCCCATTTGCGCCCTTCACTGAAGTTCCCATTTGCTCCCTTGTCTTACGCACTTTATTTACCTCCTTCCAGAACATCTTTTTATTCTCCCTAAAATTTAATGATATTCTCTCACCCCAACTCTCATTTGCCCTTTTTTTCACCTCTTGTACCTTTCTCTTGACCTCCTGTCTCTTTCTTTTATACATCTCCCACTCAATTTCATTTTTTCCCTGCAAAAATCGTCCAAATGCCTCTCTCTTCTCTTTCACTAATACTCTTACTTCTTCATCCCACCACTCACTACCCTTTCTAATCAACCCACCTCCCACTCTTCTCATGCCACAAGCATCTTTTGCGCAATCCATCACTGTTTCCCCAAAATTACATCCCTTTCCCTCCCCCCCCCCCTTTTCCTTGTTCTCACCTTTTTCCCATTCTGTCTCAGTCTCTCCGTCTTCCTCACTATTTCTCCTTCCAAGCTCATTACTCTCCCACCCTCTTCACCCCACTTCACCTTCTTTTTGAAACCCATAAAAATCTTCCCCTTAGCCTCCAAAGAAAATGCAGAATCCCCCAGTTGCACTTCGACTTAACATAAAAAGTCTCTTTTCGGCCTGAATTTTAAACCGGAATCCAAAAGCTTTTGGATCTTTCCTATTAATAAGTATATTATGTTATCTCGCTTTTTAAAAGGTTTCCAAATCATCAGTCCTTTTTCGAATAAATCTACAAGCTCTTCCCCCTTTTCCATTTTAAAAATGAACACCCCAGTATCCAATTTTTCCCTCAACTGCCAGTTACTCCCCTTTTTATATATATATATATATTTATATATATAATTATATAAGGTAGGAGAGAGGAAAGTGATTGTTTTCAGTGAATGTAGGTTTCGGCGGGGTGTGTGGTTCCATGGTTTTTTTTAATTGTTTTGGATGGGGTTGTTTGGGAAAGGTAAAGCAAGGTTTTGGAAAAGGGGAAGTTGAAGTTCTGTTGGGGGTGAGAGGCTTGGGGGAAATGAGGGAGTTGTTGTTCGTGTGATACAGGCTGGTGGGGATTTGGGGGAAACTAGAAAATGGTGACGGGGTTTGGTAAAGTGTGTGGAAAAAGGGAAAATTAAGAGTAAATGTCAATAAGAGCAAGGTTTTAGGTTCAGAGGGTTGAGGGCAAGTAATTGGGGGTAGTTTGAATGGGAGAAAACTGGAGGGTGAAGTGTTTTGATATCTGGGTGGATTGTCCGGGGGATGGAACCCTGGAGGAAGGGGGATATAGGGTGGGGGGGGGGGGGCGAAAATTTTGGGGGGCCCTTTAAAAATTGTGGAAGTCGAGACATATTGGAAGGGAAAAATGGGTATGTTTGAAGGAATAGTAGTTAAAAATTTTTGTAGGGGGGTTTCCCAGGGTGGGTGGGATAGAGTTGGGCGGAGGGGGGATGTGTGGAAATGAGTGTTTGGGACAATGTGTGGTGTGAGGTGGTTGATGAGTAAGTAAAGTAAAGGGGAGAGAGATGTGTGGAAATAAAAAAGGGGGGGGGTTGAGAGAGCAGAAGAGGGTGTTTTGAAAAGGTTTGGGGCCCTTTGGGAGATGAGGAGGAAAAATGGGCCCAAAAGGTATATTGTGTCGGAGGTGGAGGAAGGGGAAGAGGGAGACCAATTGGAGGTGGAAAAAATGGAGTGAAAAGGATTGTGTGATGGGGCTGAACATGCAGGAGGTGAAAGGAGGGAAGGGAAAAGGTGAATGGAGCGATGTTGGGTTTTCAGGGGTTGACGTGTGTAGTGGATGAACAGGATGTGAGGTTGGGGGAAAATGGAAAATTTTTAGGTTTTTATATTTGGGGGTCGGGGGGGTTTTTTTTTGTATGTACATGTGTATGGGGGGGGGGTTTGGGGCCCTTTTTCGTTTTTTCCCTTTCGTACCTCGCAAAGCGGGAGGCAGCGAAAAAAAATTAAAAAAAAAAAAAAAAAAAAAAAAAATATATTTATATATATATTATTCTTTTTTTTAAATATTCGCCCTTTCCCGGTTAGCGAGGGTTTGCGTTAAGAAAAGAGGACTGGGCCCTTGGAGGGAATTCCTCAATGGCCCCCTTTCTGTTCCTTTTTTTTTTGGGAAAATTTAAAAAAAAAAAAAAATTTTATATTATATTATATATTTATATATATATATATTATTTATATTTTATATATATATTTATATATATATATTTTTTTCTTTTTCCCTTTTGCCATTTCCGCGTTTGCGAGGGTAGCTTAAGAACAGGGACTGGGGGCCCTTTTTGGAAAAATCCTCACTGGCCCCTTCTCTGTTTTTTGGAAATTTAAGAAATGGGAGAGGAGGTTTCCACCCCCACCCCACTCCCTCCTCTTTTATGACATGGAGGGAATACGTTGGAAGTATTATTTCTCTCATATCCTCAGGGATGATATATTATTTTTCTCTTATTATTATACTTTGTAACTGTCTCCCACGTTAGTGAGGTAGCACAAAGAAACAGACGAAAGAATGGCCCAACCCACCCACATACACATGTATATACATAAATGCCCATATATGCACATATACATACCTACACATTTCAACATATACATACACAGACATATACATATATGCACATGTATATATTCATACATACTGCCTTCATCCATTCCCGCCGCCACCCCCGCCATACATGAAATGGCACCCCCCTCCCCCCGCGTGCACACGAGGTAGTGCTAGGAAAAGACAACAAAGGCCACATTCGTTCACACTCAGTCTCTAGCTGTCATTTGTAATGCACTAAAACCATAGCTCCCTTTGCACATCCAGACCCCACAAAACTTTCCATGGTTTACCCCAGACACTTCACATGCCCTGGTTGAATCCATTGTCAGCACGTCCACCCCATTATACCACATTGTTCCAATTCATTCTATTCCTTGCATGCTTTTCACTCTCCTGTATGTTCTGGCCCCGATTGCTCAAAATCTTTTTCACTCCATCCTTCCACCTCCAATTTGGTCTCCCACTTCTCCTTGTTCCCTCCACCTCTGACACATATATCCTCTTTGTCAGTCTTTCCTCACTCATTCTCTCCATATGACCAAACCATTTCAAAACACCCTCTTCTGCTTTCTCAACCACACTCTCATTATTACCACACATCTCTCTTATCCTTTCATTACTTACTCAGTCAAACCACCTCACACCCCATATTGTTCTCAAACATTTCATTTCCAACACATCCACCCTCCTCTGCACAACCCTATCTATAGCCCATGTCTCATAACCATATTACATTGTTGGAACCACTATTCCTTCAAACATAGCAACTTTTGCTCTCCGAGATAACGTTCTCACCCTCCACACATTCATCAATTCTCCCACAACCTTCACCCCCTCCCTCACCCTGTGACCCACTTCCATGGTTCCATCCACTGCCAAATCCACTCCCAGATATCTGAAACACTTCACTTCCTTCAGTTTTTCTCCATTCAAACTTACCTCCCAATTTACTTGTCCCTCAACCCTTGCTCTTATTCACATTTACTCTTGGCTTTCTTCTTTCACACACTTTACCAAACTCAGTCTCCTACTTCAGTTTCTCACCTGAATCAACCACCAGCGCTGTATCATCAGCAAACAACAACTGACTCACTTCCCAAGCTCTCTCAACCACAACAGATTCCCTACTTGCCCCTCTCCAAAACTCTTGCATTCACCTCCCTAACAACCCCATCAATAAACAAATTAAACAACCATGGAGACATCACACACCCCTGCCTCAAACCGACATTCACTAGGAACCAGTCACTTTCCTCTCTTCCTACTCATACACATGCCTTACATCCTCGATAAAGACTTATCTCTGCTTCTAGCAACTTACCTCCCACACCATATACTCTTAATACCTTCCACAGAGCATCTCTATCACCTCTATCATATGCCTTCTCCAGATTCATAAATGCTACATACAAATCCATCTGTTTTTCTAAGTATTTCTCACATACATTCTATAAAGCAAACACCTGATCCACCCATCCTCTACCATTTCTGAAACCACACTGCTCTTCCCCAATCTGATGCTCTGTACATGCCTTCATCCTCTCAATCAATACCCTCTCAAATAATTTCCCAGGAATACTCAACAAACTTATAGCTCTGTAATTTGACCACTCACCTTTAACCCCTTTGCCTTTGTACAATGGCACTATGCGTGCATTCCGCCAATCCTCAGGCACCTCACCATGAACCATACATACATTGAATATCCTCACCAACCAGTCAACAACTCAGTCATGCCCTCTTTTAGTAGATTCCACAGCAATACCATCCATGACAGATAGAGACCGAGTGAGAATGAATGTGGCCTGTTTTGTCTTTTCCTGGCACTACCTCACTGAAAAGGGGGGGATGCTATTTACTGTGTGGCAGGGTAGCGACAGGAATGGACGAAGACGAGCAATTATGAATATGTACATATTTATATGTGTAAATGGATGAACCATTCTTCGTCTGTTTCCTAGTGCTACCTCGCTGACACAGGAAACAGCGATTAAGTATGATAAAATATTTATATTTATTCGATATTCATTATACATAATCGCTGTTTCCTGCATCAGCAAGTTAGCACCAGGAAACAGACAAAGAATGGCCCATCCACTCATATACACACACACACACATATATATATATATATATATATATATATATATATATATATATATATATATATATATATATATATATATAAAAATAAAATAATATATATATATATATATATATATATATATATATATATATATATATATATATTTTTTTTTATGCTTTGTCGCTGTATCCCGCGTTTGCGAGGTAGCGCAAGGAAACAGACGAAAGAAATGGCCCAACCCACCCCCATACACATGTATATACATACGTCCACACACGCAAATATACATACCTACACAGCTTTCCATGGTTTACCCCAGACGCTTCAAATGCCCTGATTCAATCCACTGACAGCACATCAACCCCGGTATACCACATCGCTCCAATTCACTCTATTCCTTGCCCTCCTTTCACCCTCCTGCATGCTCAGGCCCCGATCACACAAAATCTTTTTCACTCCATCTTTCCACCTCCAATTTGGTCTCCCTCTTCTCCTCGTTCCCTCCACCTCCGACACATATATTCTCTTGGTCAATCTTTCCTCACTCATTCTCTCCATGTGCCCAAACCATTTCAAAACACCCTCTTCTGCTCTCTCAACCACGCTCTTTTTATTTCCACACATCTCTCTTACCCTTACGTTACTTACTCGATCAAACCACCTCACACCACACATTGTCCTCAAACATCTCATTTCCAGCACATCCATCCTCCTGCGCACAACTCTATCCATAGCCCATGCCTCGCAACCATACAACATTGTTGGAACCACTATTCCTTCAAACATACCCATTTTTGCTTTCCGAGATAATGTTCTCGACTTCCACACATTCTTCAAGTCTCCCAGGATTTTCGCCCCCTCCCCCACCCTGTGATCCACTTCCGCTTCCATGGTTCCATCCGCTGCCAGATCCACTCCCAGATATCTAAAACACTTCACTTCCTCCAGTTTTTCTCCATTCAAACTCACCTCCCAATTGACTTGACCCTCAACCCTACTGTACCTAATAACCTTGCTCTTATTCACATTTACTCTTAACTTTCTTCTTTCACACTCTTTACCAAACTCAGTCACCAGCTTCTGCAGTTTCTCACATGAATCAGCCACCAGCGCTGTATCATCAGCGAACAACAACTGACTCACTTCCCAAGCTCTCTCATCCCCAACAGACTTCATACTTGCCCCTCTTTCCAAAACTCTTGCATTCACCTCCCTAACAACCCCATCCATAAACAAATTAAACAACCATGGAGACATCACACACCCCTGCCGCAAACCTACATTCACTGAGAACCAATCACTTTCCTCTCTTCCTACACGTACACATGCCTTACATCCTCGATAAAAACTTTTCACTGCTTCTAACAACTTGCCTCCCACACCATATATTCTTAATACCTTCCACAGAGCATCTCTATCAACTCTATCATATGCCTTCTCCAGATCCATAAATGCTACATACAAATCCATTTGCTTTTCTAAGTATTTCTCACATACATTCTTCAAAGCAAATACCTGATCCACACATCCTCTACCACTTCTGAAACCACACTGCTCTTCCCCAATCTGATGCTCTGTGCATGCCTTCACCCTCTCAATCAATATCCTCCCATATAATTTACCAGGAATACTCAACAAACTTATACCTCTGTAATTTGAGCACTCACTCTTATCCCCTTTGCCTTTGTACAATGGCACTATGCACGCATTCCGCCAATCCTCAGGCACCTCACCATGAGTCATACATACATTAAATTACCTTACCAACCAGTCAACAATACAGTCACCCCCTTTTTTAATAAATTTCACTGCAATACCATCCAAACCTGCTGCCTTGCTGGCTTTCATCTTCCGCAAAGCTTTTACTACCTCTTCTCTGTTTACCAAATCATCTTCCCTAACCCTCTCACTTTGCACACCACCTCGACCAAAACACCCTATATCTGCCACTCTATCATCAAACACATTCAACAAACCTTCAAAATACTCACTCCATCTCCTTCTCACATCACCACTACTTGTTATCACCTCCCCATTTGCGCCCTTCACTGAAGTTCCCATTTGCTCCCTTGTCTTACGCACTTTATTTACCTCCTTCCAGAACATCTTTTTATTCTCCCTAAAATTTAATGATATTCTCTCACCCCAACTCTCATTTGCCCTTTTTTTCACCTCTTGTACCTTTCTCTTGACCTCCTGTCTCTTTCTTTTATACATCTCCCACTCAATTTCATTTTTTCCCTGCAAAAATCGTCCAAATGCCTCTCTCTTCTCTTTCACTAATACTCTTACTTCTTCATCCCACCACTCACTACCCTTTCTAATCAACCCACCTCCCACTCTTCTCATGCCACAAGCATCTTTTGCGCAATCCATCACTGATTCCCTAAATACATCCCATTCCTCCCCCACTCCCCTTACTTCCATTGTTCTCACCTTTTTCCATTCTGTACTCAGTCTCTCCTGGTACTTCCTCACACAAGTCTCCTTCCCAAGCTCACTTACTCTCACCACCCTCTTCACCCCAACATTCACTCTTCTTTTCTGAAAACCCATACAAATCTTCACCTTAGCCTCCACAAGATAATGATCAGACATCCCTCCAGTTGCACCTCTCAGCACATTAACATCCAAAAGTCTCTCTTTCGCGCACCTGTCAATTAACACGGAATCCAATAACGCTCTCTGGCCATCTTTCCTACTTACATAAGTATACATATGTATATCTCGCTTTTTAAACCAGGTATTCCCAATCATCAGTCCTTTTTCAGCACATAAATCTACAAGCTCTTCACCATTTCCATTTACAACACTGAACACCCCATGTATACCAATTATTCCCTCAACTGCCACGTTACTCACCTTATATATATATATATATATATATATATATATATATATATATATATATATATATATATATATATATATATATATTCTTCTTTCTTTCAAACTATTCGCCATTTCCAGCGTTAGCGAGGTAGCGTTAAGAACAGAGGACTGGGCCTTGGAGGGAATATCCTCAACTGGCCCCCTTCTCTGTTCCTTTTTTTTGGAAAATTAAAAAAAAAAAAAAAAATATATATATATATATATATATATATATATATATATATATATATATATATTCTTTTTTCTTTCGTACTATTCGCCATTTCCCGCGTTAGCGAGGTAGCGTTAAGAACAGAGGACTGGGCCTTTGAGGAAATATCCTCACCTGGCCCCTTTCTCTGTTCCTTTTGGAAAATTGAAGAAACGAGAGGGGAGGATTTCCAGCCCACCCCCCGCTCCCTCCCCTTTTAGTCGCCTTCTACGACACGCAGGGAATACGTGGGAAGTATTCTTTCTCCCCTATCCCCAGGGATATATATATATATTTTTTTTTTTATACTTTGTCGCTGTCTCCCGCGTTTGCGAGGTAGCGCAAGGAAACAGACGAAAGAAATGGCCCAACCCCCCCATACACATGTATATACATACGTCCACACACGCAAATATACATACCTACACAGCTTTCCATGGTTTACCCCAGACGCTTCACATGCCTTGATTCAATCCATTGACAGCACGTCAACCCCGGTATACCACATCGATCCAGTTCACTCTATTCTTTGCCCGCCTTTCACCCTCCTGCATGTTCAGGCCCCGATCACTCAAAATCTTTTTCACTCCATCTTTCCACCTCCAATTTGGTCTCCCACTTCTCCTCGTTCCCTCCACCTCCGACACATATATCCTCTTGGTCAATCTTTCCTCATTCTCTCCATGTGCCCAAACCATTTCAAAACACCCTCTTCTGCTCTCTCAACCACGCTCTTTTTATTTCCACACATCTCTCTTACCCTTACGTTACTTACTTGATCAAACCACCTCACACCACACATTGTCCTCAAACATCTCATTTCCAGCACATCCATCCTCCTGCGCACAACTCTATCCATAGTCCACGCCTCGCAACCATACAACATTGTTGGAACCACTATTCCTTCAAACATACCCATTTTTGCTTTCCGAGATAATGTTCTCGACTTCCACACATTCTTCAAGGCTCCCAGAATTTTCGCCCCCTCCCCCACCCTATGATCCACTTCCGCTTCCATGGTTCCATCCACTGCCAGATCCACTCCCAGATATCTAAAACACTTCACTTCCTCCAGTTTTTCTCCATTCAAACTCACCTCCCAATTGAATTGACCCTCAACCCTACTGTACCTAATAACCTTGCTCTTATTCACATTTACTCTTAGCTTTCTTCTTTCACACACTTTACCAAACTCAGTCACCAGCTTCTGCAGTTTCTCACATGAATCAGCCACCAGCGCTGTATCATCAGCGAACAACAACTGACTCACTTCCCAAGCTCTCTCATCCCCAACAGGCCTCATACTTGCCCCTCTTTCCAAAACTCTTGCATTCACCTCCCTAACAACCCCATCCATAAACAAATTAAACAACCATGGAGACATCACACACCCCTGCCGCAAACCTACATTCACTGAGAACCAATCACTTTCCTCTCTTCCTACACGTACACATGCCTTACATCCTAGATAAAAACTTTTCACTGCTTCTAACAACTTGCCTCCCACACCATATATTCTTAATACCTTCCACAGAGCATCTCTATCAACTCTATCATATTCCTTCTCCAGATCCATAAATGCTACATACAAATCCATTTGCTTTTCTAAGTATTTCTCACATACATTCTTCAAAGCAAACACCTGATCCACACATCCTGTACCACTTCTGAAACCACACTGCTCTTCCCCAATCTGATGCTCTGTACATGCCTTCACCCTCTCAATCAATACCCTCCCATATAATTTACCAGGAATACTCAACAAACTTATACCTCTGTAATTTGAGCACTCACTCTTATCCCCTTTGCCTTTGTACAATGGCACTATGCACGCATTCTGCCAATCCTCAGGCACCTCACCATGAGTCATACATACATTAAATAACCTTACCAACCAGTAAACAATACAGTCACCCCCTTTTTTAATAAATTCCACTGCAATACCATCCAAACCTGCTGCCTTGCCGGCTTTCATCTTCCGCAAAGCTTTTACTACCTCTTCTCTGTTTACCAACTCATTTTCCCTAACCCTCACACTTTGCACACCACCTCGACCAAAACACCCTATATCTGCCACTCGATCATCAAACACATTCAACAAACCTTCAAAATACTCACTCCATCTCCTTCTCACATCACCACTACTTGTTATCACCTCCCCATTTGCGCCCTTCACTGAAGTTCCCATTTGCTCCCTTGTCTTACGCACTTTATTTACCTCCTTCCAGAACATCTTTTTATTCTCCCTAAAATTTAATGATACTCTCTCACCCCAACTCTCATTTGCCCTTTTTTTCACCTCTTGCACCTTTCTCTTGACCTCCTGTCTCTTTCTTTTATACGTCTCCCACTCAATTTCATTTTTTCCCCTGCAAAAATCGTCCAAATGCCTCTCTCTTCTCTTTCACTAATACTCTTACTTCTTCATCCCACCACTCACTACCCTTTCTAATCAACCCACCTCCCACTCTTCTCATGCCACAAGCATCTTTTGCGCAATCCATCACTGATTCCCTAAATACATCCCATTCCTCCCCCATACATAAATGCCCACATACGCACATATACATACATATACAAATAAACATATACATACATATAAATAAAAATAGGCAGACATTACATACATACATATACATATCTATACTTTCTTGCCTTCATCCATTCCTGTTGTTACCCCCACCCCACAGGAAAACAGCATTGCTATCCCCTGCTTCAGCGAGGTAGCGCAAAAAAGGCCACATTTGTTCACACTCAGTCTCTAGCTTTGTGTGTAATGCACCAAAACCATAGCCCCCTATGCACATCTAGGCCCCAGAGACCTTTCCATGCTTTACCTCAGACACTTCATATGCCTTAGTTCAGTCCATTGACAGCACGTCAACCCTGGTTTACCACATCCCTCCAATTCACTCTATTCCTTGCATGCCTCTCACCTTCTTATATGTTCAGACCCCAATCACTCAAAATCTTTTTCACTCCATCCTTCCACTTCCAATTTGGTCTCCTGCTTCTCCTCGTTCCCTCCACCTCTGACACATACATCCTCTTTGTCAATCTTTCCTCTCTCATTCTCTCCATATGTCCAAGCAATTTCAACACACTCTCTTCTGCTCTCTCAACCATACTCTTTTTATTTCCACACATCTCTCATACCCTTACATTACTTACTCGATCAAACCACCTCACACCACATATTGTCCTCAAATATTTCATTTCCAACGCATCCATCCTCCTCCGTACAACCCTTACTTAGGCACAGTTACTGTACTATATTCCCTCCTTGGGAACTTTAACATTTTTTTTGCTTTACATAATGCTGGTATTTTTAGCATTTACGTACATTCCTCACCTTACTTACATCCATACTCCTTGATAATATTTTCTGTATTTATTAGGGATTTAAAAGGATGTTAACCTTAAGCTAACTAGGTTAGTTTTATCCTAGAGAGTCCAGAATTTAATCATCAGTCTGGAATTAAATCACCAGCCATCCAACCATTGGCTTATCAGTATTTGTCAAGTCAATTTTTGGTATTTATTAATATAAAGAGACACCCCTACGATCTCACTAATATGAGCTTATGTTGGTGTAGATGTCCTCATTACATGTTTATATCCTGAAGTCCCACACATTCACTTCAGTAAGCATCTTATGATTTTTTCCCCTTGAAAACTGAGAATATATTCCAAAGATAGTCTGAATACTTTATGCAACAGACTCAGGGGGTGTAATTAAATTTGCCAAATTTATTCCATAATTGTGGTTAGATAGAGTAAAGAAAGATATTAGAAGGGTATGTGTTGTGAAGAAATCATTTGAAGATATAAGGATGATTTGGCCATGTAGAATGCATGGCAGGTGATAAATTGGTCAAGGCAGACGAGTGTACCTATAGACAGATTTTTTACCACATGCAGTGGCTTCATTTTTTGTGAAAGTGGAAGAGTGAGTGGCAGCTTAGTCTTGCTTGACAAATCATCATAGACTACAGAGTGAAAATATAGCAATTATTTGAATTAAGGTGGAGATCCCTATTTTACTTTAGTGCACTGGACACATGTCAAGGATGCACATTGTGATAAATAGGTAATGGTTAGATCTCAAAGCTGGTTAACTGAATAAGATGATATGTGGTTGTAATGGCTAATAGTTGTCAACTAAGCAGCAGTGCTGACAAAAGCATTTGATGTTTAGTGGTCACCTCCCTTTTCTGACCTCAGCTTGTCATCAAGTAACAAAGAATACAATACCTCTGTCTTGTTATTGCTGAAATTCAGTTTGATTAATAATCACTCTGAATTGTGTGTGATCTTGAGTTGATGGAATTGCCATCCCAGTCCCATCACCTCATTTTTTCTGCTTAAACTGCATTATTGATATAAATAAAATCAGCAGTACTAGCACATTGGCAGTAGTGTCATTGTTGGGGGAATAAGGGGTAACTATTTGTTTTAATTTTAATTGAGGCATTTTTTATGGTTTCCAAACAGAATTTATCCATGTCATATGCAAGACAAAGTATTTACAAGTCATTAATAAAAAAATCTTAGTAAAAAAAAATCTCTACAGTTGTGTCTTTAGATTTTAATAAATTTTCAAAAGAATCTCTTTTTCTCATCTTTTTCCTCAAGCTCTGAGTATTTGCTGCCATTAAGATCTTTTAATCCATTCAGATTCCTTAATTTTTCCTGATAAAATTGCTGTCACTCAGACATAAATCTTTTTTTGTGCATATTCATAACTTTCACTAGTTTCATAATTTGTTATGGATCTTTATACTCATGTGATCTGAAATAACAAAATGTGTGAGAATTTTGGTGCTGTACTGACATAATATTAAGAAGTTTAATGTTCTAGCAATAAACGAATGACAAGTAATATAGTAGTAATTCTTTAATATGGTAAAGATGAGGATTAGGAAATTATGGCTCATGATATATCTCACAGGAAACTTTCCTGTTGCTCTTTCATAAGTGGCTGACTGTTGATGCACCTTATGCATGTCTTACAAGTTTTATGCCATTTCTAGAGCACTCCTGCAAGTATCAGCATTGTAGATGCTTAGTTGCAATTTTTTTCACAGTAGCTAACTCTTTATGTACTTGGCAGGGTAGAAAGGTGTCTCACCAGGATAAGTGAAGTTGGCAAAATTTGAATTATAAAAAATATCATGAGCCATTTGAACAGCCTTAGTTAGTTAAAATCAGCATGTCATTGACATTTTAACCTTGGCACAGTACTAAGGTATATCATTCTTTGTGCATTGTCACTACTTAAATCAAGAGTGAACTTAGTGACCCCAGTGTATGATAATCCTTCTCACCATTCTTGAAGACCGAGTCTCCCCCTCATAATCCTGATTATTAGTTTCCTGATTGTTAGATACTATAGCTGTTTTTGTCATTCAAATCCCAAAAAAATTTTAGCTAAGAGTCATCATATGACTACTTGCATAAGAGTCTCAGGCACCATGAGTTGTCATACGAGTGCTAGTTTGGGGTGCTAAAAGTCTCATGGTTACTGGATGCTTTATCTTTCAGTGTGCAATTAATATTCAGGCTGATTCGTGAAGTGTTAGTTTTTCTCAAAAATAAAAGTATGAATTTGACCTTTTGTACTACTTTTTCAATAATGAAAGCTGTAATTTTTTATATATGACAGCAATAATCCTTGAAAATTGTAATGAATAATGAAAAATAATCATTTAATAAATAAAGAAAAGTGTCCTACAATAAATGGCATAAATTATGGTAAAAGAGGCCAAAATCATTACAAAACAGAAAGAATAGTAATTAGTAAGCAGTATCTAATATATGAATAAGCTGGCTCTATATAGATTCTATTCAAGTTCCTGTAAAGTATGCAGTTTTACGATGAAAAATAAAAGTCCACATTCTTACATGATTTCTTTACCGTACATGATGGTAATCACTATAAAAGTACTGTGCATGTTGTGAGATATTCTTAAAAAGTATATGAAAAATATATATTAAAAGCACTGTATACATGGTCAGCCAGCACAGGCATATAAAAATCAAGTTTCAAAATGTAGAGCACAGACAACAGCACACATGCAGATTTAGTAGTTGTGTCAAGTACAGGGGGATATTCCAGAATGTCACAGGAGGGAAAACTTTTTTCTGTAACCATGTAGTAAATCCAAATTTCAAAATTGGTGGATAAAAATGTTTATTTGGATATATCAAAACTTTTCAACCTACAGGTTAAAAAGTGGTATGTGAATCATTATATTATGATTATATTTGATTGCTGTTTCCTGCATCAGTGAGGTATCACCAGGAAACAGAGGAAGAATGGTCCTTCCACTCATATACCCACATATATACATAAAAGCCCATACTCACCCATATATATCCATATACATATACATATCAACATATACACATATACATACATAGACATAGACATATCTACACATGGACATATTCATATTTGCTTGCCTTCATCCATTTCTGGCACCACCCTGCCTTACAGGAAACAGCATTGCTACCCCCTGCTTCAGCAAGGTAGCACAAGGAATACAGACAAAAATAGTCCACAATTGTTCACACTCAGTCTTTAGCTGTCTTGTGTCATGCACCAAAACCACAGCTCCCTATGCACATCCTAGCCCCACAGACCTTACCATGATTTACCCAAGACATTTCATGTGCCCTGGATCAGTCCATTGACAGCTTGTCAACCCCAGTGTACCACATTGTTCCAGTTCACTCTATTCCTTACACACCTCTCACCCTCTTGTATGCTCAGGCCCTGATCGCCCAGAATCGTTTTCACTCCATCCTTCCTCCTCCAGTTTTGGTCTCCCACTTCTTGTTCCCTCCAGTTCTCACACATATATCCTCTGTCGATCTTTCTTCACTTATTCTCTCCATGTGCCTGAATCTTTTCAACACCCCTGCTTCTGCTCTCTCAACCATTCTTTTTATTTCCCCTCATCTCTCTTACCTTTTCATCAAACCACCTCACACCACATATTGTCCTCAAACATTTCATTTCCAACACATCCACCCTCCTTTGTACAACCCAATAGGGTTGTACAGAGGACTTTGTGTGAGGTGGTTTGATCGTTTAAGTAATGAAAGGGAAAGAGAGATGTGTGGAAACAAAAAGAGTGTGGTTAAGAGAGCAGAAGGTTGTGCTGAAATGGTTTGGACATATGGAGAGAATGAATGAGAAAAGATTGACGAAGAGGATATATTTGTCAGAGGTGGAGGGAACAAGGAGAAGCGGGAGACCAAATTGGAGGTAGGAGGATAGAGTGAAAAAGATTTTGAGCAATCAGGGCCTGAACATAGTGGAGGAAGAGAGGCGTGCAAGGAATAGAGTGAATTGGAACAATGTGGTATACCGGGTCAACATGCTGTCAATGGACTGACCAGGGCATGTGAAGCATCTGGGGCAAGCCATGGAAAGGTCTGTAAGGCCTGGATGTGGATAGGGAGCTGTGGTTTCGGCGCATTATACATGACAGCTAGAGACTGAGTGTGAACGAATGTGGCCTTTTTGTCTGTTTTCCTGGCGCTACCTCGTTCAAGCTGGAGGTAGTGATGCTGTTTCCCATGGGGTGGATAGGCGACAGGGATGGATGAAGGCAAGCAAGTATGAATACTAATGTATGTCTGTGTATATGTATGTATATGTGTGTGTGTATTGGCATATATATATATTATATTATTTATTATTTTTTATTTTGCTTTGTCGCTGTCTCCCGCGTTAGCGAGGTAGCGCAAGGAAACAGACGAAAGAATGGCCCAACCCACCCACATACACATGTATATACATACACATCCACATATGCAAGTATACATACCTATACATCTCAATGTTTACATATATATACACACAGACATATACATATATACATATGTACAGAATTCATACTGTCTGCCTTCATTCATTCCCATCGCCTCCTCGCCACACATGGAATAACAACCCCCTCCCCCCTCATGTGTGCGAGGTAGTGCTAGGAAAGACAAAAAAAGGCCCCATTTGTTCACACTCAGTCTCTAGCTGTCATGTAATAATGCACCGAAACCACAGCTCCCTTTCCACATCCAGGCCCCACAGTACTTTCCGTGGTTTACCCCAGACGCTTCACATGCCCTGGTTCAATCCATTGACAGCACATCGACCCTGGTATATCACATCATTCCAATTCACTCTATTCCTTGCACGCCTTTCACCCTCCTGCATGTTCAGGCCCTGATCACTCAAAATCTTTTTCACTCCATCTTTCCACCTCCAATTTGGTCTCCCACTTCTCCTCGATCCCTCCACCTCTGACACATATATCTTCTTGGTCAATCTTCCCTCACTCATTATCTCCATATGACCAAACCATTTCAAAACACCCTCTTCTGCTCTCTCAACCACACTCTTTTTATTACCACACATCTCTCTTACCCTATGATTACTTACTTGATCAAACCACCTCACACCACATATTGTCCTCAAACATCTCATTTCCAGCACATCCACCCTCCTGCGCACAACTTTATCCATAGCCCACGCCTCGCAACCATACAACATTGTTGGAACCACTGTTCCTTCAAACATACCCATTTTTGCTTTCCGAGATAACGCTCTCGACTTCCGCACATTCTTCAAGGCTCCCAGAATTTTCGCCCATTTCCCCACCCAATGATTTACTTCTGCTTCCATGGTTCCATCCACTGCCAAATCCACTCCCAGATATCTAAAACACTTCACTTCCTCCAGTTTTTCTCCATTCAAACTTACCTCCCAATTGACGTGACCCTCCACCCTACTGTACCTAATAACCTTACACCTGTTCACATTTACTCTCAACTTTCTTCTTTCACACATTTTACCAAACTCAGTCACCAGCTTCTGCAGTTTCTCACATGAATCAGCCACCAGCTCTGTATCATCAGCGAACAACAACTGACTCACTTCCCAAGATCTCCCATCCACAACAGACTTCATACTTGCCCCTCTTTCCAAAACTCTTGCATTCACCTCCCTAACAACCCCATCCATAAACAAATTAAACAACCATGGAGACATCACACACCCCTGCCGCAAACCTACATTCACTCAGAACCAATCACTTTCCTCTCTTACTACACGTACACATGCCTTACAGCCTCGATAAAAACTTTTCACTGCTTCTAACAACTTGCCTCCCACACCATATATTCTTAATACCTTCCACAGAGCATCTCTATCAACTCTATCATATGCCTTCTCCAGATCCATAAATGCTACATACAAATCCATTTGCTTTTCTAATTATTTCTCACATACATTCTTCAAGGCAAACACCCGATCCACACATCCTGTACCACTTCTGAAACCACACTGCTCTTCCCCAATCTGATATTCTTTACATGACTTCACCCTCTCAATCAATACCCTCCCATATAATTTCCCAGGAATACTTAACAAACTTATACCTCTGTGATTTGAGCACTCACTCTTATCCCCTTTGCCTTCGTACAATGGGACTATGCAAGCATTCCGCCAATCCTCAGGCACCTCACCATGAATCATACATACATTAAATAACCTTACCAACCAGTCAGCAATACAGTCATCCCCTTTTTTGATAAATTCCACTGCAATACCATCCAAACCTGCTGCCTTGCCGGCTTTCATCTTCCGTAATGCTTTTACTACCTCTTCTCTATTTACCAAATCATTTTCCCTAACCCTCTCTTTGCACACAACCTTGACTAAAACACTCTATTTCTGCAACTCTATCATCAAACACATTCAACAAACCTTCAAAATACTCACTCCATCTCCTTCTCACATCACCACTACTTGTTATCACCTCCCCATTAGCCCCATTCACTGAAGATCCCATTTGTTCCCTTGTCTTACGCACTTTATTTACCTCCTTCCAAAACATCTTTTTATTCTCCCTAAGATTTAAAGATACTCTCTCATCCCATCTCTCATTTGCCCTCTTTTTCACCTCTTGCACCTTTCTCTTGACCTCCTGCCTCTTTCTTTTATACGTCTCCCACTCATTTGCATTATTTCCCTGCAAAAATCATCCAAATGCCTCTCTTTTCTCTTTCACTGATAATCTTACTTTTTCATCCCACCACTCACTACCCTTTTTAATCTGCTCACCTCCCACGCTTCTCATGCCACATGCATCTTTTGCTCAAGCCATCACTGCTTCCCTAAATACATCCCATTCCTCCCCCACTCCCCTTACGTCCTTTGTTCTCACCTTTTTCCATTCTGTACTCAGTCTCTCCTGGTACTTCCTCACACAAGATTCCTTCCCAAGCTCACTTACTCTCACCACTCTCTTCAACCCAACATCATCTCTTCTGAAAACCTCTACAAATCTTCACCTTCACCTCCACAAGATAATCATCAGACATCCCTCCAGTTGCACCTCTCAGCACATTAACATCCAAAAGTTTCTCTTTTGCATGCCTATCAATTAACACATAATCCAGTAATGCTCTCTGGCCATCTCTCCTATTTACATACGTATACTTATGTATATCTCTCTTTTTAAACCAGGTATTCCCAATCACCTGTCGTTTTTCAGCACATAAATCTACAAGCTCTTCACCATTTCCATTTACAACACTGAACACCCCATGTATATACCAATTATTCCCTCAACTGCCACATTGCTCACCTTTGCATTCAAATCACGCATCACTATAACCCGGTCTCGTGCATCAAAACCACTAACACTCATTCAGCTGCTCCCAAAACACTTGCTTTTCATATTCTTTCTTCTCATGCCCAGGTGCATATGCACCATTAATCACCCATCTCTCTCCATCCACTTTCAGTTTTACCCATATCAATCTAGAGTTTACTTTCTTACACTCTGTCACATACTCCCACCACTCCTGTTTCAGGAGTAGTGCTACTCCTTCCCTTGCTCTTGTCCTCTCACTAACCCCTGACTTTACTCCCAAGACATTCCCAAATCACTGTTCCCCTTTACCCTTTAGCTTCGTTTCACTCAGAGCCAAAACATCCAGGTTCCTTTCCTCAAACATACTACCTATCTCTCCTTTTTTCTCATCTTGGTTACATCCACACACATTTAGACACCCCAGTATGAGCCTTCGAGGAGGATGAGCACTCCCCGCGTGACTCCTTCTTCTGTTTCCCCTTTTAGAAAGTTAAAATACAAGGAGGGGAGGGTTTCTAGCCTTCCGCTCCTGTCCCCTTTAGTCGCCTTCTATGACACGTGAGGAATGCGTGGGAAGTATTCTTTCTCCCCTATCCCATATATATATATATATATATATATATATTATCCCTGGGGATAGGGGAGAAAGAATACTTCCCACGTATTCCCTGCGTGTCGTAGAAGGCGACTAAAAGGGGAGGGAGCGGGGGGCTGGAAATCCTCCCCTCTCGTTTTTTTTTTCTTTTTTTTTTTTTTTTCCAAAAGAAGGAACAGAGAATTGGGCCAGGTGAGGGTATTCCCTCAAGGCCCAGTCCTCTGTTCTTAACGCTACCTCGCTAATGCGGGAAATGGTGAATAGTTTGAAAGAAAGAAAAAGATATATATATATATATTTTTTTTTGCTTTGTTGCTGTCTCCCGCGTTTACGAGGTAGCGCAAAGAAACAGATGAAAGAAATGGCCCAACCCACCCCCATACACATGTATATACATACACGTCCACACACGCAAATATACATACCTACACAGCTTTCCATGGTTTACCCCAGACGCTTCACATGCCCTGATTCAATCCACTGACAGCATGTCAACCCCTGTATACCACATCGATCCAATTCACTCTATTCCTTGTATTTCTTTCACCCTCCTGCATGTTCAGGCCCCGATCACACAAAATCTTTTTCACTCCATCTTTCCACCTCCAATTTTGGTTGAGGGGGTGTGCAAAGTGAGAGGGTTAGGGAAAATGATTTGGTAAACAGAGAAGAGGTAGTAAAGTCTTTGCGGAAGATGAAAGCCGGCAAGGCAGCAGGTTTGGACGGTATTGCAGTGGAATTTATTAAAAAAGGGGGTGACTGTATTGTTTACTGGTTGTTAAGGTTATTTAATGTATGCATGATTCATGGTGAGGTGCTTGAGGATTGGCGGAATGCTTGCATAGTGCCATTGTACAGAGGCAAAGGGGATAAGAGTGAGTGCTCAAATTACAGAGATATAAGTTTGGTGAGTATTCTTGGTAAATTATATGGGAGGGTATTGATTGAGAGGGTGAAGGCATGTACAGAGCATTAGATTGGGGAAGAGCAATGTGGTTTCAGAAGTGGTACAGGATGTGTGGATCAGGTGTTTGCTTTGAGGAATGTATGTGAGAAATACTTAGAAAAGCAAATGGATTTGTATGTAGTATTTATGGATCTGGAGAAGGCATATGATAGAGTTGATAGAGATGCTCTGTGGAAGGTATTAAGAATATATGGTGTGGGAGGCAAGTTGTTAGAAGCAGTGAAAAGTTTTTATCAATGTAAGGCATGTGTATGTGTAGGAAGAGAGGAAAGTGATTGGTTCTCAGTGAATGTATGTTTGCGGCACGCATGTGTGATGTCTCCATGGTTGTTTAATTTGTTTATGGATGGGGTTGTTAGGGAGGTGAATGCAAGAGTTTTGGAAAGAGGGGCAAGTATGCAGTCCGTTGTGGATGAGAGAGCTTGGGAAGTGAGTCAGTTGTTGTTTGCTGATGATACAGTGCTGGTGGCTGATTCATGTGAGAAACTGCAGAAGCTGGTGACTGAATTTGGTAAAGTGTGTGAAAGAAGAAAGCTAAGGGTAAATGTGAATAAGAGCCAGGTTAATAGGTACAGTAGGGTTGAGGGTCAAGTCAATTGGGAGGTAAGTTTGAATGGAGAAAAACTGGAGGAAGTAAAGTGTTTTAGATATCTGGGAGTGGATCTGGCAGTGGATGGAACCATGGAAGCAGAAGTGAATCATAGGGTGGGGGAGGGGGCAAAAATTCTGGGAGCCTTGAAGAATGTGTGGAAGTCGAGAACATTATCTTGGAAAGCAAAAATGGGTATGTTTGAAGGAATAGTGATTCTAACAATGATGTATGGTTGCGAGGCGTGGGCTATGGATAGAGTTGTGCGCAGGAGGGTGGATGTGCTGGAAATGAGATGTTTGAGGACAATATGTGGTGTGAGGTGGTTTGATCGAGTAAGTACTGTAAGGGTAAGAGAGATGTGTGGAAATAAAAAGAGTGTGGTTGAGAGAGCAGAAGAGGGTGTTTTGAAATAATTTGGTCACATTGAGAGAATGACTGAGGAAAGATTGACCAAGAGGATCTATGTGTCAGAGGTCGAGGGAACGAGAAGTGGGAGACCAAACTGGAGGTGGAAAGATGAAGTGAAAAAGATTTTGAGTGATCGGGGCCTAAACATGCAGGAGGGTGAAAGGCGTGCAAGGAATAGAGTGAATTTGAACGATGTGGTATACTGGGGTGGACGTGCTGTCAGTGGATTGAACCATGGCATGTGAAGCGTCTGGGGTAAACCCTGGAAAGTTGTGTGGGGCCTGGATGTGGAAAGGGAGCTGTGGTTTCGGTGCATTATTACATGACAGCTAGAGACTGAGTGTGAACGAATGGGGCCTTTGCTGTGTTTTCCTAGCACTACCTCACACACATGAGGGGGAGGGGGTTGTTATTCCATGTGTGGCAGGGGTGGCGATGGGGATAAATAAAGGCAGACAGTATGAATTGTGTACATGTGTATATATGTATATGTCTGTGTGTATATATATGTGTACAATGAGATGTATAGGTATGTATATTTGTGTGTGTGGACGTGTATGTATATACATGTGTACGTGGTGGGTTGGGCCATTCTTTTGTCTGTTTCCTTGCGCTACCTCGCTAATGTGGGAAACAGCGACAAAGCAAAATAAATATATGAATAAATATAAATATATATTGGAAAGGATCACAATTTTGCGCGTGATCAAGATATTCGTATGAGTCGTGTTTCATTTTCCTCATAGATATATATATATATATATATATATATATATATATATATATATATATATATATATATATATATATATTTATTATCTATTTAATTTGCTTTGTCGCTGTCTCCCGCGTTAGCGAGGTAGCGCAAGGAAACAGATGAAAGAATTGCCCAACCCACCCACATACACATATATATACATACACGTCCACAAACGCAAATATACACACCTATACATCTCAATGTACACATATATATACACACACAGACATATACATATATACGCATGTACATAATTCATACTATCTGCCTTTTTTCATTCCCACCACCACCTCGCCACACATGGAATAACAACCCCCTCCCCCCCTCATGTGTGCAAGGTAGCGCTAGGAAAAGACAACAAAGGCCCCATTCGTTCATACTCAGTCTCTAGCTGTCATGTAATAATGCACCGAAACCACAGCTCCCTTTCCACATCCAGGCCCCACAGAACTTTCCATGCTTTACCCCAAACGCTTCACATGCCCTGGTTCAATCCATTGAGAGCACGTCGACCCCAGTATACCACATCGTTCCAATTCACTCTATTACTTGCACGCCCTTCACCCTCCTGCATGTTTAGGCCCCGATCACTCAAAATCTTTGTGGAAGGTATTAAGAGTATTTGGTGTGGGAGATAATTTGCTAGAAGCAGTGAAAAGTTTTTCTCAAGGATGTAAGGCAAGTGTACAAGTAGGAAAAGAGGGAAGTGATTGGTTCTCAGTGAATGTCGGCTTGCGGCAGGGGTGCATGATGTCTCCATGGTTGTTTAATTTGTTTATGGATGGGGTTGTTAGGGAGGTGAATGCAAGAGTTTTGGATAGAGGGGCAAGTATGCAGTCTGTTGTGGATGAGAGAGTTTGGGAAGTGAGTCAGTTGGTCGCTGATGATACAGTGCCGGTGGCTGATTCGGGTGAAAAACTGCAGAAGCTGGTGACTGAGTTTGGTAAAGTGTGTGAAAGATGAAAGTTGAGAGTAAATGTGAATAAGACCAAGGTTGTTAGGTTCAGTTTGGTTGAGGGACAAGTTAATTGGGAGGTAAGTTTGACTGGAGAGAAACTGGAGGAATTGAAGTGTTTTAGATATCTGGAAGTGGATTTGGCAGCAGATGGAACCATGGAAGCGGAAGTGAGTCAAAGGGTGGGGGAGGGGGTGAAGGTTCTGGGAGCATTGAAGAATGTGTGGAAGGCGAGAACGTTATCTCAGAGAGCAAAAATGGGTATGTTTGAAGGAAAAGTGTTTCAGCAATGTTATATGGTTGCAAGGCGTGGGCTATAGATAGGGTTGTGTGGAGGAGAGTGGATGTGTTGGAAATGAGATGTTTGAGGACAATATGTGGTGTGAGGTGGTTTGATCGAGTAAATAATGAAAGGGTAAGAGAGATGTGTGGTAATAAAAAGAGTGTGGTTGAGAGAGCAGAAGAGGGTGTATTGAAATGGTTTGGTCACATGGAGAGAATGAGTGAGGAAAGATTGACAAAGAGGACATATGTGTCAGAGGTGAAGGGAATGAGGGGAAGTGGGACCCCAAATTGGAGGTGGAAGGATGAAGTTAAAAAGATTTTGAGCGATCAAAGCCTGAACATACAGGAGGGTGAACTGGCGGTCAGGGAATAGAGTGAATTGGAACGATGTGGTATACCAGGGTTGATGTGGTGTCAATGGATTGAACCAGGGCATGTGAAGCGGCTGTGGCAAAGCATTCAAAGTTTTGTGGGGCCTGTATGTGGAAAGGGAGCTGTGGTTTCAGTGCATTACACATGACAGCTAGAGACTGAGTGTGAACAAATGTGGCCTTTAATGTCTTTTCCTAGCGCTACCTTGCACGTGTGTGGGGAGAGGAGGGTGTTATTTCATGTGTGGTGGGATGGCAATGGGAATGAAAAAAGGCAGCAAGTATGAATTATGTACATGTTTATATATGTACTTGTCTGTGTATCTATATATATGTATACGTTGAAATGTATAGGTATGTAATATGTGTGTGTGTGGACGTGTATGTATATACATGAGTATGTAGGTGGGTTGGGCTATTCTTTCGTCAGTTTCCTTGCACTACGTTACTAACGTGGGAGAAAGTGACAAAGTATAATGAATAGATAAGTAAATACATATATTACACATAACTGCCATTTCCCATGTCAGCAAGGTATATACACACACACACACACACACACACACACGTGTGTGTGTGTCTGTGATGTTGAGACCTGCATGCATGTGGTGGCACTGTAGGCATAAAGACAAAGGGGTTCCACATGCAGCAGCATCCAGCCTACAGTTAAGAAGACTGGAATGCTGATGACAGGAGCTACCCCCTTAAAAGCATATCCCCAAAGGGTTTCAACCATTCCTACTACAATCATTCCTGACCATGGGCCATACCTAGACTTATTACTTTCACATTTTTGTCACTACTGGAAGGTAATGGCCTAGTCATCATCTCCCAACCACCAACTCAAGTTGGTGACATTAATCCATAACCTGGAACACTCACTGCATAAAAAATCAGGCAGCAACTTGCAAAAACCTATCACAAACCCTCTCACCTCCAGTACAAGTTTCCAACGTACAACATCACAGAACACATACACTCAATCCTCTCAAACAAACCATTCTGCTCTACAGAATTCCAACAACAAATTAAACATCTTGTAACTCAATGCCACTGGCATCAGGAACAAACACACAGAAATACTCAACTTGTTCAGAGATCAAAACATCCACATAGCCCTCATCCAAGAAACCAGACTCACACCCAGATCCACCTTCCCAACTTTCTACAACAGCACAGCTGTAAGAACTGACAGACAACAAGGACATGGAGGGGAATGCATAACATTTGTCCACCATATCATACCTTCCTCCAACACCATTGACACCACAAAAATGCTCACAAACATCTACACCTTAGAAATTCAATATGTAAAAATAAAACTTCACAGTACCAACTACAACATAATCAACATCTACATACCAACCCCTCTACACATCTCCCACACCCTGATACACTCCCCAACAGCAGAACCTTGTCAGCATGCCCAGCACTTACCCATATAGAGATTTCAATGCCCACCATTCCACTTGGCTCCAAACCCACCACCTCTAGTAGCTTACCTCTTCCAACATTATATTGTGCTCACCAGCACTAAGTACAGGACCAACCCAGTGAATCACAAGACCCACAGCAACAAACTCTGGCACACAAAGAAGATCCACTCTTAATACACCAGTCTAGCACCCACTTGTTAAGCACTCCTCACCCATTCTTATGATATCCCTTCTCCTAAAGTAGGTAGAAACATACTTGAGAGACTACTCAAAAATCAGCTAAAAACCATATCCGTAAAGACGAACTTCATGAAAACTGCACAAAGACCATCAAGAAACAACTACTCACCTACCCTTCACTCCTACTGAAACAAGCAAAGCAAATAAAACTGTAAAGAACTCTTCTTCTACAGGTGCTGACAACAGATTAAACTTTAACATAAAACATTTTGGCCATATGCAATCGAAGCACATACAAATATCTTCAATTACCATGGCTACACAACAAAATCCCTAACATCTGGTAACTTGCAGACATAATACCTATCCTGAAATCCCCCAAACATCTTAATCCCTCTCCTCATGCTGTCCTGTATCACCACTATCCTCAGTGTTCAAACCTAGAAAAAAAATTCTCCTCAATAGAATCTGACAAAATATCCCTTTCTTACCCACAGAGAATGGCTTCAGACCCAAACATTACCACCACACTACAAACTGAGCTCACACAACATATCCTAGATGGATGCAGTCTACCACAATCCTCCTTCCACATAGTACTAGTGGCAGAAGACATCAACAAAGCATTTGATACTGATCCAACACATCCTCACACAAATATACTTGACACTGCACTCCACAACAGTAGCAAAAAGTGGTTGCCCAATTTCATTGCTGGCCACTATCCCAGAGTCACTCACAATAGCTTCACCTTAAAAACACATAAACTCTGCTCTGGAGTTCCCAAAGAAGCAGTTCTTTCTCCAACTCTCCTCAGTCTCTTCCTGCACAACCTCTCAGTACCTCAGGCAAACTTCAGCCTAAAGGTCCTTTTGTTTGTAGATGACCTCAAATTACATCACAAAACAATGACACCTAAGTAGCAACGCCAAACATGCAGAATTTCATTACACATCTGGAACAATGACTCACCCAGAACAGAATGCATCTCCACAAAAGTCTTCAATTACTCTTTTCACCCCAAACAGACATAAACCTAGCTCACACCATTCAGTCACCTTGAATAGATAGTCTCTCCCACTGAGCAAAATGCAAACTGTGACACATTCAACACTCTCTTCTCACACCAATAACATCAACACAAAATCAACACAAATTTAATGCCCTCAGAACACAAACTGGCACCAGGTTTGGACAAGAAAAAGAATCCTTTAAACAACATCACATACAAACAATTCATCAACTCCATTTTGAACTATGCCTTAAATTCAACAAGGCTGCAAACCACACAAGAATAGTGCACTCAGAACAATCACTGGCTGCCTGGCAATGACAAACACTCAACACCTTGACGATGAAACAAATATTCTCCTAATACAGTCCCACTTTAACATGCTCTGCACTCAACAGCACCAACCCTTCTCACCTAAACCACTCTTTAACCAATCACATATCACCAGGTAGAAATAATAAGCAATCACCACTCACAGATCCCCTACATCCCCAGAAAATATAACACTAACAAAACACATATCCCTGGGGATAGGGGAGAAAGAATACTTCCCACGTATTCCCTGCGTGTCGTAGAAGGCGACTAAAAGGGGAGGGAGCGGGGGGCTGGAAATCCTCCCCTCTCGTTTTTTTTTTTTTAATTTTCCAAAAGAAGGAACAGAGAATTCGGCCAGGTGAGGGTATTCCCTCAAAGGCCCAGTCCTCTGTTCTTAACACTACCTCGCTAATGCGGGAAATGGCGAATAGTTTGAAAGAAAGAAAGAAAACACATATATGCTAAAATAAACCAATGAGCACTAAACAAAGGACCTCCAAACTCATTCTGAAACTCCATCCCACCAGACATACACCCATCAGAAAGCACACTCCCTCGATGAACATGAGCCATACTCTCGTGCGTACACTCTGAACATTTAATATCACTACACACATCATTTCATCATATCCCAAGACCATGTCCACCATGCAACTACCATGAAGAGGACACCAAGTACTCTGTACTCAGTTGCCCTGAACTCTGTGCACAATGATGCACACACATCACTTCATGACCTGTGGTCTTGACTGGTGAATGTAGTCAGCTTTTTGTGTGCTGCAGGAGTCTCATTAGAATAGAGGGGACTCATGGGGCAGGAAGTAAGTAACAAGCTTTTCCCAGCTTTTTGATATGACCTCTGGTTACCATGGTGTTGCATCTCTTGAAGAATTGTTCCCTATCATTATCATCCAGCTTATTTAAAAACTTGAAGGCTGTTTTCATGCTCCACCCCTGTCTCCTTTCCTCCATGTTGGACAACTCTTTAGCCCTCTGCCTCTCATGTAGCTCATTTCTCTTAATTCATCTACCATCGTAGTTGCTATTCTCTGTACCCTTTCAGTTAGATCTTTGTGCTTTTTTAGGGGCAATGACTAGACATGTGAGGTGGTCTGATATATGTTGTGAATAATTTTACAAAGATATCCTTATCCATATATTTGAATGTGATTTTTATATTTGCCAATAGACTGTTCGTCTCTCTCACAATTTTCCAAATGTGAAGTTCAGTCAATAAATTAGGCACATTGTTGAGCTATTGACCTCTTTGACATGCAGATTCATGTAATTTCTGGGCTTTCTTTCATTGTGTGTGTGTAATTACCTATTTATACTGTTTGGGAAGGGAGTGTTGCACTTATGGGGCCCTATCTCTTGACCATTCTCCACTACTGCACTGTTTCTGAAATTAATATATGCTACCTGCATCTACCTTGTCATCAGTCACTCTGTTCCATTCATCCACCACTCTTGTACTCTAAAAGTATTTCATATCTTTTTTTGAAAAAGTTTCTTGCTTAATTTCATACTATGTGTGTTTGTGTATAGGTTATGTTTTTTCCTGGTAGAATATATATAGATATAGACAGCATGTAAAATGTTAACAAGTGAAACATTTCAGGGATAATGATGCAGGGAGTTTTTGTATAGTTAGATATCCTTCATTCAAAGGGTAAACCTTTCATTATAATACTGTTTTATCCCCCTCAGAACAGGAAGAATAAATTTTACCATTTAGGCTTTTCATCATTTCATATTTTTCATCATTTCATATATTTTGATGTACATCTTAGATATTTAAGCATCCCTGATGTGAATCTTCCCACAGGTGTGTACACAGTGGAGAACGCCAGAGATATGAGCTGGACTGTAATGTCTTTGGGCATTCTTCTTATTTATCATTTCCTGCTTCTGCAGACTATTGGCATGGTAAGGCTGAGGACTGAATGATGGTTGTAAGAGGTGCACTCAGATTATGAGGATGAGTAAACCTGACATTTGGATTACCTAGTTACTCTCATAGATGTTTTGTACAAATAAATATTGTTGTTAGTTGTACAAGCTTGTCCTTAGTATCACTTTCATTCTTTTCAGTATAGAACAGTAATATGGTGGGGCACAGCTGTCATTCTCACTCATGATACTTTTTCTTTCATCAGTAGCTACTTGAGTCATGGAAAATATTCATCACACATTGAGTTACCCTAAATTTTACTGTTACTCATAATGCCTTACTTCTACTACACATTCTCCTTTTCTCTGCTTCTTTCCCTTGTGGTCTATTCTGCAAGCATGGGATATAATCTTCAGGGATAAATGGGTCAGGACCTTCAAATCCTCTGCATTTCTGGAGGGGAAGAAATAGCCTTCACTCACCCTTTGCATACCTCTTTATCATGATTGTGGCAACTTGTCAGCTTCTGGCCTGTCCTTGGGTAGTCAACAACCACCACTGGGCTATCATCACGGCCCAACTCTCTGCCAACCTTTTAGATTTCATTATTCTCTAGGATCATGTGTTCCCAGGAGTTGCTGTTATCAGACTGGCTTTTTCATCCCACTCTTCAGTATCCTTTTTGTATTCTTATGTCCTTTATACTTGTTCACTGTTTCCCATGTTAGAGAGATAGGGCTAGGAAAAGAAGAAAAAACCTCTTTTGTTTGCATCCATTCTATAGCTGTCATGTGTAATGCATCAAAACCACAGTCTCCTTTCCACAACCAGGCCCCACAGACCTTTCCTTGGGTTTCCTTGGCTGCTTCCTATTCCCTGGTGTAGTCCATTGATAGCATATCAACCCCTGTTTATCCTAGTGCTCCAGTTCACTCTATCCTCTGCATTTCTTTCATCCTCCTGCATATTCAAGCCCCAAGCACTCAAAATCTTTTTCACTCCATCCTTTCATCTCCGATCACCCTTCTTCTTGTCCCCTACACTTCTGACACACATCCTCTTTGTCAACCTCTCCTCATTGATTTTTGCCATATGTCCAAACCATTTCAGTACACCTTCCACAGCTTTCTCAACCATACTCTTCTTATTACCACACATCTCTTTTACCGTATTATTACTTATTCCATCAACGTCACACCACAGTGTTCTCAAAAATTTCATTTCCAATGTACGTGCCATATTCCATACATTCTCATCTATAACCCATGCCTTGTACTGATACAACACCACTGGGACTACTATATACCTTCAAACAAACCCATTTTCACCTGCCTAGATAGTGACCTCTCCACACATTCCTCTATGCTTTCTAATCCTTCACACAACCCTCACCCACTATATGACTTACCTCAACTTCCATGGTTTCATTCACTGCCATGTTTACTCCCAAGTATCTGCAACACCCCACTTCCTCCAATTTTTTTCCATTCAAACTCACCCCAGCTAACCCATATCTCTGCACTACAAAGCCTAATAACCTTGCTTTCATTCACATTTACTCTCAACTTCCTCCTTTCACACACTCTTCCAAACTCAGCCACCAACTTCTGCAGTTTCTTCCTCAACTTCCCCAGAGCCATGTCATCAGGAAACAACTACTGACTTTTTCCAGGCTCTCTCATCTCTTGAAGACTTCATACCTACCCCTCTCTCCAAGACCCTTGTAATTACATCCCTTACCTCCCCTTCCATAAACAATTAAACAGCCAGTGTGACATCACACATCCCAGCAGCAGACTTGCCTTTACCTGAAACCACTGAACCTCCTCTCTACCCACTCTTGCATATGCCTTACTCTCTTGATAAAAACTCCTCATTCCTTCGAACAGCATTTCTTCCACACCTTGTATTTGTAAAACCTTCCACCTAGCATTTCTATCAACATTGTCATATGCTTTCTCAAGATCCATGAATGCAACATACAAATACATCTGTCTTTTTTAAGTATTTCTCACACTCCCTCTTCAAACCAAATGCCTGTTCCTCACATCCTTTACCACTCTTGAAATCCCACTGATCCTCCACAGGCTGAGGTTCCCTGCATGCCACCACCCTCTCAATCACCACAGTCCCATACAACTTACCTGATACATTCATCTAACTTAGTCCTCTGTAATTTGTCTTCAAGTTTGTCCCCTTTGTCTGTATACAATGTCAGTATACATGTATTCTGCCAATCCTCAGGCACCTCACCATGACCCATACATACACTGAAAATCCTAACTAATCAGTCAACAACACATTAATCCCCTTTCTTAAGATATTTGACCACATTACTATCCACTCCACCTGCCTTGCTACACTACATCTTTTACCACCTTTCCTCTCTTCTCCAAACCACTCTTCATGACCTTCTCTCTTTGGATGCCTCCCCATCCCAAACACCCTCCGTCTCTCACCCTATCATCAAACATGTTCAACAGTCCTTCAAAAAACCCACCCCATCTCCTCCCCTCTTCCCTAAGTATTATGACTTCCCCATTTGCTCCCTCCACTGATGTTTCTATTTCTCTTTTTTGCTTTCTATTAACCTCTTCCCAAAACATCTTTTTCTCCCTGAAGTTTGATGATACTAGCCCACCCTAACAGTCATTTGCCCTCATTTTCAACACTTATACCTTTCTCTTGACTTTCTGTAACTTTCTCTTGCACATCTCCCAATCATTTGCACTCTTTCCCTGTAAGTACCTCTCATACGTCTCTTTTTTCTCTCACTTGCACCCTTACATAATCATCCCACCACTCACTACCCTTTTTTATCTACCTACTTCCACCTTCTCACACTTCTCTCCAACATACCTACTTCCACCTTCTCACACTTCTCTCCAACATACCAACACTGCTTCCCTCAGTGTCTCACATTCCTAACCAACTCCCCATGCTTCATTTACTATCACCTTTTGCCTTTCTGTACCCATTCTTTCCTGATATTTCTTCTAAAAAGTCTCTTTGCCAAGCTCACTTACTTTCATTGCTCTCATCTCACTCATATCATATCCTTTTTTCCAAAAATCTCTACAGATCTTCACCCTTACCCTCACCAGGTAATGATCAGACATTTGAATCAGCCACCATTAATGTATACTCACTTAAGTATATTTTTGTTTAAAAAGGCAGATTATTTTCTTTAAAACACTCTTTGTTAAGACCCAGTGCATACTAAGCATTCATTTGCTTTTTTCAGTTTTTCTCCACAGTTTTACTTCATCAGAAAAAATGTGAATTAAATGGGTTTTTTTATTCATTTTCACTCTGTCATGAAATACAACTTATTTTGGGCACACAAACACTGCCCATCTTCAGTCAAACCGATCATAAATGATACAGTACAGTATAAAGAAAAAAACACAAAGGAATCACATCTTGAAGTGTTGCAAATGAGAGCAGTGATGTAGATAATATGTTGATTGTGAGACTGCATTCCCTTGTAGTTCATGTGTGGTAGCATGGTCATTAGGTGAAGGTAGAGAGTGGGGTCAGTTGGGGTGCAGTAGAGAATAATTGTAGAGTCCTAGCTTGTCCTGTACTTTGATGATTTATGAAGGACTTATAATCTTTTATGTTCATGGTTTATGTTACCTTTAGTCTCGTAGGGTCATGGCAATGTTTCGGTATTATCATGTTTTCAGTAAGATGCTGGTGAATGAGATTTGTTATGTTGCTGTTGCATATGTAGTTTAGGGCTTCAGTTTTGAAGACTAAGTGGTAAGCAGTAACTGAGTGATGTAATAGTCATACCTTTGTAGTTCACACTGTTTTGAAGTTTACATCCTTTACCTGGGCAGGTGTACTTGTAAACTATATTAGTTGACTGTTATAGTTTATTGCTCTGTGTGACTTTGTTTCTCATACTGTAGTCACTAGTTTTCTTGTCCCTGAGACAGTCTTTAGGAATGTTGCTGGTAATGTTCCTATCTCTTATCTCCATGATACATTCATCTTTCTGATAGGCAAGAGATATCTGTTTTTTTAGAAAACTCAATGAGCAGTTCCATGTTGATGGGTGTGATTGATGAGTCCAAGTATGGAGAAACACACTTGTCTATTTATTTTCAATGATTTTATTATAGAAAAATGTGCTTAACTTTAGTGATTTCTTGGTGAAAGAGGCCCTATGATGAACTGTTCTTGTAAGCACTACTTGAGTATTCTGTAATAACAGTCAGTGTGTCTCTCTCAGGGCACACAAAACGTTCAGACACCTGCCCTCATCAGTAGACTTATGATGAACACTAGTTTGGTATTCCCCATTATGAGCTCAGAAGTCTACATCAAGAAAGGGGTCTTGTCCACACCCAACTCATAAGTATATCTCAGGATAGATTTCTTTTCCATATCCTTCTGTAGTTTCTTAAGATGCTCTTTGTCATTTATGTATTGGTAGTACTTAGTCGGACAGATGGTGCTACCTTCCAGAACTTGGTTTTCTGTAAAACACATGTAAAAGTCAGCATATTTTATTTTTTTACCATATACTCTATATTTGCCATTTCCTACATTACCAAGGTAACTTCAAAAATAGATGACCGAGCCTTACAGAGAAAATCCACCTTTGGCCTCCTTCACTGTTTTTTCCTTTGGAAAAGTAAAACAAGAGGGGAGGATTTCCAGCCCCCTGCTCCCATCCCTTTTAGTTGCCTTCTACAACATGCAGGGAATATGTGGGCTGATTCATTCTTCCATATCCCATTATTATTATTATTATTTTTCTTATTATTATACTTAGTCGCTGTCTCCCACGTCAGCAAGGTAGCGCAAGGAATCAGATGAAGGAATGGCCCAACACATACATACACATGTATATACACAAACGCCCACTCACACACATATACATACCTATACTTTTCAACTTATACATACATATACATACACATATATGTACATATCCATACTTGCTGCCTTTGTCCATACCCGTCACCACCCTGCCACACATGAAATGGCACCCCCCCTCCCCCTGCACGCGTGCAAGGTAGCACTAGGAAAAGACAACAAAGGCCACATTCATTCACACTCAGTCTCTAGCTGTCATGTGTAATGCACCGAAACCACAGCTCCCTTTCCACATCCAGGCCCCACAAAACTTTCCATGGTTTACCCCAGACGCTTCACATGCCCTGGTTCAATCCATTGACAGCATGTCGATCCTGGTATACCACATCGTTCCACTTCACTCTATTCCTTGCATGCCTTTCACCCTCGTGTATGTTCAGGCCCCGATCGCTCAAAATCTTTTTCACTTCAACCTTCTACCTACAGTGGTCTCCCACTTCTCCTTGTTCCCCCCACCTCTGACACATATATCCTCTGCGTCAATCTTTCCTCACTCATTCTCTCCATGTGACCAAACCATTTCAATACACCCTCTTCTGCTCTCTCCACCACACTTTTTTACCACACATCTCTCTTACCCTTTCATTACTTACTTGATCAAACCACTTCACACCACACATTGCCGTCAAACATCTCATTTCCAACACATCCACCTTCCTCCGCACAACCCTATCTACAGCCCACACCTCAGAACCATATAACTATTCCTTCAAACATACCCATTTTTGCTCTCCGAGATAATGTTCTCGCCTTCCACACATTCTTCAGCACTCCCAGAACCATCGCCCCCTCCCCTACCCTGTGACTCACTTCCACTTCCATGGTTCCATATGCTGCTAAATCCACTCCCACATATCTAAAACATTTCACTTCCTCCACTTTCTCTCTATTCAAACTTACCTCCCAATTAACTTGTCCCTCAATCCTACTGAAGCTAATAACCTTGCTCTTTTTTTTTTTTTACTTTGTCGCTGTCTCCCGCGTTTGCGAGGTAGCGCAAGGAAACAGACGAAAGAAATGGCCCAACCCCCCCATACACGTGTATATACATACGTCCACACACGCAAATATACATACCTACACAGCTTTCCATGGTTTACCCCAGACGCTTCACATGCCTTGATTCAATCCACTGACAGCACGTCAGCCCCGGTATACCACATCGCTCCAATTCACTCTATTCCTTGCCCTCCTTTCACCCTCCTGCATGTTCAGGCCCCGATCACACAAAATCTTTTTCACTCCATCTTTCCACCTCCAATTTGGTCTCCCTCTTCTCCTTGTTCCCTCCACCTCCGACACATATATCCTCTTGGTCAATCTTTCCTCACTCATCCTCTCCATGTGCCCAAACCACTTCAAAACACTCTCTTCTGCTCTCTCAACCACGCTCTTTTTATTTCCACACATCTCTCTTACCCTTACGTTACTCACTCGATCAAACCACCTCACACCACACATTGTCCTCTCATTTCCAGCACATCCATCCTCCTGCGCACAACTCTATCCATAGCCCACGCCTCGCAACCATACAACATTGTTGGAACCACTATTCCTTCAAACATACCCATTTTTGCTTTCCGAGATAATGTTCTCGACTTCCACACATTCTTCAAGGCTCCAAGAATTTTCGCCCCCTCCCCCACCCTATGATCCACTTCCACTTCCATGGTTCCATCCGCTGCCAGATCCACTCCCAGATATCTAAAACACTTCACTTCCTCCAGTTTTTCTCCATTCAAACTCACCTCCCAATTGACTTGACCCTCAACCCTACTGTACCTAATAACCTTGCTCTTATTCACATTTGCACTTAACTTTCTTCTTCCACACACTTTACCAAACTCAGTCACCAGCTTCTGCAGTTTCTCACATGAATCAGCCACCAGCGCTGTGTCATCAGCGAACAACAACTGACTCACTTCCCAAGCTCTCTCATCCCCAACAGACTTCATACTTGCCCCTCTTTCCAAAACTCTTGCATTTACCTCCCTAACAACCCCATCCATAAACAAATTAAACAACCATGGAGACATCACACACCCCTGCCGCAAACCTACATTCACTGAGAACCAATCACTTTCCTCTCTTCCTACACGTACACATGCCTTACATCCTCGATAAAAACTTTTCACTGCTTCTAACAACTTTCCTCCCACACCATATATTCTTAATACCTTCCACAGAGCATCTCTATCAACTCTATCATATGCCTTCTCCAGATCCATAAATGCTACATACATATCCATTTGCTTTTCTAAGTATTTCTCACATACATTCTTCAAAGCAAACACCTGATCCACACATCCTCTACCACTTCTGAAACCACACTGCTCTTCCCCAATCTGATGCTCTGTACATGCCTTCACCCTCTCAATCAATACCCTCCCATATAATTTACCAGGAATACTCAACAAACTTATACCTCTGTAATTTGAGCACTCACTCTTATCCCCTTGCTCTTATATTCACATTTACTCTCAACTTTCTTCTTTCACCACTTTGCCAAACTCAGTCACTAACTTCTGCAGTTTCTCACATGAATTGGCCACCAGTGCTGTATCATCAGTGAACAACAACTAACTCACTTCCCAAGCTCTCTCATCCACAACAAACTGCATACTTGCCCCTCTCTCCAAAATTCTTGCATTCCCCTCCCTAACAACCCCATCCATAAACAAATTAAATAACCATGGAGGCATTACGCATTCACTGAGAACCAGTCACTTTCCTCTCTTCCTACTCGTACACATGCCTTACATCCTTGATAAAAACTTTTCACTGCTTCTAGTAACTTACCTCCCACACCATATATTTGTAATACCTTCCACAAAGAATCTCTGTCATTTCTATCATATGCCTTCTCCAGATCCATAAGTGCTACATACAAACCCATCTGTCTTTCTAATTATATCTCGCATACATTCTTCAAAGCGAACACCTGATCCACGCATCCTCTACCATTTCTGAAACCACACTGCTCTTCCCCAATCTGATGCTCTGTACATGCATTTACCCTCTCAATCTATACCCTCCCACATAATTTCCTAGGAATACTCAACAAACTTATACCTCTGTAATTTGAACACTCACCTTTATCCCCTTTGCCTTTATACAATGGCACGATGCACGTATTCCACCAATTCTCAGGCACTTCACCATGAACCATACATACATTGAATATCGTTACCAACCAGTCAACAACATAGTCAACCCCTTTTTTAGTAAGCTTTCACTACCTCTTCTCTATTTACCAAACCATTCTCCCTGACCGTCTCACTTAGCACACCATTTCACCCAAAACACCCTATATCTGCCACTCTGTCATCAAACACAATCAACAAACCTTCAAAATACTCACTCAATTTCCTTCTTACTTCACCACTACTTGTTATTACCTCCCCATTAGCCTCTTCACCAATATTCCCATTTGTTCTCTTGTCTTTCTCACTTTATTTACCTCCTTCCAAAGCATCTTTTTATTCTCCCTAAAATTTAATGATACTCTTTCACCCCAGCTCTCATTTGCCCTCTTTTTCACTTCTTGCACCTTTCTCTTGACCTCCTGGCTCTTTCTTTTATACATCTCCCAGACATTCGCACTCCTTCCCTGCAAAAATCCTTGGGGATTGGGGAGAAAGAATACTTAGCACGTATTCCCTGCGTATCGTAGAAGGTGACTAAAAGGGCAGGGAGCGGGGGGCTGGAATTCCTCCCCTCTCATTTTTAATTTTCCAAAAGAAGGAACAGATAAGGGAGCCAAGTGAGGATATTCCCTCAAAGGCTCAGTCCTCTTTTCTTAGCATTATCTTGCTAATGTGGGAAATGGCAAATAGTATGAAAAAAAAATATTTGTTTATTTTGCTTTGTCGCTGTCTCCCGCGTTAGCGAGGTAGTGCAAGGAAACAGACGAAAGAATGGCCCAACCCACCCACATACACATTTATATACATACACGTCCACATACGCAATTATACATACCTATACATCTCAATGTACACATATATATACACACACAGACATATACATTTATACACATGTACATAATTCATACTGTCTGCCTTTATTTATTCCCACCGCTACCTCACCACACATGGAATAACAACCCCCTCCCCCCTCATGTGTGCAAGGTAGCGCTAGGAAAAGACAACAAAGGCCACATTCGTTCACACTCAGTCTCTAGCTGTCACGTAATAATGCACAGAAACCACAGCTCCCTTTCCACATCCAGGCCCCACAGAACTTTCCATGGTTTACCCCAGACGCTTCACATGCCCTGGTTCAATCCATTGACATCACGTCGACCCCAGTATACCACATCGTTCCAATTCACTCTATTCCTTGCACGCCTTTCACCCTCCTGCATGTTCAGGCCCCAATCACCCAAAATCATTTTCACTCCATCTTTCCACCTCTGACACATATATCCTCTTGGTCAATCTTTCCTCACTCATTCTTTCCATGTGACCAAACCATTTCAAAACACCCTTTTCTGCTCTCTCAACCACACTCTTTTCATTTCCACACATCTCTCTTACCCTTACATTACTTACTCAATCAAGCCACCTCACACCACATATTGTCCTGAAACATCTCATTTCCAGCACATCCACCCTCCTGCGCACAACTCTATCCATAGCCCACGCTTCGCAGCCATACAACATTGTTGGAACCACTATTCCTTCAAACATACCCATTTTTGCATTCCGGGATAATTTTCTCGACTTCCAATCATTCTTCAAGGCTCCCAGAACTTTCGCCCTCTCCCCCACACTATGATCCACTTCCGCTTCCATGGTTCCATCCACTGCCAGATCCACTCTCAGATATCTAAAACATTTTACTTCCTCCAGTTTTTCTCCATTCAAACTTACCTCCCAATTGACTTGACCCTCAACCCTACTGTACCTAATAAGCTTGCTCTTATTCACATTTACTCTTAACTTTCTTCTTTCGCACACTTTACCAAACTCAGTCACCAGCTTCTGCAGTTTCTCACATGAATCAGCCACCAGCGCTGTATCATCAGCGAACAACAACTGACTCACTTCCCAAGCTCTCTCATCCACAACAGACTGCATACTTGCCCCTCTTTCCAAAACTCTTGCATTCACCTCCCTAACAACCCCATCAGTAAACAAATCAAACAACCATGGAATCATCAAACACCCCTGCCACAAACCTACATTCACTGAGAACCAATCGCTTTCCTCTCTTCCTACACATACACATGCCTTACATCCTCGATAAAAACTTTTCACTGCTTCTAACAACTTGCCTCCCTCACCATATATTCTTAATACCTTCCACAGAGCATCTTTATCAACTCTGTCATATGCCTTCTCCAGATCCATAAATGCTACATACATATCCATTTGCTTTTCTAAGTATTTCTCACATACATTCTTCAAAGCAAACACCTGATCCACACATCCTCTGCCACTTCTGAAACCACACTGCTCTTCCCCAATCTGATGCTCTGTACATGCCTTCACCCTCTCAATCAATACCCTCCCATATAATTTACCAGGAATACTCAACAAACTTATACCTCTGTAATTTGAGCACTCACTCTTATCCCCTTTGCCTTTGTACAATGGCACTATGCAAGCATTCTGCCAATCCTCAGGCAACTCACCATGAATCATACATAACCTCATAAATAACCTTACCAACCAGTCAACAATACAGTCACCTCCTTTTTTAATAAATTCCACTGCAGTACCATCCAAACCTGCTGCCTTGCCGGCTTTCATCTTCCGCAAAGCTTTTACTACCTCTTCTCTGTTTACCAAATAATTTTTCCTAACCCTCTCACTTTGCACACCACCTCAACCAAAACACCCTATATCTGCCACTCTATCATCAAACACATTCAACAAACCTTCAAAATATTTACTCCATCGCCTTCTCACATCACCACTACTTGTTATCACCTCCCCATTACCCCCCTTCACTGAAGTTCCCATTTGTTCCCTTGTCTTGCGCACTTTCTTTACCTCCTTCCAAAACATCTTTTTATTCTCCGTAAAATTTACTGATAGTCTCTCACTCCAACTCTCATTTGCCCTCTTTTTCACCTCTTGCACCTTTCTCTTGACCTCATGCCTCTTTCTTTTATACATCTCCCACTCATTTGCATGTTTTCCTTGCAAAAATCATCCAAATGCCTCTCTCTTCTCTTTCACTAATAATCTTACTTCTTCATCCCACCACTCACTACCCTTTCTAATCAACCCACCTTCCACGCTTCTCATGCCACAAGCCTCTTTGGCGCAAGCCATCACTGCTTCCCTAAATACATCCCATTCCTCCCCCACTCCCCTTACCTCTTTTGTTCTCACCTTTTTCCATTCTGTACTCAGTCTCTCCTGGTACTTCCTCACACAAGTCTCTTTCCCAAGCTCACTTACTCTCACCACTCTCTTCGCCCCAACATTCTCTCTTCTTTTCTGAAAACCTCTACAAATCTTCACCTTCACCTCCACAAGATAATGATCAGACATCCCTCCAGTTGCACCTCTCAGCACATTAACATCCAAAAGTCTCTCTTTCACGCGCCTATCAATTAACACGTAATCCAATAACGCTCTCTGGCCATCTCTCCTACTTGCATACGTATACTTATATATATCTCTCTTTTTAAACCAGGTATTCCCAATCACCAGTCCTTTTTCAGCACATAAATCTACAAGCTCTTCACCATTTCCATTTACAACACTGAACACCCCATGTATACCAATTATTCCCTCAACTGCCACATTACTCACCTTTGCATTCAAATCACCCATAACTATAACCCAGTCTTGTGCATCAAAACCACTAACACACTCATTCAGCTGCTCCCAAAACACTTGCCTCTCATGATCTTTCTTCTCATGCCCAGGTGCATATGCACCAATAATCACCCATATCTCTCCATCCACTTTCAGTTTTACCCATATTAATCTAGAATTTACTTTCTTACACTCTATCACATACTCCCATAACTCCTGTTTCAGGAGTAGTGCTACTCCTTCCCTTGCTCTTGTCCTCTCACTAACCCCTGACTTTACTTCCAAGACATTCCCAAACCACTCTTCCCCTTTACCCTTGAGCTTCGATTCACTCAGAGCCAAAACATCCAGGTTCCTTTCCTCAAACATACTACCTATCTCTCCTTTTTTCCCATCTTGGTTACATCCACACACATTTAGACACCCCAATCTGAGCCTTTGAGGAGGATGAGCACTCCCCGCGTGACTCCTTCTTCTGTTTCACCTTTTAGAAAGTTAAAATACAAGGAGGGGAGGGTTTTTGGCCCCCCGCTCCCGTCCCCTTTAGTCACCTTCTACGACACGTGAGGAATGCGTGGGAAGTATTCTTTCTCCCCTATCCCCAGGAAAAAAAATATGCTTTTGTATATATATATATATATATATATATATATATATATATATATATATATCTTTTTTTTTTTTATACTTTGTCGCTGTCTCCCGCGTCTGCGAGGTAGCGCAAGGAAACAGACGAAAGAAATGGCCCAACCCCCCCCCATACACATGTATATACATACGTCCACACATGCAAATATACATACCTACACAGCTTTCCATGGTTTACCCCAGACGCTTCACATGCCTTGATTCAATCCACTGACAGCACGTCAACCCCGGTATACCACATCGCTCCAATTCACTCTATTCCTTGCCCTCCTTTCACCCTCCTGCATGTTCAGGCCCCGATCACACAAAATCTTTTTCACTCCATCTTTCCACCTCCAATTTGGTCTCCCTCTTCTCCTTGCTCCCTCCACCTCCGACACATATATCCTCTTGGTCAATCTTTCCTCACTCATCCTCTCCATGTGCCCAAACCACTTCAAAACACCCTCTTCTGCTCTCTCAACCACGCTCTTTTTATTTCCACACATCTCTCTTACCCTTACGTTACTCACTCGATCAAACCACCTCACACCACACATTGTCCTCAAACATCTCATTTCCAGCACATCCATCCTCCTGCGCACAACTCTATCCATAGCCCACGCTTCGCAACCATACAACATTGTTGGAACCACTATTCCTTCAAACATACCCATTTTTGCTTTCCGAGATAATGTTCTCGACTTCCACACATTCTTCAAGGCCCCCAGAATTTTCGCCCCCTCCCCCACCCTATGATCCACTTCCGCTTCAATGGTTCCATCCGCTGCCAGATCCACTCCCAGATATCTAAAACACTTCACTTCCTCCAGTTTTTCTCCATTCAAACTCACCTCCCAATTGCCTTGACCCTCAACCCTACTGTACCTAATAACCTTGCTCTTATTCACATTTACTCTTAACTTTCTTCTTTCACACACTTTACCAAACTCAGTCACCAGCTTCTGCAGTTTCTCACATGAATCAGCCACCAGCGCTGTATCATCAGCGAACAACAACTGACTCACTTCCCAAGCTCTCTCATCCCCAACAGACTTCATATATATATATATATATATATATATATATATATATATATATATATATATATATATATATTATCCCTGGGGATAGGGGATTAAGAATACTTCCCACGTATTCCCTGCGTGTCGTAGAAGGCGACTAAAAGGGGAGGGAGCGGGGGGCTGGAAATCCTCCCCTCTCGTTTTTTTTTTTTTTTTTTTTTTTTTTTTTCAAAAAGAAGGAACAGAGGGGGCCAGTTGAGGATGTTCCAAAAAAGGCCCAGTCCTCTGTTCTTAGCGCTACCTTGCTAACGCGGGAAATGGCGAATAGTTTAAAAGAAAGAAAAAAGATATATATATATATATATATATATATATATATATATATATATATATATACATAGGGAGAGAGAGAGAGAGAGAGAGAGAGAGGATATGGGAGAAAGAATACTTTCCACGCATCCCTCACGTGTCGTAAAAGGCAACTAAAGGGGAAAGAGGAAGGGGTTGGAAACCCTCCCCTCCTTGTATTTAAACTTTTTGAAAGGGTAAACAGAAGAAGGAGTCATGCGGGGAGTGCTCATCCTCCTTGAAGGCTCAGATTGGGGTGTCTAAATGTGTGTGGATGTAACCAAGATGAGAAAAAAGGAAAGATAGGTAGTATGGTTGAGGAAAGGAACCTGGATGTTTTGGCTCTGAGTGAAACGAAGCTGAAGGGTAAAGGGGAAGAGTGGTTTGGGAATGTCTTGGGAGTAAAGTTTTTGGTTAGTGAGAGGACAAGAGCAAGGGAAGGAGTAGCACTACTCTTGAAACAGGAGTGGTGGGAGTATGTGATAGAGTGTATGAAAGTAAACTCTAGATTGCTATGGGTAAACTGAAAGTGGATGGAGAGAGATGGGTGATTATTGGTGTATATGCACCTGGGCATGAGAAGAAAGATCACGAGAGGCAAGTGTTTTGGGAGCAGTTGAGTGACTGTGTTAGTAGTTTTGATGCATGAGACTGGGTTATAGTGATGGGTGATTTGAATGCAAAGGTGAGTAATCTGGTAGTTGAGGGAATAAATGGTGAAAATGGGGTGTTCACTGTAATAAATGGAAATGGTGAAGAGCTTGTAGATTTATATGCTGAAAAAGGACTGGTGATTGGGAATACCTGGTTTAAAAAGAGAGATATACATAAGTATACGTATGTAAGTAGGAGAGATGGCCAGAGAGCGTTATTAGATTACGTGTTAATTGATAGGCATGTGAAAGAGAGACTTTTGGATGTTAATGTGCTGAGAGATGCAACTGGAGGGATGTCTGATCATTATCTTTTGGAGGCGAAGGTGAAGATTTGTAGAGGTTTTCAGAAAAGAAGGAAGAATGTTAGGGTGAAGAGAGTGGTGAGAGTTAGTGAGCTTGGGAAGGAGACTTGTGTGAGGAAGTACCAGGTGAGACTGAGTACAGAATGGGAAAAGGTGAAAACAAAGGATGTAAGGGGAGTGGGGGAGGAATGGGATGTATTTAGGGAAGCAGTGATGGCTTGTGCAAAAGATGCTTGTGGCATGAGAAGCGTGGGAGGTGGGCGGATTAGCAAGGGTAGTGAGTGGTAGGATGAAGTAAGATTATTAGTGAAAGAGAAGAGAGAGGCATTTGTATGATTTTTGCAGGGAAATAATGGAAATGAGTGGGAGATGTATAAAAGAAAGAGGCAGGAGGTCAAGGGAAACGTGCAAGAGGTGAAAAAGAAGGCAAATGAGAGTTGGGGTGAGAGAGTATCATTAAATTTTAGGGAGAACAAAAACATGTTTTAGGAGGTAAATAAAGTGCATAAGACAAGGGAAGAGATGGGAACATCAGTGAAGGGGGCAAATTGGGAGGTGATAACAAATAGTGGTGATGTGAGAAGGAGATGGAGTGAGTATTTTGAAGGTTTGTTGAATGTGTTGATGTTAGCGTTGGAGATATAGGGAGTTTTGGTCGAGGTGGTGTGCAAAGTGAGAGGGTTAGGGAGAATGATTTGATAAACAGAGAGGAGGCAGGAAAAGTTTTGTGGAAGATGAAAGCCGGCAAGGCAGCGGGTTTGGATGATATTGCAGTGAAATTTTTAGAAAAGGGGTGACTGTATTGTTGATTGGTTGGTAAGATTATTCAATGTATGTATGACTCATGGTGAAGTGCCTGAGGATTGGCGGAATGCTTGCATAGTGCCATTGTACAAAGGCAAAGGGGATAAAAGTGAGTGCTCAAATTACAGAGGTATAAGTTTGTTGAGTATTCCTGGGAAATTATATGGGAGGGTATAGATTGAGAGGGTGAAGGCATGTACAGAGCATCAGATTGGGAAAGAGCAAAGTGGCTTCAGAAGTGGTAGAGGATGTGTGGATCAGGTGTTTGCTTTACAGAATGTTTGTGAGAAAAGCAAATGGATTTGTATGTAGCATTTATGAATCTGGAGAAGGCATATGATAGAGTTGATAGAGATGCTCTGTGGAAGGTATTAAGAATATATGGATGGTGTGGGAGGCAAGTTGTTAGAAGCAGTGAAAAGTTTTTATCGAGGATGTAAGGCGTAAGTATGTGTAGGAAGAGAGGAAAGTGATTGGTTCTTAGTGAATGTTGGTTTGCAGCAGGGGTGTTTGATGTCTCCATAGTTGTTTAATATGTTTATGGATGGGGTTGTTAGGGAGGTGAATGCAAGAGTTTTGGAAAGAGGGGCAAGTATGCAGAGAGCTTGAGAAGTGAGTCAGTTGTTGTTTGCTGATGATACAGCGCTGGTGGCTGATCCAGGTGAGAAACTGCTGATGCTGGTGACTGAGTTTGGTAAAGTGTGTGAAAGAAGAGAGCTGAGAGTAAATGTGAATAAGAGCAAGGTTATTAGGTACAGTAGGGTTGAGGGACAAGTCAACTGGGAGGTAAGTTTGAATGGAGAAAAACTGGAGGAAGTAAAGTATTTTAGATATATGGGAGTGGATTTGGCAGCGGATGGAACCATGAAAGCAGAAGTGAATCGTAGGGTTGGGGAGGGGGCGAAAGTTTTGGAAGCGTTGAAGAATGTGTGGAAGTCGAGAACGTTAATTTGGAAAGCAAAAATGGGTATGTTTGAAGGAATGGTGGTTCCAACAATGATATATGGTTGTGAGGCGTGGGCTGTAGATAGAGTTGTGCGAAGGGTGGATGTGCTGGAAATGAGATGTTTCAGGACAATATGTGGTGTGAGGTGGTTTGATCGAGTAAGTAATGAAAGGGTGAGAGGGAGGTGTGGTAATAAAAAGAGTGTCGTTGAGAGAGCAGAAGAGGGTGTTTTGAAATGGTTTAGTCACATGGAGAGAATGAGTGTGGAAAGATTGACAAAGAGGATATATGTGTCAGAGGTGGAGGGAACGAGAAGTGGGAGACCAAATTGGAGGTGGAAAGATGGAGTGAAAAAGATTTTGATTGATCAGGGCCTGAACATGCAGGAGGGTGAAGAGCGTGCAAGGAATAGAGTGAATTGGAACGATGTGGTATACTGGGGTGGACGTGCTGTCATTGGATTGAACTAGGGCATGTGAAGCGTCTTTGGTAAACCATGGAAAGTTCTGTGGGGCCTGGATGTGGAAAGGGAGCTGTGGTTTCGGTGCATTATACATGACAGCTAGAGACTGAGTGTGAACGAATGTGGCCTTTGTTGTCTTTTCCCAGCGCTACCTTACGCACATTCGGGGAGCGGCGGTTGTTATTTCATGTGTGGCGGGGTGGCGATGGAAATGAGTAAGGGCACACAGTATGAATTGTGTACATGTGTATATATGTATATGTCTGTGTGTATATATATATATGTATACGTTGAGATGTATAGGTATGTATATGTGCATGTGTGGACATGTATGTATATACATGTGTATGTTGGTGGGTTGGTCCATTCTTTCATCTGTTTCCTTGCGCTACCTCGCTAATGCGGGAGACAGCGACAAAGTATAATAAAAAAATATAAAACAATATAAAATAAAAAAGATTTTTTGGAAGGAGGTAAATAAAGTGCGTAAGGCAAGGGAACAAATGGGAACTTCAGTGAAGGGGGCTAATTGGGAGGTGATAACAAGTAGTGGTGATGTGAGAAGGAGGTGGAGTGAGTATTTTGAAGTTTTGTTGAATGTGTTTCATGATAGCGTGGCAGATATAGGGTGTTTTGGTTGAGGTGGTGCGCAAAGTGAGAGGGTTAGGGAGAATGATTTGGTAAACAGAGAGAGGTAGTAAAAGCTTTGTGGAAGATGAAAGCCGGCAAGGCAGTGGGTTTGGATGGTATTGCAGTGAAATTTTTAGAAAATGGGGGTGACTGTATTGTTGATTGGTTGGTAAGATTATTCAATGTATGTATGACTCATGGTGAAGTGCCTGAGGATTGGCGGAATGCTTGCATAGTGCCATTGTACAAAGGCAAAGGGGATAAAAGTGAGTGCTCAAATTACAGAGGTATAAGTTTGTTGAGTATTCCTGGGAAATTATATGGGAGGGTATAGATTGAGAGGGTGAAGGCATGTACAGAGCATCAGATTGGGAAAGAGCAAAGTGGCTTCAGAAGTGGTAGAGGATGTGTGGATCAGGTGTTTGCTTTACAGAATGTTTGTGAGAGAAGCAAATGGATTTGTATGTAGCATTTATGAATCTGGAGAAGGCATATGATAGAGTTGATAGAGATGCTCTGTGGAAGGTATTAAGAATATATGGATGGTGTGGGAGGCAAGTTGTTAGAAGCAGTGAAAAGTTTTTATCGAGGATGTAAGGCGTAAGTATGTGTAGGAAGAGAGGAAAGTGATTGGTTCTCAGTGAATGTTGGTTTGCAGCAGGGGTGTTTGATGTCTCCATAGTTGTTTAATTTGTTTATGGATGGGGTTGTTAGGGAGGTGAATGCAAGAGTTTTGGAAAGAGGGGCAAGTATGCAGTCTGTTGTGGATGAGAGAGCTTGGGAAGTGAGTCAGTTGTTTGCTGATGATACAGCGCTGGTGGCTGATCCAGGTGAGAAACTGCTGATAGCTGGTGACTGAGTTTGGTAAAGTGTGTGAAAGAAGAAAGCTGAGAGTAAATGTGAATAAGAGCAAGGTTATTAGGTACAGTAGGGTTGAGGGACAAGTCAACTGGGAGGTAAGTTTGAATGGAGAAAAACTGGAGGAAGTGAAGTGGTTTAGATATATGGGAGTGGATTTGGCAGCGGATGGAACCATGAAAGCAGAAGTGAATCGTATGGGTTTGGGAGGGGGCGAAAGTTTTGGGAAGCGTTGAAGAATGTGTAGAAGTCTGAGAACGTTAATCTCTGAAAGCAAAAATGGGTATGTTTGAAGGAATGGTGGTTCCAACAATGATATATGGTTGTGAGGCGTGGGCTGTAGATAGAGTTGTGCGAAGGGTGGATGTGCTGGAAATGAGATGTTTCAGGACAATATGTGGTGTGAGGTGGTTTGATCGAGTAAGTAATGAAAGGGTGAGAGGGAGGTGTGGTAATAAAAAGAGTGTCGTTGAGAGAGCAGAAGAGGGTGTTTTGAAATGGTTTAGTCACATGGAGAGAATGAGTGTGGAAAGATTGACAAAGAGGATATATGTGTCAGAGGTGGAGGGAACGAGAAGTGGGAGACCAAATTGGAGGTGGAAAGATGGAGTGAAAAAGATTTTGATTGATCAGGGCCTGAACATGCAGGAGGGTGAAGAGCGTGCAAGGAATAGAGTGAATTGGAACGATGTGGTATACTGGGGTGGACGTGCTGTCATTGGATTGAACTAGGGCATGTGAAGCGTCTTTGGTAAACCATGGAAAGTTCTGTGGGGCCTGGATGTGGAAAGGGAGCTGTGGTTTCGGTGCATTATACATGACAGCTAGAGACTGAGTGTGAACGAATGTGGCCTTTGTTGTCTTTTCCCAGCGCTACCTTACGCACATTCGGGGAGCGGCGGTTGTTATTTCATGTGTGGCGGGGTGGCGATGGAAATGAGTAAGGGCACACAGTATGAATTGTGTACATGTGTATATATGTATATGTCTGTGTGTATATATATATATGTATACGTTGAGATGTATAGGTATGTATATGTGCATGTGTGGACATGTATGTATATACATGTGTATGTTGGTGGGTTGGTCCATTCTTTCATCTGTTTCCTTGCGCTACCTCGCTAATGCGGGAGACAGCGACAAAGTATAATAAAAAAATATAAAACAATATAAAATAAAAAAGATTTTTTGGAAGGAGGTAAATAAAGTGCGTAAGGCAAGGGAACAAATGGGAACTTCAGTGAAGGGGGCTAATGGGGAGGTGATAACAAGTAGTGGTGATGTGAGAAGGAGGTGGAATGAGTATTTTGAAGTTTTGTTGAATGTGTTTCATGATAGAGTGGCAGATATAGGGTGTTTTGGTTGAGGTGGTGCGCAAAGTGAGAGGGTTAGGGAAAATGATTTGGTAAACAGAGAAGAGGTAGTAAAAGCTTTGCGGAAGATGAAAGCCGGCAAGGCAGTGGGTCTGGATGGTATTGCAGTGGAATTTTTTTAAAAAAAAGGGGGTGACTGTGTTGTTGACTGGTTGGTAAGGTTATTTAATGTATGTATGATTCATGGTGAGGTGCCTGAGGATTGGCGGAATGTTTGCATAGTGCCATTGTACAAAGGCAAAGGGGACAAAGGTGAGTGCTCAAATTACAGAGGTTTAAGTTTGTTGAGTATTCCTGGTAAATTATATGGGAGGGTATTGATTGAGAGGGTGAAGGCATGTACAGAGCATCAGATTGGGGAAGAGCAGTGTGGTTTCAGAAGTGGCAGAGGATGTGTGGATCAGGTGTTTGCTTTGAGGAATGTATGTGAGAAATACTTAGAAAAGCAAATGAATTTGTATGTAGCATTTATGGATCTGGAGAAGGCATATGATAGAGCTGACAGAGATGCTCTGTGGAAGGTATTAAGAATATATGGTGTGGGAGGCAAGTTGTTAGAAGCAGTGAAAAGTTTTTATCGAGGATGTAAGGCATGTGTATGTGTAGGAAGAGAGGAAAGTGATTGGCTCTCAGTGAATGTAGGTTTCGGCAGGGGTGTGTGATGTCTCCATGGTTGTTTGATTTGTTTATGGATGGGGTTGTTAGGGAGGTGAATGCAAGAATTTTGGAAAGAGGGGCAAGTATGCAGTCTGTTGTGGATGAGAGAGCTTGGGAAGTGAGTCAGTTGTTTGCTGATGATACAGCGCTGGTGGATGATTCTTGTGAGAAACTGCAATAGCTGGTGACTGAGTTTGGTAAAGTGTGTGAAAGAAGAAAGTTGAGAGTAAATGTGAATAAGAGCAAGGTTATTAGGTACAGTAGGGTTGAGGGTCAAGTCAATTGGGAGGTAAGTTTGAATGGAGAAAAACTGGAGGAAGTGAAGTGTTTTAGATATCTGGGAGTGGATCTGGCAGCGGATGGAACCATGGAAGTGGAAGTGAATCAATGGGTTTGGGAGGGGGCGAAAATTCTGGGAGCCTTGAAGAATGTGTAGAAGTTGAGAACATTATCTCTGAAAGCAAAAATGGGTATGTTTGAGGGAATAGTGGTTCCAACAATGTTGCATGGGTGCGAGGCATGGGCTATGGATAGAGTTGTGCGCAGGAGGATGGATGTGCTGGAAATGAGATGTTTGAGGACAATATGTGGTGTGAGGTGTTTTGATTGAGTAAGTAATAATAGGGTAAGAGAGATGTGTGGTAATAAAAAGAGTGTGGTTGAGAGAGCAGAAGAGGGTGTTTTGAAATGGTTTGGTCACATGGAGAGAATGAGTGAGGAAAGATTGACCAAGAGGATATATATGTCAGAGGTGGAGGGAATGAGAAGTGGGAGACCAAATTAGAGGTGGAAAGATGGAGTGAAAAAAATTTTGAGTGATCAGGGCCTGAACATGCAGGAGGGTGAAAGGCATGCAAGGAATAGAGTGAATTGGAACGATGTGGTATACTGGGGTTGTCATGCTGTCAGTGGATTGAACCAGGGCATGTGAAGCGTCTGGGGTAAACCATGGAAAGTTCTGTAGGGCCTGGATGTGGAAAGGGAGCTGTGGTTTCGGTGCATTATTACATGACAGCTAGAGACTGAGTGTGAACGAATGGGGCCTTTGTTGTCTTTTCCTAGTGCTACCTTGCACACATGAGAGGGGAGGGGGTTGTTATTTCATGTGTGGCGAGGTGGCGATGGGAATGAATAAAGGTAGACAGTATGAATTATGTGCATGTGTATATATGTATATGTCTGTATGTGTATATATATATGTATATGTTGAGATGTATAGGTATGTATATATGCATGTGTGGACGTGTATGTATATACATGTGTATGTAGGTGGGTTGGGCCATTCTTTCATCTGTTTCCTTGTGCTACCTCGCTAATGTGGGAGACAGTGACAAAGCAAAATAAGTAAATGTAAATAAATGAATATTATATTATACTTCATTGCTGTCTCCTGCATTAGCGAGGAAGCGCTAGGAAACAGACAAAAGAATGGCCCAACCCACCCACATAGACATATTTATACATACACCTTCACACACACTTATACATACCTATACATTTCAACGTATACATATATATACATACACAGACATATACATATATATACATGTACATAATTCATACTTGCGGGCTTTATTCATTCCCGTTGCCACTACACTATACATGGAATGACACCCCCTCCCTCCATCCATGCGCAAGGTAGCGCTAGGAAAAGACAACAAAGGCCACATTCGTTCACGCTCCGTCTCCAGCTGTCATGTCTAATGCACCGAAACCACTGCTCCCTTTCCACATCCAGGCTCCACAAAACTTTCCAAGGTTTATCTCAGACACTTTACATGTCCTTGTTCAATCCATTGACAGCATGTTGACCCTGGTATACCACATTGTTCCAATTCACTCTATTCCTTGCACGCCTTTCATCCTCCTGCATGTTCAGGCAACTGATCGCTCAAAATCTTTTTCACTCCATCCTTCCACCTCGAATTTGGTGTCCCACTTCTCATCGTTCCCTCCACCTCTGACGTATATATCCTTTTGTCAGTCTTTCCTCACTCATTCTCTCCATGTGACCAAATCATTTCAATACACCCTCTTCTGCTCTCTCAACCACACTCTTTTTATTGCCACACATCTCTGTTATCCTTTCATTACTTACTCTATCAAACCACCTCACACCACATATTGTTGTTAAACATCTCATTTCCAGCACATCCACCCTCCTCCACACTACCCTATCTATAGCCCACGCCTCACAATCATATAGCATTGTTGGAACCACTATTCCTTCAAACATACCCATTTTTGCTTTCCAAATTAACGTTCTCGACTTCCACACATTCTTAAACGCTCTCAGAACCTTTTCCCCCTCCCCCACCCTGTGGCTCACTTTCACTTCCATGGTCCCATCCGCTGCCAAATCCACTCCCAGATATCTAAAACACTTCACTTCCTCCAGTTTTTCTCCATTCAAACTTACCTCCTAATTGACTTGTTCCTCAACCCTACTGTATGTAATAACCTTGCTCTTATTCACATTTACTCTTAGCTCTCTTCTTTCACACACCTTACCAATCTCAGTCACTAGCTTTTGCAGTTTCTCATCCAAATCAGCCACCAGCACTGTATCATCTGCGAACAGCAATTGACTCACTTCCCAAGCCTTCTCATCCACAACAGACTGCATACTTGCCCTCTCTCCAAAACTCTTGCATTCACCTCCCTAACAACCCCATCCATAAAAAATTAAACAACCACGGAGACATCAAACACCCCTGTCGCAAACCGACATTCAATGGGTACCAGTCACTTTCCTCTCTTCCTGCTCGTACACATGCCTTACATCCTTGATAAAAACTTTTCACTGCTTCTAGCAACTTACCTCCCACACCATATACTCTTAATACCTTCCACAGAGCATCTTTATCAACTCTGTTATATGCCTTCTCCAGATCCATAAATCGTACATACAAATCCATTTGTTTTTCTAAGTATTTCTCATACATTCTTCAAATGTATGAGATCTACACGTCCTCTACCACTTCTGAAACCACACTGCTCTTCCCCGATCTGATGCTGTGTACATGCCTTCACCCTCTCAATCTATACCCTCCCATATAATTTCCCACGAATACTCAACAAATTTATACATCTGTAATTTGAACACTCACCTTCATCCCTTTGCCTCTGTACAGTGGCACTATGTATGCATTCTGCCAATCCTCAGGCACTTCATCATGAGCCATACATACATTGAGTATCCTCACCAACCAGTCAACAACACTGTCACCCCCTTTTTTAATAAATTCCAATGCAATACCATCCAAACTCGCTGCCTTGCAAGCTTTCATCTTCTGCAAAGCTTTTACTACCTCTTCTCTGTTTGCCAAATCATTCTCCCTAACCCTCTCACTTCGCACACCACCTCGACCAAAGCACCCTATATCTGCCACTCTATCATCTAATACATTCGACAAACCTTCAAAATACTCACTCCATCTCCTCACATCACCACCACTTGTTATCACCTCCCATTACACCCTTCACAGATGTTCCCATTTGTTCTCTTGACTTATGCACTTTATTTACTTCCTTCCAAAACATCTTTTTATTCTCCCTAAAATTTAATGATACTCTCTCACCCCAACTCTCATTTGCCCTCTTTTTCACGTCTTGCACCTTTCTCTTGACCTCCTGCCTCTTTCTTTTATACATCTCCCAGTCATTTGCATTCTTTCCCTGCAAAAATTGTCCAAATGCCTCCTTCTTCTCTCTCACTAACAATCTTTCTTCATCCCACCACTCTACCCTTTCTAATTTGCCCACCTCCCACTCTTCTCATGTCACAAACATCTTTTGCACAAGCCATCACAGCTTCCCTAAATACATCCCATTACTCCCCCACTTCCCCTACCTCTTTTGCTCTCACCCTTTTCCATCCTGCACTCAGTCTCTCCTGGTACTTCCTCACACAAGTCTCCTTCCCAAGCTCACTTACTCTCACCACCCTCTTCACCCCAACATTTTCTTTTCTTTTCTGAAAACCTCTGCAAATCTTCACCTTCGCCTCCAAAAGATAATGATCAGACATCCCTCTCAGCACATTAACATTAGTCTCTCAGAGGAAAAAGTAGCCTACATTATACTTAACTATGTTTCAGTTAATTACACTAATAACCAATGAAACAACAGTGTCTATTTGTTCATTTTCTTTATACAAATGAAATATTTTGGTAATGAGATTTTTTGTGCAAAAGCATATTAATTTGTTTTAGTGGCCTAAACTCCCATGATTACTGTTATCAGCAGCTGCTTTATTTTAGTAGATGTATGTTTTTGTTGTTCCAAAATGGTTGAAGTGTGGTATTAAACTTACTTTTGTACATCACCTGCCAGATTTATTGTGAAATAAAGCACTAAATTCTTTGAAATACAGTGATGCTGAAGTAACCTCAAGCAAAGCCACAGCTTATCAAAATTCCAGTATATTTTGAGTACATGAGTAAAATAATGTTTTTACATCATCTTATTTTGAGCTTGATACTATTATCTTTAAAGAGCTCATGATTAAATCTCCCTCCACTGAATATGTTCATTGGTGGTAGTGTTATTTGTGGCATAGTGGTGATATAAGCGGTAATGGTAGTAATGTTATTTTTAGTGGTGATAGTGGAAGTGCTTGTTGTGGTTGCTGTAGCAGTAGAAGTATGATATTAATTGTAATAGGGTAGGAGTATTTGATTCACATCTCAGTTCAAGCTTCCATTTACATCCTTTATGAGTAGTCCATTGATAAGCACATTAAGAAGTCATGATGTTTTTTCAAAACTACAGAATATGTTCACTCTAATAATTTTTCTTTTCACACTCTTTTTTTTGGATACTCCACTCAAAATATCTTAAGTAATATCTGTAATCTGTGTGATGAGTTACTTATGATGAACATTCATGTATATTACTTTTAACTTGCTCATGCAAATTGAATTTTCTTTTTTTTTTCATTTATTCATGCCATTAGCATCTCAGTGATTGATCACATAGGTAGGACATTTTACACTAATTATCTTATTGAAAGATAATACAGCTTATAACTGCAGTTGAATTGAAATTTAGCCCACCAGCATTTTTTTTTATTATTATTATTATTTTGCTTTGTCGCTGTCTCCCGCGTTTGCGAGGTAGCGCAAGGAAACAGACGAAAAAAATGGCCCAACCCACCCCCATACACATGTATATACATACACGTCCACACACACAAATATACATACCTATACATCTCAATTTATACAGAATTTTTCAATGATGCAGTTGATATGCTCAGCATTCACACAGTTTATTAATCATGTCACTTGTTGAATATGTCAATATTTTATTTTTTGTTAGATGATCATGTCTCTTGTTAGTTATTTTCACACTAAAATAATCATGTCATTTGTTTGTATGAAGTTACTTAAGAAGTCTAGTCCATGTCCCTTGTCTAGTTATTCAAGATGCCTAATATCATGGCATTTGTAAAGCTATTTAAGATACTTATATGGGGTAGGGGAGAAAGAATTTTTCCATATTCCCTGTGTGTCATAGGAAACCTTTCCATTATTGTATTTCTGTTTCTGAGAGATGGAACAGGAGGAGCCAAACAGGGAGTGCTCATCCCCCTCAAAGACTCAGGCCGGGATGTCTGAATGTGTGAATGAAAATAATGAGGAGGAGATATAGGTAGTGTGTGTGTGAGCAAAGAAACCTGGATTGTCTGGCTCTGAGAGAAACATAGCTCAAGGGTAAATGGGAAAAATGGTTTAGAAATGTTTTTAGGAGCAAAGTCAGGAGTTGGTGAGAGGACAAGGGCTAAGGAAGGAATAGCACTACTGCTGAGTCAAGAGTTGTGGGAGTGTGTGAGAGTGTAAGGAGGTGAGCTTTAGACCAATGTGGATAAGAATTTAAGTGGATGGCAAGAGATGGGTGATTATTAGTGCTTATGCACCTGACCATAAGAAGAAAGATGATGAGAGGCAAGTGTTTAGGAAGTAGCTGAGTGAGTGTGTCAGCAGTTTGATGCAAGAGACCTGGTATCAGTAATGGGTGGTGTAAATGAAAGATGAGTAATGTGCCAGATAAGATTATAACTGGAAGGCCTGGGGTATTCAGTAAAGTGAATGGAAATGATGAACAGCTTGTGGAGTTGTATGCTGAAAAAGGACTGGTGATTGGGAATACTTGGTTTTTAAAATATATGAATGTGAGATGGGAAGATGGTCAGTGGGCATTACTGGATCACATATTAATTGATAGCAATGTAAAAGAGAGAATTTTGAATGTGAATGTGCTGAGAGGGGCAGCTGGTGGAATGTCTGATCACTACCATGTGTGAGGTTGAAGATTTTATGAGGTTTTGGAAAAGAGGAAACATTATCAGTGTGAAGAGACTGGTGAGAATATGTGAGCTTGGAAAAGATACTTGTTTGAAGAAGTACCAGGAAAGAATGAGTATAAAATGGCAAAAGGTGAGAATGAGTAAAGCTTGGCATTGGGTAAGAAAGAGGAGGTATTTAGTGAAGCAGTGTTGGCATGTGCGAGATGTCCATGTCATGCGAAAGTTGGGCAGTAGGCAGATTAGAAATGATAGTGAGTGGTAGGATGAGGAAATAGAGTTGTGAGTTAAAGAGGAAAAAGAAGAATTTGGTTAGTACTTACAGAGAAGGAGTGCAAATGATTGGAAGATTAGGAAGGGTAGTGAGTGGTAGGATTAGAGGTAAAGTTGTTTGTGAAAAAGAAAAAAAAAGACATTTGGGTGGTACTGACAAGGAAGGAGTGCAAATGATTGGGAGATGTATAAGAATAAGTTGCAGGAGGTCAAGAAGGTGTAGGGGTTGAAAAAGAGAGCAGTTTAGATTTAGGATGAACAAGATCAGTAAACTTTAGGGATAGTAAGATATTTTGGAAAGAGTACAATAATGTGTGAAAAACGAGAGAATAATGGAAACATTGGTGTAAAGGGCAGAGAAGGAAGTGGTAACAGGTAGTGATCAAATGAGGAGATGGATTGAGTATTTTGATGACTGTCGAGTGTATTTGATGATATGGTGGCAGATGTAGGATGTTTGGATCAGGTTGTTGTGCAAACTTTGAGTTATGGAGAGTGATTTGGTGAAAGCCTTATGTAAGATGAAATGTGGCAAAGCAGCTCAAGTGGATGATATTGCAGTTGAATTTCTTAAGAAAGGTGGGTGGCTGTGTTGCTGAATGTTTAATTAGGATTTTCAACATATGTATGGTTCATGGTGAGGGATAAAGGTGAGTGTTTGAATTACAGAGGTACAAGTTTGTTGAGTGTAACTGGTAGGTTGTATGGGTGAGTGGTGATTGAGAGGATGATGGCAAGAGGATGAGTGTGATGTATTGAACATCAGATTGGGGAGGAACAGTGTGACTTCAGAGAAGATGGAGGATATGTGTACCAAATGTTTGCTTTAAAGAATGTGTATGAGAAACACTTATAGAAACAGAAGGATTTATCTTTGGCATTTATGGATCTGGAGAAAGCAGGTAAGAGGGTTGATAGAGATGTCTTGTGGGAAGTCTTAAGAATATAAGGTGTGCGAGGAAAGTTGTTACAAACAGTGAGAAGTGTGTGTGTGTGTGTGTGTATGAGTAGGAAGAGAGGAGAGGGAGTGGTTCCAAGTAAAGGTTGGTCTGCAGCAGTGTTGGGTGATGTCATCATGACTGTTTGATTTGTTTATGGATGGGGTGATTATGGAGATAAATGCAAGAGTCTTAGAGAAAGGGGTGAGTATGCAGTCTATAGGGAACGAGAAGGCCTAGGAAGTGAGTCAGTTGTTGTTTGCCGATGAACACTACTGGTGGCTGATTCGAGTGAGAAATTGCAAAAGTTGGTGATAATTTGGAAGTGTGTGTGAAAGGAGGAAGTTGGGAGTAAATATAAGTAAAAGCAAGGTAATTAGGTTTAATAGGGTTGAGGGACAAGTTTGCTGGGATGCGAGTTTGAATGGAAAAAATTGGAGGAAATGAAGTGTTTTATATACCTGGGAGTGGACATAGTAGTGTATGGAACCAGAGAAATGGATGTGAGTCATAGGGTGGGTGAGTAGGTGCAGGTTCTGGGAGCACTGAAGAATGTGTGAAAAGAGAGATCATTACTTGGGAGGGCAAAAATGGGTATGTTTGAAGGTATAGTAGTGCCAACAATATGATATGGATGCGAGGCATGTGCTATAGATGATTTGCAGAGGAGGGTGGACGTGTTGGAAATTATATGTTTTAGTACAATATGTGGTTTTATGTGGTTTGATCGAGTAAATACTGAAAGGGTGAGAGAGAGGTATGGCAATAGAAAGAGTGGTTTTGAGAGCTGAAAAGGGTATGCTGTTTGGGCATCGTAGAATGAGAGGAAAGGTTGATAAGGAGGGTGTATATATCAGAAGTGGAGGGAACAAGAAGGGGGGACCAAACTGGAAATTGAAGGATGAAGTGAAAAAGATTTCGAGTGATCAGGGCCTGAACGTGCAAGAGGGTTAAAGGCATGCACAAGATAGAGTGAATTTAAATGATGTGGTATACAGGGGTGGACACTCTCTCGATGTACAGAAGCAGGTCATGTTAATTGGCTGGCATAAACCATGGAAATGCCTGTGGGGCCTGGTGGATAGGGAGCTGTGGTTTTGGTGCAATACTCAGGACATCGAGAGAATGGATCCGAACTAATGTAGCCTTTTTTTGTGTGTTCGTGGCACTACCTCAGAAACATGGAAAATGGCTATCAAGTATGAGAAAAGGCCAAATTATTCAAGATACTCAATAATCATGTTACTTGCTGAGTTATTGAAAATGCTTTGTCATGTATCACTTTTTAGGCCATTCAGAATGCCCAGAAAAACAGTTTGATTAATGAGATTTCTTTCCATCAGGCTTCTCAGGTAAACTTAAACAACATGTTGTGCCCAGCCATAAGTGATCCTTTCTATGGTCCAAATTACCGGATTGCAGCCATGGTTCATCAGTCAATATGTGTCCCATTGATCAGCAAGACTTTCTGCATCGTGGCAAACTTTTTCATCACCAAATTTCCTCCTACAAAAGTAAGAGTAATGAAAACCTTTATGATACTTATTCCTGTAATGACATTTATACAAAGAATTTTAAACAGCAACAGAGCACTGGGTCTCTTTGAGACTGTCTGTTACACTGGAAGAGATATGAAAATCATAGATCAATGGGGTAAGAGTAGAAATACATATGTATTAGAAATAGAATGATATAAACTTTTCATGTGGCTCAGGAGGTAAAATGATGTCATTTATGGATTTGAAGCAAAATATTTACAAAGTCTAGTCTTAAACATTTCTATGTTACTACTTTTAACTAGTCTAATTGGTAAATCATTCCTTATGTTGTAACATTCCTGTTGAAAAAGTATTTTGCCTCATTCAAGATAAATTGTTAGTGAAGTCAGATGAATCTATTCCTATATAAGTTGTTAGATTGAGATTATCAGTGCCTTTGATAAATTTGAATGCCTTTATCAGATCACCCCTTAACCTTCTCTTTTCTAAACTTAATAGATTTGAGTTTAGTCCTCTTTCATAGGATTTGTTTCTCAATCTGGGAATCATCCTGTTAGCTCTTCTCTGTATTCTCCATTCTGTCTATGTCTTTCCTGAAGTGGGGTGGCCAAAACTGAACACAATATTCAAGATGGGAACACACGAGTGACTTGTAAAGAGTAAAGACAAAATCTCTGGACTTACAATCAGTAGCCCTACCTATAAATCTAAGAATTTTGTCCACCTTTTAAGCTGCTTCTGTGCACTGTCTACTTTGCTTTTGATCATCAGAAATCATTTCTGTGGTCTTTTTTCTTATTTACCTTTTGCAGGTCAACATAATTCATACTGTAGCTTGCCTTTTTATTTTTACTACTGACATGTAAAACTTTGCACTTAAAAATATCAAAATTCTGTTGATAACCATGCTGAGAATCATTTATTAAGTGCTGGCCTTCTAAATGATGTACAGTCTTATCCAGAATGATGGTTTTCATAAGTTTACCAACTACAGACATTAAACTGATTGAAAATGGGTGTTTCGTTATTTCTACCATATACTTTGCTTTGGCACAAATGTTCCCTCCACTGTTTTGAACCTTTTACTGTATCTTTCCCAAGCTATGTTCATATTGCTTTCATTTAGAATATCATTTCTAGTTAGCTTGTCAAAAGCTATATTGATATTTTTCGTTACACTCATGTAGATTAGCATTGCGGGCAATGATGAAAGTTAACTCAAAAGTCATTTGCCAGTGATCACATATAGCAAATCTTTCTCTGACTTCAACATTGTTAACAAGATTCTCATTTGCAGTTAGAACTAAATCTAATATATTTGTGTCATGTGTTTGTATATCAGCTAATTGTATTAGGGCACCATCAAGCAGATTTATGTAAAGCACAAGCCTCAAGCTAGTGGAAAGGGACTCTTCTCACGTAGATAATAGTATGTTAGAATCTCCTACTTTCATCAAATTACTTTCATTGCTAATTTATTTTTTCTTATCATATAATCTTTCATTTACCTCTGGTGTCTGTGCTGGAGGCCTATAAATTAATCCCAATGTTATTTTCTTTTGAAACTCATCTTTGATTTTTACAAAGTTAGGTAGATTTTATCACCAGTTGCATATAGCTTTCGCTTAAAATTTGGATCATTATGATTTGTTTTATGAGCTATACCTCACATGAAATCAGTGAAGAAATGTGTTGTTACTTCTCTTAGAGGAGAGATTCTGGGATGAGGAGACAGTATATACAAATGAGAGAGGATATGGCAAAAGAAATGAAATACAGATCTAAAGGGAAGTCATGTAGTAGTACATTGTAGTCTATTTATCTTGATATGCTCAAGCAATTTAGGGAAGGCTGCTCATGATGGGTTTGCAGTATGAAATTTCGATTGGATGATTATTTCACCCACAAACAAAGCCCGAAAGAGAGCTTTTGTCCATTTGCAGATGAAAGCATTGTTTTACCCTCCTTTATGAGGTGCATCTATGAAAAGTCACCCTCTTTGATCATAGAATATATAAGGCCAACAGATGGTACCCCACTTAACCCAATGATCATCAAGGTCTGTGATGTCATGGTGAGGTAGTATCAAATCACCATCCACCACCATTCACTTGCTCAGTTGTGTTGTGCCAACCTCCTAAACATGCTTGCTATTAGCTTCCAATGTTTTCACTTTCATTTCTGACTGCCAGTGATGTTGGATTAATATACTCTCTCATAATGTTTTCCATAATATTAGTTTTAAAGTACTTTGTTATATCTTAAGAACTGGTGCCAGCTGGAGATAACCTGAGCATTATGGAGTATTATCTCCATTATGAGTATTACCCATATCTCCATTATGAGTATTACCCAGCAGTAGACAGTGTGTCATGACTCATCACCATGTTAATCTTCAAGGTCAAGGTCACTGCTAAGGTCAGTGTTCAAAGCTGGGGTTTTAGTTTTCTTGCATCTGGTTCATAACTCTGGAACCTATAGAGGGAGAGGGATGTTACTTTTTACATTACAAATATTATTAACCACCTGATACCAAAGGCCTAACCTTTAAGGATAAGATCACAGATATTTAGTAATATAGAATTATTCACTTCCAACATACTTTTGGAGGCAGAGGAGGGATTGGGATGCTATTTTGTGCGAGTATTACGAACCATAAGACAAAGTGCCATACTCATCCCAAGATCGACACAACAGGGGATGTAGAACATATTATTAATGTCTGCAACATACTCTTGAACCATTATAGGGATTGGGATGATTCTTTGTATGAGTATTACCTACTACCACATGATGTCTCATGATTCACTCTTCAAGTATGGTACTTTTTTATTATACTTTGTCGCTGTCTCCCATGTTAGCGAGGTAGCGCAAGGAAACAGACGAAAGAATGGCCCAACCCACCCACATACACATGTATATACATACTCGTCCACACATGCACGTATACATACCTATACATCTCAACATATACATATATATATACACACACAGACATATACACATGTACATAATTCGTACTGTCTGCCCTTATTCATTCCCGTCGCCACCCCGCCACACATGAAATAACAACCCCCTCCCCCTGCATGTGCACGAGTAGCGCTAGGAAAAGACAACAAAGGCCACATTCGTTCACCAGTCTCTAGCTGTCATGTATAATGCACCAAAACAACAGTGTCCTTTCCACATCCAGGCTCCACAGAACTTTCCATGGTTTACCCCAGATGCTTCACATGCCCTGGTTCAATCCATTGACAGCATGTCCACCCCAGTATACCATATCGTTCCAATTCACTCTATTCCTCGCACACCTCCCACCCTCGTGTATGTTCAGGCCCCGATCACTCAAAATTTTTTTCACTCCATCTTTCCACCTCCAATTTGGTCTCCCACTTTTCCTCGTTCCCTCCACCTCTTGACACATATATCCTTTCTGTCAATCTCTCCTCACTCATTCTCTCCATGTGACCAAACCATTTCAAAACACCCTCTTCTGGTCTCTCAACCACACTCTATTACCACACATCTCTCTTACCCTTTTATTACTTACTCGATCAGACCACCTCACACCACATATTGCCCTCAAACATCTCATTTCCAGCACATCCACCCTCCTCCGCACAACTCTATCTATAGCCCACGCCTCGCAACCATATAACATTGTCGGAACCACTGTTCCTTCAAACATACCCATTTTTGCTTTGCAAGATAACATTCTCGACTTCCACACATTCTTCAACACTCCCAAAACTTTCACCCCCTCCCCTACCCTATGATTCACTTCCACTTTCATGGCTCCATCTGCTGCCAAATCCACTCCTAGATATCTAAAACATTTCACTTCCTCCAGTTTTTCTCCATTCAAACTTACCTCCCAATTGACTTGTCCCTCAACCCTACTGTACCTAATAACCTTGCTCTTATTCACATTTACTCTCAGCTTTCTTCTTTCACAAACTTTACCAAACTCAATCACCAGCATCGGCAGTTTCTCACCCGAATCATCCACCAGCGCTGTATCATCAGTGAAGAACAACTGACTCACTTCCCAAGCCCTCTCAACCCCATCCATAAACAAATTAAACATCCATGGAGACATCACGCACCCCTGCCACAAACCTACATTCACAGAGGACCAATCACTTTTCCCTCTTCCTACATGTACACATGCCTTACATCCTCAATAAAAACTTTTCACTGCTTCTAACAACTTGCCTCCCACACCATATATTCTTAATACCTTCCACAGAGCATCTCTATCAACTCTATCATATGCCTTCTCCAGATCCATAAATGCTACATACAAATCCGTTTGCTTTTCTAAGTATTTCTCACATACATTCCTCAAAGCAAACACCTGATCCACACATCCTCTACCACTTCTGAAACCACATTGCTCTTCCCCAATCTGATGCTCTGTACATGCCTTCACCCTCTCAATCAATACCCTCCCATATAATTTCCCAGGAATACTCAACAAACTTATACCTCTGTAATTTGAGCACTCACTTTTATCCCCTTTGCCTTTGTACAATGGCACTACCCAAGCATTCCGCCAGTTCTCAGGTACCTCACCATAAGTCATACATACATTAAATAACCTTACCAACCAGTCAACAATACAGTCACCCCCTTTTTTAATAAATTCCACTGCAATACCATCCAAACCCGCTGCCTTGCCAGCTTTCCTCTTCCGCAAAGCTTTTCCTACCTCTTCTCTGTTTACCAAATCATTCTCCCTAACCCTCTCACTTTGCCTACTACCTCGACCAAAACACCCTATATCTGTCATTATATCATCGAACACATTCAACAAACCTTCAAAATACTCACTCCATCTCCTTCTCACATCACCACTATTTGTTATCACCTCCCCATTAGCCCCCTTCACTGATGTTCCCATTTGTTCCCTAGTCTTACGCACTTTATTTACCTTCTTCCAAAACATCTTTTTATTCTCCCTAAAATTTAATGATACTCTCTCACCCCAACTCTCAAGTATGGTAGTGATCACTTTGTTTACTGCTCTGTATCTTTGAAGAAAAGGAGGGATTGCATTGATTTTCTTTTTCTTTCATATTTGTTTATCATTTCCCATGTTAGTGAGGTATTGACAGGAACAGACAAATAAATATATTGTGCAAGTATTAACCAACATCAAGTTGGGTTCCAAAGCCACCTGCAAGAATATGTCATGACCCACCCAGACAGCTGCACCCTTAGATTTATTTTACAGGAATATCATACCATCATGCTAGGTGTTGCTGCTACCCTTACTTTCAATGTCAAAGCTGGAACCGTACTTTTACACAAATAGTAATTACCAATGGACAGTGCAATGTACTCTGTGTATACTCAAGTACAGGTTGAGCATCCCTAATCCAAAAATCTGAAATCCGAAATGTTTTGAGCGGTGACATAACGTTACAAATGAAAGATTCCACACCTTACCTTACTTGCCCATGCTGGGCTCTGACGCTATGTTGGCACCACTCTGTTACAAACCATTGTATCCACCAGGCCTGTGTGCATTACTCTCTGTTTTTTGCTTATTCTCTGCTCTTTGTGAATAAATGTAAGAAAGTTATTGCTTATGAGTAGCATATAAATTCAGAGTCAGGAATGAAGGTGATGCCAAACAACCACAGATTGTCCACATGGGTGGCTGACATGATGCCTTAACTTTCTGATGGTTCATTGTTACACAAACTTTGTTTCCTGCTCAAAAATATCAAGAATATTGTGTACATTACATTCAGGCTCTGTGGATAAGTTGTATATGAAACACAAATGGATTTTTTTTTTAGACTTTGGTCCTATCCCCAAAATATCTCATTATCTATTATCCATCATGACAGATGTGTTCAATAGGATGGTATGGAAACAAATGGAGTAGAGCTGAGACATACCTCAACATTTCAACCATTCAACACTCTTCCTCGGGAGGTGCTGATACCAGCATTCGGTGGGACTGTGTTCCCCAGCAAGTGATGGTCACCCCCCATTGAATCACTTATCCTGTTGCCTTCACCTGTTCACAGCAATCTCTGCTGCCTGATGTGACCAGCAGATGAACCCAGACCTTGTGTTAACATTTTTCTTAATCCCTTCCTCTAGGCAAGCTCTCACACTATCACTAATTGGTTTATCACTTGCCTTTAGCTGCATTGGCATCTACTGTTTAGTGATAGTGTGAGGGCTTACCTAGAGGAAGGGAATATGAACAACATTAACACAAGGTTTGGGTTCATCTCCTGGTCACATCAGGCAGTGGAGATCACTGTGAATGGGTGGGAACAGCAGGACAAGCAATCCAATCCAATCCAAGGCATCTGACTAGGTGACCATCACTTGCTGGAGTGTATGGTTCCACTGAATGCTGGAAACATTATCTCCTGAGGAAGACAGTTGGACAGTCAAAACATTGAGGTATGTCTCAGCTGTAACCCACTTGTTTCCATACCATCCTGTTTTCCACATATCTCATTATGTTTTTTTTTTTTTTTTTTTGCTGTCTCCCGCGTTTGCGAGGTAGCGCAAGGAAACAGACGAAAGAAATGGCCCAACCCACCCACATAAACATGTATATACATACATCCACACACGCAAATATACATACCTACACAGCTTTCCCCAGACACTTCACATGCCTTGATTCAATCCACTGACAGCACGTCAACCCCGGTATACCACATTGCTCCAATTCACTCTATTCCTTGCCCTCCCTTCACCCTCCTGCATGTTCAGGCCCCGATCACACAAAATCTTTTTCACTCCATCTTTCCACCTCCAATTTGGTCTCCCTCTTCTCCTCGTTCCCTCCACCTCCGACACATATATCCTCTTGGTCAATCTTTCCTCACTCATTCTCTCCATGTGCCCAAACCATTTCAAAACACCCTCTTCTGCTCTCTCAACCACACTCTTTTTATTTCCACACATCTCTCTTACCCTTACGGTACTTACTCGATCAAACCACCTCACACCACACATTGTCCTCAAACATCTCATTTCCAGCACCTCCATCCTCCTGCGCACAACTCTATCCATAGCCCACGCCTCGCAACCATACAACATTGTTGGAACCACTATTCCTTCAAACATACCCATTTTTGCTTTCCGAGATAATGTTCTCGACTTCCACACATTCTTCAAGGCTCCCAGAATTTTCGCCCCCTCCCCCACCCTATGAACCACTTCCGCTTCCATGGTTCCATCCGCTGCCAGATCCACTCCCAGATATCTAAAACACTTCACTTCCTCCAGTTTTTCTCCATTCAAACTCACCTCCCAATTGACTTGACCCTCATCCCTACTGTACCTAATAACCTTGCTCTTATTCACATTTACTCTTAACTTTCTTCTTTCACACACTTTACCAAACTCAGTCACCAGCTTCTGCAGTTTCGCACATGAATCAGCCACCAGCGCTGTATCATCAGCGAACAACAACTGACTCACTTCCCAAGCTCTCTCATCCCCAACAGACTTCATACTTGCCCCTCTTTCCAAAACTCTTGCATTCACCTCCCTAACAACCCCATCCATAAACAAATTAAACAACCATGGAGACATCACACACCCCTGCCGCAAACCTACATTCACTGAGAACCAATCACTTTCCTCTCTTCCTACACGTACACATGCCTTACATCCTCAATAAAAACTTTTCACTGCTTCTAACAACTTGCCTCCCACACCATATATTCTTAATACCTTCCACAGAGCATCTCTATCAACTCTATCATATGCCTTCTCCAAATCCATAAATGCTACATACAAATCCATTATGTATTTGCAAATATTCCAAAGTCTGAAAAAATCCAAAATCCGAAGCACTTCAGGTCCCAGGCATTTCGGCTAAGGTATATTCAACCTGTAATTGGATCTGTTTTTGAGTATCTTTCTAATCTTCACAAATCTGGATTTGTGGTTTCCATAATTATTTGAGCTTACAGATTATTTTTAAAAACTGCACAAAGGATATCTTCGTGTGGCATTTCTGTAACCCTTATTCCTTAAACTACTAGGAAAATACACATGTTGAATTACCTAATTGATGAGGAGAAACACTTATCATACATATCATTTTGAAAGATACATGATGATTCACATGAGAAATAGGAATAAATGTGAGTCAGACTGATTTTAGCAGGAGGCCAACACAGGACACCACCTCCAGCATCACCACCAAATTTACATTTGGCCTCTGTCTGGTCATTGGGAAGAAATTACAAAACAACTACGCCTAATTTTCTTTTTTTGTAATCTTGGAATGATTGAGAACTTAGCCATACCCTTTCCTCCCACTCTTTTTTTTGGTGTGCATAATATTTCAAAATATTTTCATATTACAGTATTTACTCTCAATGCTGTACATTTATGATAAACAAGTTGAATGTGAAACCAAGGCAAAGTAATGAACAAGAATTCCTTGTCTTCCTTCGTTGCCTCAAGCTTCAGGAATGTCAACCTCACTGTTTCCTCCTACTTACTCATCATTCCACCTGGTCATTGGAAAGTTACATTACATTTTGTATATTTTCTTTCACATGCCATTCTTTCAATCAATAGAGGAAATACTTTTGAATTCATGTTCTTACATGTACAGTGATGGGATTTCCAAACCTATGTTTCAGCTTTCCCAGTTATTATTTGAGGTACTGACTAATGTACTGGTTACATTAGTAGGCAACCATTATCATATGATGTTTGAACTCTCCCTGTTGCTGTGTGAATTACCAGCAATGTATGGTTCCTTTAGTAGCCTCTGAAGACCTGATAGGCATGGGAAAAATATATGCACTTATCAATACCCCTATAACTTGATGGAAATAAATGTGTAGATGATTATTAATTCAGTTATCAAGTAAGAACCTCATGAGAGAGAATTTTGTAGAAAAATTTGTGAAGATGGTAATATACTATCCCTGGGGATAGGGGAGAAAGAATACTTCCCACGCATTCCTCATGTGTTGACTAAAGGGGACGGAAGCAGGGGGCTGGAAACCCTCCCCTCCTTGTATTTTAACTTTCTAAAAGGGGAAACAGAAGAAGGAGTCACGCGGGGAGTGCTCATCCTCCAAGATGAGAAAAAAGAAGAGATAGGTAGTATGTTTGAGGAAAGGAACCTGGATGTTTTGGTTCTGAGTGAAACGAAGCTCAAGGATAAAGGGGAAGAGTGGTTTGAGAATGTCTCGGGAGTAAAGCCAGGGGTTAGTGAGAGGACAAGAGCAAGGGAAAGAGTAGCACTACTCCTGAAACAGGAGTGGTGGGAGTATGTGATAGAGTGTAATAAAGTAATCTCTAGATTGATATGGGTAAAACTGAAAGTGGATGGAAAGAGATGTGTGATTGTTGATGCATATGCACCTGGGCATGAGATGAAAGATCATGAGAGGCAAGTGGTTTGGGAGCAGCTGAGTGAGTGTGTTAGTAGTTTTGATGCACGAGACTGGGTTATAGTAATGGGTGACTTGAATGCAAAGGTGAGTAATGTGGCAGTTGAGGGAATAATTGGTGTACATGGTTCAGTGTTGTAAATGGAAATGGTGAAGAGCTTGTAGATTTATGTGCTGAAAAAGGACTGGTGATTGGGAATATCTGGTTTAAAAAGAGAGATATACATAAGTATATGTATGTGAGTAGGAGAGATGGCCAGAGAGCTTTATTGGATTATGTGTTAATTGATAGGTGAAAGAGAGACTTTTGGATGTTAATGTGCTGGGAGGTGCAACTGGAGGGATGTCTGATCATTATCTTATGGAGGTGAAGGTGAAGATTTGTAGAGGTTTTCAGAAAAGAAGAGAGAATGTTGGGGTGAAAAGAGTGGTGAAAGTAAGTGAGCTTGGGAAGGAGACTTGTTTGAGGAAGTACCAGGAGAGACTGAGTACAGAATGCAAAAAGGTGAGAACAAAGGAGGTAGGGGGAGTGGGGGAGGAATGGGATGTATTTAGGGAAGCAGTGATGGTTTGCGCAAAAGATGCTTGTGGCTTGAGAAGCATGGGAGGTGGACAGATTAGAAAGGGTAGTGAGTGGTGGGATGAAGAAGTAAGATTATTAGTGAAAGAGAAGAGAGAGGCATTTGGACGATTTTTGTAGGGAAATAATGCAATTGACTGGGAGATGTATAAAAGAAAGAGGCGGGAGGTCAACAGAAAGGTGCAAGAGGTGAAAAAGAGGGCAAATGAGAGTTGGGGTGAGAGAGTATCATTAAATTTTAGGGAGAATAAAAAGATTTTTGGAAGAAGGTAAATAAAGTGCGTAAGACAAGGGAACAAATGGGAACTTCAGTGAAGGGGGCTAATGGGGAGTTGATAACAAGTAGTGGTGATGTGAGAAGGAGATGGAGTGAGTATTTTGAAGGTTTGTTGAATGTGTTTGATGATAGAGTGGCAGATATAGGGTGTTTTGGTCGAGGTGGTGTGCAAAGTGAGAGGGTTAGGGAAAATGATTTGGTAAATAGAGAAGAGGTAGTAAAAGCTTTGCGGAACATGAAAGCCGGCAAGGCAGCGGGTTTGGATGGTATTGCAGTGGAATTTATTAAAAAAGGGGGTGACTGTATTGTTAACTGGTTGGTAAGGTTATTTAATGTATGTATGACTCATGGTGAGGTGCCTGAGGATTGGCAGAATGCTTGCATAGTGCCATTGTATAAAGGCAAAGGGGATAAAAGTGAGTGCTCAAATTACAGAGGTATAAGTTTGTTGAGTACTTCTGGGAAATTATATGGGAGGGTATTGATTGAGAGGGTGAAGGCATGTGCAGAGCATCAGAATGGGGAAGAGCAGTGTGGTTTCAGAAGTGGTAGAGGATGTGTGGATCAGGTGTTTGCTTTGAAGAATGTATGTGAGAAATACTTAGAAAAGCAAATGGATTTGTATGTAGCATTTATGGATCTGGAGAAGGCATATGATAGAGTTGATAGAGATGCTCTGTGGAAGGTATTAAGAATATATGGTGTGGGAGGCAAGTTGTTAGAAGCAGTGAAAAGTTTTTATCAAGGATGTAAGGCATGTGTACGTGTAGGAAGAGGGGAAAGTGATTGGTTCTCGGTGAATGTTGCTTTGCGGCAGGGGTGTGTGATGTCTCCATGGTTGTTTAACTTGTTTATGGATGGGGTTGTTAGGGAGGTGAATGCAAGAGTTTTGGAAAGAGGGGCAAGTATGCAGTCTGTTGTGGATGAAAGAGCTTGGGAAGTGAGTCAGTTGTTGTTCGCCGATGATTCAGCACTGGTGGCTGATTCGGGTGAGAAACTGCAGAAGCTGGTGAATGAGTTTGGTAAAGTGTGTGAAAGAAGGAAGCAAGGTTATTAGGTACAGTAGGGTTGAGGGACAATTCAATTGGGAGGTAAGTTTGAATGGAGAACAACTGGAGGAAGTGAAGTGTTTTAGATATCTGGGAGTGGATTTGGCAGTGGATGGAACCTTGGAAGTGGAAGTGAGGGGGGGTGAAAGTTCTGGGAACGTTGAAAAATGTGTGGAAGTCGAGAATGTTATCTTGGAAAGCAAAAATAGGTATGTTTGAAGGAATAGTGGTTCCAACAATATTATATGGTTGCGAGGCGTGGGCTATAGATAGAGCTGTGTGGAGGAGGGTGGATGTGCTGGAAATGAGATGTTTGAGGACAGTATGTGGTGTGAGGTGGTTTTGATCGAGTAAGTAATGAAAGGGTAAGAGAGATGTGTGGTAATGAAGAGAGTGTGGTTGAGAGAGCAGAAGAGGGTGTTGTGAAATGGTTTGGTCATATGGAGAGAATGAGTGAGGAAAGATTGACAAAGAGGATATATGTGTCAGGGGTGGAGGGAACGAGAAGTGGAAGACCAAACTGGAGGTGAAGAGATGGAGTGAAAACGATATTGAGTGATCAGGGCCTAAACATGCAGGAGGGTGAAAGGCATGCAAGGAATAGAGTGAATTGGAACGATGTGGTATACCGGGGTCAATGTGCTGTCAATGGATTGAACCAGGGCATGTGAAGCGTCTGAGGTAAAACCATGGACAGTTTTGTTCGCTCTGGATGTGGAAAGGGAGATGTGGTTTTGGTGCATTATACATGACAGCTAGAGACTGAGTGTGAACGAATGTGGCCTTTGTTGTCTTTTCCTAGCCCTGCCTCACGCACATGCAGGGGCAGGGGGTTGTCATTTCATGTGTGGTGGGGTGGCAATGGGAATGAATAAGGGCAGACAGTATGAATTATGTACATGTGTATAAATGTATATGTCTGTGTGTGTATAAATATGTATATGTTGAGATGTATGGGTATGTATATGTGCGTGTGTGGACGTGTATGTATATACATGTGTATGTGAGTGGGTTGGGCCATTCTTTCGTCTGTTTCCTTGCGCTACCTCGCTAACACGGGAGACAGTGACAAAGTATGATAAATATATTTTCTTTCTTTCTTTCAAACTATTCGCCATTTCCCGCATTAGCAAGGTAGCGTTAAGAACAGAGGACTGGGCCTCTGAGGGAATATCCTCACCTGGCCCCCTTCTCTGTTCCTTCTTTTGGAAAATTAAAAAAAACAAAAAAAAAACAAGAGGGGAGGATTTCCAGCCCCCCGCTCCCTCCCCTTTTAGTCGCCTTCTACGACACGCAGGGAATACGTGGGAAGTATTCTTTCTCCCCTATCCCTATATATATATATAAGATATATATATATATATATTAGAAAGGATCACAACTTTGCGCGTGATCAAGATATTCCTATGAGTCCACAGGGAAAATGAAACATGATAAGTTCCCAAGTGCACTTTCACGTAAGAATCACATCATCAGAGGAGACAAAGGAGAGAAATATAAGTTAGTTGATATACATCGAAGAGACGATGTATGTATTTTTAAATTTCTAAAAGGGGAAACAGAAGAACGAGTCACATGGGGAGTGCTCATCCTCCTCGAAGGCTTAGATTGGGGTGTGTAAATGTATGTGAATGTAACCAAGATGAGAAAAAAGGAGAGATAGGTAGTATGTTTGAGGAAAGGAGCCTGGATGTTTTGGCTCTGAGTGAAATGAAGCTCAAGGGTAAAGGGGAAGAGTGGTTTGGGAATGTTGTGGGAGTAAAGTCAGGGGTTGGTGAGAGGACAAGAGCAAAGGAAGGAGTAGCACTACTCCTGAAACAAGAGTTGTGGGTGTATGTGATAGAGTGTAAGAAAGTAAAGTCTAGATTGATATGGGTAAAACTGAAAGTGGATGGAGAGAGATGGGTGATTATTGGTGCATATACACACCTGGGCATGAGAAGAAAGATCATGAGAGGCAAGTGGTTCGGGAGCAGCTGAGTGAGTGTGTTAGCAGTTTTGATGCATAAAACCGGGTTATGGTGATAGGTGATTTGAATGTAAAGGTGAGTAATGTGGCAGTTGAGGGAATAATTGGTGTACATTGGGTATTTAGTGTTGTAAATGGAAATGGTGAAGAGCTTGTAGTGCCAGGAAAAGACAAAAATGGCCACATTCGTTCAGACTCAGTCTCTAGCTGTCATGTGTAATGCACCAAAACCAAAGCTCCATTTCCACATCCAGGCCCCACAGACCTTTCCACAGTTTACCTGACACTTTACATGCCCTGGTTCAATCCCCTGACAGCACATCGACCCTTGTATACCACACTGTTCCAATTCACTCTACTCCTTGCATGCCTTTCACCCTGTTTAATGTTGTCCCCGATTGCTCAAAATCTTTTTCACTCCATCCTTCCACTACTAATTTGGTCTCCCACATCTCTTTCTTCCATCCACCTTTGACATATATCCTTTTTGTCAATCTTTCTTTGTCAATCTTTCTTCACTCATTCTCTCCATATGTCCAAACCATTTCAACACACCCTCTTCTGCTCTCTCTACCACACTCTTTTTATTACCACACATCTCTCTTACCCTTTTATTACTTATTCAATCAAACCAAAGGTCATTAAGTTTTACATTTATGTACTTTTGCAGGTGAAAGATAATCTTGAAGCTGATGTAACCATGAGTGCATATGATCAGCGAATTATGAGCCAAGAAGAGACAAGTAACCAAAATGGACTGAAGCACCATACCAGCATACATAGAAGGACACGTAGTGAGGCTGTAACAGTTTCACAATGGAATGGTCATAGTCGTCAAGAATAGTGCTATTATCGAAGTCTTTCACCAAAGGCTGATACCTTAAAAACAGGAGGTCATTATTGTGGCAGTCATTATTAATGCCATAATGATATGGTAGAGAAAATGGTAATGAACTAGGATGCATAGAGATACAACATCAGTCAGGTCTTTTAGAAAAGTATGAATTTCTTGATGTCAACTTGATAAGCTTGCATTGATTGGTAAATTATACCTTAGTCACTTTCAGGTGCTTGGATGGTAATGTTGCTCATTTGGTCTGACTGGTGTTAAGTGACTTTTTAGATTTTGTGCTCAATTCAGGTGATTAACTAATCCATAGGAATAAATTTTATTAAAAAAATCTGATAGAATAAGATTCATTTATTTGGTATTTGTTTACATATATACATATATATCATAATTACTCAGGATTATTAGAGGGAGAATATTTATAGTTACAGTCAAGAGTATTCTTCTTTTAGTATGATACATATAATCCTCTCCCATTGAGTGGTCAGGGTGGAAAATACAAGTATGATCTCCCAGCTTATCTCACATCTTTGTGACTGTCAGTGTCTCTTTCACTTCCTTACACATAACAACATCTCTGTCAGAGAAAAACTGAAAGCAGTTGTCAAAAGTTTTGAAGGCCATAATTGCTCCATTTTCGTCTGACAGTTTGCTGAGTTAAGGATGGGGAGTGAACCCTTTCTGTATACTGTCTCGCTTCTTTCTTAGGTACCAAGGTGGATTCTTTTCTTTCCTTTTTTTTCATCCATTTTCCTCATTATTGAAACAGAACTCTAAACCTTCATAATTCTATAAGAAAATCGTATTTGTATATACAGCAGTGAATCATGCTTTCAGTGGTACAGATTTCTTCTATAAACATGTTATGGTGAAAGATAAAAAATTGTAGTACTTTATTCTTTCCTTATTTTATGGTGTTTGTAGGATTCTCAGTAATAAACACATTGAAATGTATTGACTTATACATGATACTTTTCACTCATTTTGTGTTAATTCTGTCTTCATTTTTTTTTCATCTTCTTATCTGCCGTGAATGTTCAATGTTTATACCTACATCTTTTTTCTTTATTTATACCTTTTTGTTTTGTTGATTTATAACTTGGAACCTATACCTTAAAAATCTAATTCTTTCCCTATCTGAAGATGATATTATGTACAGTTAAGCAAAGATTTGTATTGCACTAACTATGTGATTCCACATGAATAACAGTAAGTCTGCATTAATAATATTGTGGTGAGTAGTAGTGTTGCAAACTTGACACCAAAGATAGAATTATGAACAGAATTTTGAGTGCAGTCCACGGATCTCCAGGCCAATTCAGAATCATATAGTCTCTGTACTTTTCAAAAACTACACCCATTTCCCTTAACTTTTCCCAACTCAAATAGAATGGCTTATGCTTCAATTTTTATAAAGTGGCTAACATACCTGTTCATGTATTCATTCACAATTTTACCCACTCACTGACACTTTTTTACCTACCCTTCCACATAATCTATAGTCTCTGAGTGTGGCTCTCTGTTTTTCATCCATGTTTTCATCCCCAATATAATCTTCTCTTTCCAGACTTCCTACATCTTCCCAGTATTGCTTGCCTTTAACTTTGCATATATACATTGTGAAATACATATGCAATAATTTTTTCATTGTATCCATCCATCTATCTGCCTAATAACATGAATATATGGTAATGTACCACTCCTTGGTAAGCTCACTGGCTTGTCAGTAAGGGATATGTCCTTAGAATAATAGTCAAGTTACAACTGGTCAGCTGGCTGGGCTGGTCACAGCTGTGGTGCTTTACCCAACCCAAAGTTGATATCCATTCACTTACTAACCAGAGGAAGAATGAACAGCATGGTGAGCTGTGCATTGTCTTACCAAGCCGGAGATTAAACCTGTGCCAGTGGATTGATTATCAGGAACATTAACTACAACACTAGATGCTCTATACTCTCCCTACATAGATACACACACACATCACTTCCCTTCATGACCTATGGTCCTGCCCAGTGGACACAGCCAGCTGCCTGAGTGCTGCATAAGTTTCACAGAGATAGAGGAGACTCCTGGGACAGAAAGTAAGACAGAGTATATGGTGTGAGAGATAAGCTGGTAGAAGCAGTGAAAAGTTTTCATCAAGGATATAAGGAATGAGTACGAGTAGGAAGAGAGGAGTGACTGGTTCCCAGAAAATCAGTCTGCAGCAGGGGTATGTTTGATCCCTTGTCTTACGCACTTTATTTACCTCCTTCCAAAACATCTTTTTATTCTCCCTAAAATTTAATGATACTCTCTCACCCCAACTCTCATTTCCTCTCTTTTTCACCTCTTGCACCTTTCTCTTGACTGCCTGCCTCTTTCTTTTATACAGGGAGAATGATTTGGTAAACAGAGAAGAGGTAGTAAAAGCTTTGCGGAAGATGAAAGCTGGCAAGGCAGCGCGTTTGGATGGTATTGCAGTGGAATTTATTAAAAAAAGGGGGTGACTGTATTGTTCAATGGTTGGTAAGATTATTTAATGTATGCATGACTCAAGTTGAGGTGCCTGAGGATTGGTGGAATGCTTGCATAGTGCCATTGTACAAAGGCAAAGGGGATAAAAGTGAGTGCTCAAATTACAGAGGTATAAGTTTGTTGAGTATTCCTGGGAAATTATATGGGAGGGTATTGATTGAGAGGGTGAAGGCATGTGCAGAGCATCAGATTGGGGAAGAGCAGTGTGGTTTCAGAAGTGGTAGAAGATGTGTAGATCAGGTGTTTGCATTGAAGAATGTATGTGAGATATACTTAGAAAAGCAAATGGATTTGTATGTAGCATTTATGGATCTGGAGAAGGCATGTGATAGAGTTGATAAAGATGCTCTGTGGAAGGTATTAAGAATATATGGTGTGGGAGGCAAGTTGTTAGAGACAGTGAAAAGTTTTTATCGAGGATAAGGCATGTGTACGAGTAGGAAGAGAGGAAATTTCACAGTGAATGTTGGTTTGGGGCAGGGGTCTGTGATGACTCCATGGTTGTTTAATTTGTTTATGGTTGGAGTTGTTAGGGAGGTGAATGCAAGAGTTTTGGAAAGAGGGGCAAGTATGCAATCTGTTGTGGATGAGAGAGCTTGGGAAGTAGTCAGTTGTTGTTCGCTGATGATACAGCGCTGATGGCTGATTCATGTGAGAAATTGCAGATGCAGGTGACTGAGTTTGGTAAAGTGTGTGTAAAAGAAAGCTGAGAGTAAATACGAATAAGAGCAAGGTTATTAGGTACAGTAGGGTTGAGGGACAAGTCAATTGGGAGGTAAGTTTGAATGGAGAAAAACTGGAGGAAGTGAAGTGTTTTAGATATCTGGGAGTGGATTTGGCAGCGGATGAATCCATGGAAGCAGAAGTGAATCATAAGGTGAGGGAGGGGGTGAAAGTTCTATGAGCATTGAAAAATGTGTGGAAGTCGGGAACATTATCTTGGAAAGCAAAAATAAGTATGTTTGAAAGAATAGTGGTTTCACACTCTTTATTTCCACACATCTCTCTTACCCTTTCATTACTTACTCAATCAAACCACCTCACACCACATAATGTCCTCAAACATCTCATTTCCAGCACATCCACCCTCCTCCGCACAACTCTATCTATAGCCCTCGCCTCTCATCCATGTAACATTGTTGGAACCACTATTCCTTCGAATATACCCATTTTTGCTTTCCAAGATAATGTTTTCGACCTCCACACATTCTTCAACGTTCCCAGAACTTTCGCCCCCTCCCCCACCCTATGATTCACTTCTGCTTCCATGGTTCCATCCACTGCCAAATCCACTCCCAGATACCTAAAACGCTTCACTTCCTCCAGTTTTTCTCCATTCAAACTTACCTCCCAATTGACTTGTCCCTCAACCTTACTGTACCTAATAACCTTGCTCTTATTCACATTTACTCTCAGCTTTCTTCTTTCACACACTTTACCAAACTCATTCACCAGCTTCTGCAGTTTCTCACCCGAATCAGCCACCAGCACTGTATCATCAGCGAACAATAACTGACTCACTTCCCAAGCTCTCTCATCCACAACAGACTGCATACTTGCCCCTCTTTTTAAAACTCTTGCATTCACCTCCCTAACAACCCCATCCATAAACAAATTAAACAACCATGGAGACGTCACGCACCCCTGCTGCAAACCAACATTCACTCAGAACCAATCACTTTCCTCTCTTCCTACGTGTACACATGCCTTACATCCTTGATAAAAACTTTTCACTGCTTCTAACAACTTGCCTCCCACACCATATATTCTTAATACCTTCCACAGAGCATCTCTATCAACTCTATCATATGCCTTCTCCAGATCCATAAATGCTACATACAAATCCATTTGCTTTTCTAAGTATTTCTCACATACATTCTTCAAAGCAAACACCTGATCCACACATCCTCTACCACTTCTGAAACCACACTGCTCTTCCCCAATCTAATGCCCTGTACATGCCTTCACCCTCTCAATCAATACCCTCCCATATAATTTCCCAGAAATACTCAACAAACTTATACCTCTGTAATTTGAGCACTCACTTTTATCCTCTTTGCCTTTGTACAATGGCACAATGCAAGCATTCTGCCAATCCTCAGGCACCTCACCGTGAGCCATACATACATTAAATAATCTTACCAACCAGTCAGCAATACAGTCACCCCTTTTTTTTAATAAATTCCACTGCAATACTATCCAAACCCACTGCCTTGCCGGCTTTTATCTGCCGCAAATCTTTTACTACGTCTTCTTTGTTTACCAAATCATTCTCCCTAACCCTCTCACTTTGCACACCACCTTGACCAAAACACCCTATATCTGCCACTATCATCAAACACATTCAACAAACCTTCAAAATTCTCTCTCCATTCCCTTCTCACATCACCACTTCTTGTTATCACGAGAAGAAAGATCATGAGGGGCAAGTGTTTTGGGAGCAGCTGAGTGAGTGTGTTAGTAGTTTTGATGCACAAGACCGGATTATAGTGATGGGTGATTTGAATGCAAAGGTGAGTAACGTGGCAGTTGAGAGAATAATTGGTGTACATGGGATGTTCAGTGTTGTAAACGGAAATGGTGAAGAGCTTGTAGATTTATGTGCTGAAAAAGGACTGTTGATTGGGAATACCTGGTTTAAAAAGAAAGATATACATAAGTATACGTAAGTAAGTAGGAGAGATGGCCAGAAAGCGTTATTGGATTGCGTGTTAATTGATAGGCATGCGAAAAAGAGACTTTTGGATGTTAATGTGCTGAGAGGTGCAACTGGAGGGATGTCTGATCATCCTCTTATGGAGGCAAAGGTGAAGATTTGTAGAGGTTTTCAGAAAAGAAGAGAGAACGTTGGGGTGATGAGAGTGGTGAGAGTAAGTGAGCTCGAGAAGGATATATATATATATATATATGTGTGAGGAAGTACCAGGAGAGACTGAGTACAGAATGGAAAAAGGTGAGAACAATGGAAGTAAGGGGAGTGGGGGAGGAATGGGATGTATTTAGGGAATCAGTGGTGGATTGCGCAAAAGATGCTTGTGGCATGAGAAGAGTGGGAGGTGGGTTGATTAGAAAGGGTAGTGAGTGGTGGGATGAAGAAGTAAGATTATTAGTGAAAGAGAAGAGAGAGGCATTTGGACGATTTTTGCAGGGAAAAAATGCAATTGAGTGGGAGATGTATAAAAGAAAGAGACAGGAGGTCAAGAGAAAGGTGCAAGAGGTGAAAAAGAGGGCAAATGAGAGTTGGGGTGAGAGAGTATCATTAAATTTTAGGGAGAATAAAAAGATGTTCTGGAAGGAGGTAAATAAAGTGCGTAAGACAAGGGAGCAAATGGGAACTTCAGTGAAGGGCGCAAATGGGGAGGTGATAACAAGTAGTGGTGATGTGAGAAGGAGATGGAGTGAATATTTTGAAGGTTTGTTGAATGTGTTTGATGATAGAGTGGCAGATATAGGGTGTTTTGGTTGAGGTGGTGTGCAAAGTGAGAGGGTTAGGGAAAATGATTTGGTAAACAGAGAAGGGGTAGTAAAAGCTTTGCGGAAGATGAAAGCCGGCAAGGCAGCAGGTTTGGATGGTATTGCAGTGGAATTTATTAAAAAAGGGGGTGACTGTATTATTGACTGGTTGGTAAGGTTACTTAATGTATGTATGACTCATGGTGAGGTGCCTGAGGATTGGCGGAATGCGTGCATAGTGCCATTGTACAAAGGCAAAGGGGATAAGAGTGAGTGCTCAAATTACAGAGGTATAAGTTTGTTGAGTATTCCTGGGAAATTATATGGGAGGGTATTGATTGAGAGGGTGAAGGCATGTACAGAGCATCAGATTGGGGAAGAGCAGTGTGGTTTCAGAAGTGGTAGAGGATGTGTGGATCAGGTATTTGCTTTGAAGAATGTCTGTGAGAAATACTTAGAAAAGCAAATGGATTTGTATGTAGCATTTATGGATCTGGAGAAGGCATATGATAGAGTTGATAGAGATGCTCTGTGGAAGGTATTAAGAATATATGGTGTGGGAGGCAAGTTGTTAGAAGCAGTGAAAAGTTTTTATCTAGGATGTAAGGCATGTGTATGTGTAGGAAGAGAGGAAAGTGATTGGTTCTCAGTGAATGTAGGTTTGCGGCAGGGGTGTGTGATGTCTCCATGGTTGTTTAATTTGTTTATGGATGGGGTTGTTAGGGAGGTGAATGCAAGAGTTTTGGAAAGAGGGGCAAGTATGAAGTCTGTTGGGGATGAGAGAGCTTGGGAAGTGAGTCAGTTGTTGTTCGCTGATGATACAGCGCTGGTGGCTGATTCATGTGAGAAACTGCAGAAGCTGGTGACTGAGTTTGGTAAAGTGTGTGAAAGAAGAAAGTTAAGAGTAAATGTGAATAAGAGCAAGGTTATTAAGTACAGTAGGGTTGAGGGTCAAGTCAATTGGGAGGTAAGTTTGAATGGAGAAAAACTGGAGGAAGTAAAGTGTTTTAGATATCTGGGAGTGGATCTGGCAGTGGATGGAACCATGGAAGCGGAAGTGGATCATAGGGTGGGGGAGGGGCGAAAATTCTGGGAGCCTTGAAGAATGTGTGGAAGTCGAGAACATTATCTCGGAAAGCAAAAATGGGTATGTTTGAAGGAATAGTGGTTCCAACAATGTTGTATGGTTGCGAAGCGTGGGCTATGGATAGAGTTGTGCGCAGGAGGATGGATGTGCTGGAAATGAGATGTTTGAGGACAATGTGTGGTGTGAGGTGGTTTGATCGAGTAAGTAACGTAAGGGTGAAAGAGATGTGTGGAAATAAAAAGAGCGTGGTTGAGAGAGCAGAAGAGGTTGTTTTGAAATGGTTTGGGCACATGGAGAGAATGAGTGAGGAAAGATTGACCAAGAGGATATATGTGTCGGAGGTGGAGGGAACGAGGAGAAGTGGGAGACCAAATTGGAGGTGGAAAGATGGAGTGAAAAAGATTTTGTGTGATCGGGGCCTGAACATGCAGGAGGGTGAAAGGAGGGCAAGGAATAGAGTGAATTGGATCGATGTGGTATACCGGGGTTGACGTGCTGTCAGTGGATTGAATCAGGGCATGTGAAGAGTCTGGGGTAAACCATGGAAAGCTGTGTAGGTATGTATATTTGCGTGTGTGGACGTATGTATATACATGTGTATGGGGGTGGGTTGGGCCATTTCTTTCGTCTGTTTCCTTGCGCTACCTTGCAAACGCGGGAGACAGCGACAAAGCAAAAAATATATATATATATATATATATATATATATATATATATATATATATATATATATATATATATTTTTTTTTTTTTTTTTTCATACTATTCGCTATTTCCCGCGATAGCAAGGTAGCGTTAAGAACAGAGGACTGGGCCTTTGAGGGAATATCCTCACCTGGACCTCTTCTCTGTTCCTTCTTTTGGAAGAATACTTCCCACGTATTCCCTGCGTGTCGTAGAAGGCGACTAAAAGGGGAGGGAGCGGGTGGCTGGAAATCCTCCCCTCTCATTTTTTTTTAATTTCCCAAAAGAAGGAACAGAGAAGGGGGCCAGGTGATGATTTTCTCTCTAAGGCCCAGTCCTCTGTTCTTAACGCTACCTCGCAAACTCGGGAAATGGCGAATAGTATGAAGAAGAAGATATATATTTTTCTTTTTTTTTTTTGCTTTGTCGCTGTCTCCCGCGTTTGCGAGGTAGCGCAAGGAAACAGACGAAAGAAATGGCCCAACCCACCCCCATACACATGTATATACATACGTCCACACACGCAAATATACATACCTACACAGCTTTCCATGGTTTACCCCAGACGCTTCACATGCCTTGATTCAATCCACTGACAGCACGTCAACCCCGGTATACCACATCGCTCCAATTCACTCTATTCCTTGCCCTCCTTTCACCCTCCTGCATGTTCAGGCCCCGATCACACAAAATCTTTTTCACTCCATCTTTCCACCTCCAATTTGGTCTCCCTCTTCTCCTCGTTCCCTCCACTTCCGACACATATATCCTCTTGGTCAATCTTTCCTCACTCATTCTCTCCATGTGCCTAAACCATTTCAAAACACCCTCTTCTGCTCTCTCAACCACGCTCTTTTTATTTCCACTCATCTCTCTTACCCTTACGTTACTTACTCGATCAAACCACCTCACACCACACATTGTCCTCAAACATCTCATTTCCAGCACATCCATCCTCCTGCGCACAACTCTATCCATAGCCCATGCCTCGCAACCATACAACATTGTTGGAACCACTATTCCTTCAAACCTACCCATATATATATATATATATATATATATATATATATATATATATATATATATATATATATTTATATATATTTTTTTTTTTTTTTCATGATGGCTATTTCCTGTATTATTGAGGTAGCACAAAGAACAGACATAGAGAGGCCACATCTGTTCACATCCATTTTCCAGATCTCATGTTTAATACACTAAATCCACAGATCCTAACCATAACCAGGCCCCACCAATCTTTCCTTGGTTTTCCCTTACGCTTCACATACCTTGGTTCAGTCCACCAACAGAACTTCGACCCCTGTATACCACACCATTCCAATTCACTATCGTGTGCACACCTTTCACCCTCCTTTATGTTCAGGCCTGATTGCTCAAAATATTTTTTGCTCCATCTTTCATTCCCCAATTTTGTCTCCCTGTTCTTCTTGTTCCTTCCATTTTTGACATATATTGTCTTTGTCAACCTTTCCTAACTCTTTCTCCCCATATGTCCAAACCATTTCAGAACCCCTTCTTCAGCCCTCTAAACCACACTTTTTAATGCCACACGTCTCTCTCTTACTCTTTTACCCTCTCATTACTTACTCAATCAAACCAGATAATGTTCGATTGGATATTAATAGCATGTATTTGAGATTTCCCAGATATAAGAAAAAATCGACATACCATTCATGTTATTACAAATTTTGGGCATCTACTTTTTCATATTTTTTTACATCTAAATTGCTATTAGTGTGATGGATAATGTGTAATATATTGATTTATATTTAAAGAATATTTTATGTTTCTAACTGAATTATCTTGAGGAAGATTACGCTACAAAAATTTAGAGAGGAAGTAATGTATGAAGGGTTTTCATCTTAAATGATATTTGCTGTCACTCATTCCCTCTGAGTGTAATAGAATTACATCAATTTTGTGCTGTGATGAGAGTTTAGTCTCTTATTCCGTGAGTAACATATTTGGATCATTAAAGGACATCCAGCAAAGAAGTCTTATTTTCCATATTGCAAATCAGACCAAGTAAATGACAAAATTATTTAACACTGTGTAACTCATATTCAAAGCTGGACTTCAAGCCTAATATTTTTAATGTTTGACTGTGTGGAAAACCATTAAAGCAACCCATGGTAGTGGTGTTCATTCCATATGACCACATTCTGGTAGTTAATTCTCAACATACAAAGTAAGCAAAAGTCTGCCATACTGGCAAAATTTCCCAATAGATAACTGTACTAGCTCACATCTCATTCTGTGCTTGATCGATACCAGAAAGCTTTTATGAAGTCGTCCAATCAAGTCACACTTGTGGAGGCTCAGAAGTGCACAGTAACCTCCTAAGTAGCTTAGTGCTATCATCAGTTTGCCATGGGCTTTAAAATATTTTTGGTACCTGTACTAATTTTGGAGTGCAAATGTTAGCTGTAACAAAACTTTTGCTTAGCTTAACTGCTCATTGGAGCTGACATTGTTTCTTTTGTGAATTTTAGAAATTGTTGATTATGCAGAGCCACAACTAAGCAGATCTGTACCCAACACTGAAGGAAATTCATTTTGAAAAGTAGCAACAGTCAGCACTCCAACCAGTGGAAGTTCTCAAAATTTCTTTTATTAGTGTAATGACTCAAAGACTTCAGTTTTAAATGACATTTCTGTTTGCAAAGTTTAATTATGAGATGCCATTCATAGTGGTGACTGAAAAGTCAGTTTAGTATTCTTGCTGACTTACCGAGCTTTATTGAAAACAATGATTGCTATTGCAGGTGTGTATTTGTAAAGATTTGAAGGCTATTTAGGTTAGATAGGAAAGCAAGGCCTTTGTCCATCATAGGTAATGATATGCAAGGGAATGTGTACTTGGAAAATTTAGAGGAAGGGTGTTCCAGAATGAAGACATTTTTTCTGATTTGAATTTTTCATACTGACTGATTCATTTGTAGTTATAAAGTTTCTTGACACTGGTTGAGTCACACCCATTGTTAATGATAAGTGTACTATCCATGCTCTTATCCTGACTGTTCTGGTTCTAAAATCTCTGGCATACAGTTCAGTTGAGACAGGCACCAGTCATTCATTCCCATTTTGATATGTTACACAAGCACATCTAGACTACCCATTTTTCATTTTTCTAAAACAAAATGAACTTTATTTCTTACTCGCCAGTTCGTCCTTTTAACCACCAGACACCTGACATTAATGATGATATTATGGTTTGTAGTCTGCCTCCATAACTGTTGATGGATCAACATTTCCCACTTTCCCTGTCAACAGCAGTGTCCAATGTACTGTCTTGTCTCCTGGGTTCTTTTTCCTTTTTTTATCAACTGTTTCCTTTCTTCAATAGGAAAGTGTTAAACTCCACTGCACATTTAAGGTACTTATCCATTTAATTGTAGGAGCTCATTTATTGCCAGATTTCTGCTCAACACACAGAGTTTAAGGTCCAGGAAGGATTCTTTCTGACAATACAGCAAGCCATTGATAACTCTCCTGCTTCTCTTTTAGTTTCATATCATGGATAATGACTTTCTGATTTTGAGCAAGTGTTGATGTGAGTGAGCTGGTGCTGTGTGTTGGCATATTTTGTCGTACAACATTTGTTTACATTGTGCTGATGAATATGTAATGAATACTGTTAACAGTGAAGTCAGAGGGCCACTTTTAACAAAGTTTTAGGGGTGTATCAGTTTTAACATCACATGTCCAGAAAAGCTGAGAGACAGCAAACAAGTTGCTGTATCTTTAGCTTACCCTGTATGGGTTGAGAAATGAGCATCAGGATTCTAAACACAATGATTTCTTTGTCAAGCTGTAGTTTACCAAGTATCTAGATTATATTAATGAATTAATCAAAGTGGATGTTGAATATTTTAGAAGTTGGCTTTCATAAAGATCATAACATCTCTGGAAACAAGGTCACTCTTTTGTTACACAGTACTTTAAACATGTTTTCATAACACTGAATAGGAATTAGTACATTCATTAGTTTGTAGATATGTTTTGGTAATGGAAAAGTGTAATGATTATGAGGACAAACACCTATAACTATGGTAATGTGTTTTATGGAATAGCAAACCTCAATAATTCAGTGTAAGTGAAGGTACTTCTCTCGTATATGTCAAACCATCGAATATATGAGTGATATCCTTGTATTGGAAGACATGGGGCCATTGACAACGAATAATTTTATTTGACATTCTTTTCAAGATGTATTTTAGTTCTTATGAATGATTTGAATAATCCCATAACAAAAGAGTTCTTTGTACTCATTAGTACTTATATTAGCTATAACATGTTTTCATTTCTTAACAATCCCAAAGCCCTATCAGAGAGTTCTGATGTAGCCCAGGAATTCTTCCAAGGAGCTCCTACAGCTCTAAGGCCTTGGAGGGAAATGATAGACTCCTTTGGAGCGTGAAGGTCTTTGTAAAGCCTGTACTTCTAATATACAGCCTTGCCTGAGGTGACTTTTCGCTTAGTGTAAACTTGCGCATATAGAGTCTGGCAATACCCGTTTCAAAATTAAGATGCATATTTATTTCTGGCTGAAGAAGCAAAGAAGATTAATATTTTGAAAATACCCTTAGGTTGCTGCTGTATTTCACAATGTAACATATGTTTATTTGTAAGATACTACAGCAACTTATGGGCGAGTTTTCAAAAATATTTATGTTATACTTAACTGCCGTCTCCCGCGTTAGTAAGGTCGTGCAAGAAAACAGACGAGGAATGGCCCAACCCACTCACATACGCATGTACATACCTAAATGCCCACACACACACACACACACACATATACATTTCAATGTATACATACATATAAATACACAGACATACTCATATATACACATGTACATATCCATACTTGCTGCCTTCATCCATTCCCATCGCCACCCCACCACACATGGAAGACAGTGATAAAGTATAATAAATAAAGATAAATATTATATATTTTATTGATTTACTCGTACTTTGTTGCTGTCTCCCGCGTTAGCGAGGTAGCGCAAGGAAACAGACGAGGGAATGGCCCAACCCACCCACATACACATGTATATAAATACATGTCCACACATGAACATATACATACATACCTATACATCTCAACATATACATATATTTACACACAGACATATATACACATGTACATAATTCATACTGTCTGCCCTTATTCATTCCTGCCGCCACCCTGCCACACATAAAATGACAACCCCCTCCCCCTGCATGTGTGTGAGGTAGCACTGGGAAAAGACAACAAAGGCCACATTCGTTCACACAGTCTCTAGCTGTCATGTATAATGCACCGAAACCACCGCTCCCTTTCCACATCCAGGCCCACAAAACTTTCCATGGTTTACCCCAGACGCTTCACATGCCCTGGTTCAATCCATTGACAGCACATCGACCCTGGTATACCACATCATTCCAATTCACTCTATTCCTTGCACACCTTTCACCCTCCTGCATGTTCAGGCCCCGATCACTCAGAATCTTTTTCACTCCATCTTTCCACCTCCAATTTGGTCTCCCACTTCTCCTCGTTCCCTCCACCTCTGACACATATATCTTCTTTGTCAATCTTTCCTCACTCATTCTCTCCATGTGACCAAACCATTTCAAAACACCCTCTTCTGGCCTCTCAACCACACACTCTTTATTACCACACATCTCTCTTACCCTTTCATTACTCACTCGGTCAAACCATCTCACATCACATATTGTCCTCAAACATCTCATTTCCAGCACATCCACCCTCCTCCGCATAACTCTATATATAGCCCACGCCTCACAACCATATAACTGTCGTAACCACTATTCCTTCAAACATACCCATTTTTGCTTTCCGAGATAGTATTCTTGCCTTCCACACATTTTTCAATGCTCCCAGAACTTTGGCCCCCTCCCCCACCCTATGACTCACTTCACCTTCCATGGTTCCATCCGCTGCCAAATCCACTCCCAGATACCTAAAACACTTTACTTCCTCCAGTTTTTCTCCATTCAAACTTACCTCCCGATTGACTTGTCCCTCAACCCTGCTGTACCTAATAACCTTGCTCTTATTGACATTTACTCTCAGCTTTCTTCTCTCACACACTTTACGAAACTCATTCACCAGCTTCTGCAGTTTCTCATCCGAATCAGCCACCAGCGCTGTATCATCAGCGAACAACAATTGACTCACTTCCCAATCTCTCTCATCCACAACAGACAACATACTTGCCCCTCTCTCCAAAACCCTTGCATTCACCTCCCTAACAACCCCACCCATAAACAAATTAAACAACCATGGAGACATCGCACACCCCTGCCACAAACCGACATTCAATGAGAACCAATCACTTTCCTCTCTTCCTACTTATACACATGCCTTACATCCTCGATATAAACTTTTCACTGCTCCTAACACCTTGCCTCCCACACCATATATTCTTAATACCTTCCACAGAGCATCTCTATCAACTGTATCATATGCCTTCTCCAGATCCATAAATGCTACATACAAATCCATTTGGTTTTCTAAGTATTTCTCACATACTTTTTTTAAAGCAAACACCTGATCTACACATCCTCTACCACTTCTGAAGCCACTTTGCTCTTTCCCAATCTGATGCCCTGTACATGCCTTCACCCTCAATCAATACCCTCCCATATAATTTCCCAGGAATACTCAACAAACTTATACCTCTGTAATTTGAGCACTCGCCTTTATACAATGGCACTATGCAAGCATTTCGCCAATCCTCAGGCACTTCACCATGAATCACACATACATTGAATAACCTTACCAACCAGTCAACAATACAGCCACCCCTTTTTTTAATAAATTCCACTGCAATACCATCCAAACCAGCTGCCTTGCCAGCTTTCATCTTCCACAAAGCTTTTACTACCTCCTCTCTGTTTACCAAATCATTCTCCCTAACTCTCTCACTTTGCACACCACCTCGACTAAAACACCCTATATTTTGCCACTCTATCATCAAACACATTCAACAAACCTTCAAAATACTCACTCCATCTCTATCTTACATCACCACTACTTGTTATCACCTCCCCATTAGCCCCTTTCACTGTTGTCCCCATTTGTTCCCTTGTCTTATGCACATTTTTTACCTCCTTCGAAAACATCTTTTTATTCTCCCTAAACTGTAATGATACTCTCTCACCCCAACTCTCATTTGCCCTCTTTTTCACCTCTTGCACCTTTCTCTTGACCTCCTGCCTCTTTCTTGTGTTCAGCTCCCAGTAATTTGCATTATTTCCCTGCAAAAATTGTCCAAATGCCTCTCTCTTCTCTTTCACTAATAATCTTACTTCTTCATCCCACCACTCACCACCCTTTCTAATCTGCCCACCTCCCACGCTTTCATGCCACAGGCATCTTTTGCACAAGCCATCACTGCTTCCCTAAATACATCCCATTCCTCCCTTACTCCCCTTACGTCCATTGTTCTCACCTTTTCCATTCTGTACTCACTCTCTTCTTGTACTTCCTCACACAAGTCGCCTTCCCAAGCTCACTTACTCTCACCACTCTCTTCACCCCAACATTCTCTCTTCGTTTTTGAAAACCTCTACAAATCTTCACCTTCGCCTCCACAAGATAATGATCAGACATCCCTCCAGTTGCACGTCTCAGCATATTAACATCCAAAAGTCTCTCTTTCGCATGCCTATCAATTAATGCGTAATCCAATAATGCTCTCTGGCCATCTCTCCCACTTGCATACGTATACTTATGAATATCTCTCTTTTTAAACCAGGTATTCCCAATCACCAGTCCTTTTTCAGCACACAAATCTACAAGCTCTTCACCATTTCCATTTACAACACTGAACACCCTATGTACACCAATTAATTACTCAACTGCCAGATTACTCACCTTTGCATTCAAATCACCCATCACTAGAACCTGATCTCGTGCATCAAAACTACTAACACACTAACACACTCACTCTGGTAAACAGAGAAGAGGTAGTGAAACCTTTGTGGAAGATGAAAGCTGGCAAGGCAGCAGGTTTGAAATGTATAGGTATGTATATATGCCTGTGTGGGCATTTATGTATATACATGTGTATGTGAGGCCATTCTTTCGTTTGTTTCCTTGCGCAACCTCGCTAACGCAGGAGACAGCGACATAGTGTAATATATATATATATATATATATATATATATATATATATATATATATATATATGGATGGTTGCAAGGCATGGGCTATAGATAGGGTTGTGCGGAGGAGGGGGATGTGTTGGAAATGAAATGTTTGAGGACAATTATGTGGTGAGAGGTGGTTTGATCGAGTAAGTAATAAAAGGGTTAGAGATATGTGTGGTAATAAAAAGAGCGTGTTTGAGAGAGCAGAAGAGGGTATATTGAAATGGTTTGGTCACGTGTAGAGAATGAGTGAGGAAAGATTGACCAAGAGGATATATGTGTCAGAGGTGGAGGGAACAAGAAGTGGGAGACCAAATTGGAGGTGGAAGGATGGAGTGAAAAAGATTTGAGGAATCGGGGCCTGAACATACAGGAGGGTGAAAGGCATGCAAGGAATAGAGTATATTGGAACGATGTGGTATACCAGGGTCGATGTGCTGTTAGTTGATTGAACCAGGGCATGTGAAGTGTCACAGGTAAACCATGGAAAGTTTTGTGGGGCCTGGATGTGGAAAGGGAGCTGTGGTGCATTACACCACAACAGACTGCATACTTGCCCCTTTCTAGAACTCTTGCATTCACCTCCCTAACAACCCCATCCTTAAACAACCATGGAGACATCACACACCCCTGCCGCAAACCTACATTCACTGAGAACCAATCACTTTCCTCTCTTCCTACACGTACACATGCCTTACATCCTCGATAAAAACTTTTCACTGCTTCTAACAACTTGCCTCCCACACCATATATTCTTAATACCTTCCACAGAGCATCTCTATCAACTCATATGCCTTTTCCAGATCCATAAATGCTACATACAAATCCATTTCCTTTTCTAAGTATTTCTCACATACATTCTTCAAAGCAAACACCTGATCCACACATCCTCTACCACTTCTGAAACCACGCTGCTCTTCCCCAATCTGATGCTCTGTACATGCCTTCACCCTCTCAATCAATACCCTCCCTTATAATTTACCAGGAATACTCAACAAACTTATACCTCTGTAATTTGAGCACTCACTCTTATCCCCTTTGCCTTTGTACAATGGCACTATGCAAGCATGCATATATATATATATATATATATATATATATATATATATATATATATATATATATATATATATATATATTCTTTCTTTCTTTCAAACTATTCGCCATTTCCCGCATTAGCAAGGTAGCGTTAAGAACAGAGGACTGGGCCTCTGAGGGAATATCCTCACCTGGCCCCCTTCTCTGTTCCTTCTTTTGGAAAATTAAAGTAAAAAACGAGAGGAGGATTTTCAGCCCCCCGCTCCCTCCCCTTTTAGTCACCTTCTACAACACGCAGGGAATACGTGGGAAGTATTCTTTCTCCCCTATCCCCAGGTATATATATATATATATATATATATTTTTTTTTTTTGCTTTGTCGCTGTCTCCCGCGTTTGCGAGGTAGCGCAAGGAAACAGACGAAAGAAATGGCCCAACCCACCCCCATACACATGTATATACATACGTCCACACATGCAAATATACATACCTACACAGCTTTCCATGGTTTACCCCAGACGCTTCACATGCCCTGATTCAATCCACTGACAGCACGTCAACCCCGGTATACCACATCGATCCAATTCACTCTATTCCTTGCCCTCCTTTCACCCTCCTGCATGTTCAGGCCCTGATTACACAAAATCTTTTTCACTCCATCTTTCCACCTCCAAGTTGGTCTCCCACTTCTCCTCGTTCCCTCCACCTCCGACACATATATCCTCTTGGTCAATCTTTCCTCACTCATTCTCTCCATGTGCCCAAACCATTTCAAAACACCCTCTTCTGCTCTCTCAACCACGCTCTTTTTATTTCCACACATCTCTCTTACCCTTACGTTACTTACTCGATCAAACCACCTCACACCACACATTGTCCTCAAACATCTCATTTCCAGCACATCCATCCTCCTGCGCACAACTCTATCCATAGCCCACGCCTCGCAACCATACAACATTGTTGGAACCACTATTCCTTCAAACATACCCATTTTTGCTTTCCGAGGTAATGTTCTCGACTTCCACACATTCTTCAAGGCTCCCAGGATTTTTGCCCCCTCCCCCACCCTATGATCCACTTCCGCTTCCATGGTTCCATCCGCTGCCAGATCCACTCCCAGATATCTAAAACACTTTACTTCCTCCAGTTTTTCTCCATTCAAACTTACCTCCCAATTGACTTGACCCTCAACCCTACTATACCTAATAACCTTGCTCTTATTCACATTTACTCTTAACTTTCTTCTTTCACACACTTTACCAAACTCAGTCACCAGCTTCTGCAGTTTCTCACATGAATCAGCCACCAGCGCTGTATCATCAGCGAACAACAACTGACTCACTTCCCAAGCTCTCTCATCCCCAACAGACATCATACTTGCCCCTCTTTCCAAAACTCTTGCATTTACCTCCCTAACAACCCCATCCATAAACAAATTAAACAACCATGGAGACATCACACACCCCTACCGCAAACCTACATTCACTGAGAACCAATCACTTTCCTCTCTTCCTACACGTACACATGCCTTACATCCTCGATAAAAACTTTTCACCGCTTCTAACAACTTGCCTCCCACACCATATATTCTTAATACCTTCCACAGAGCATCTCTATCAACTCTATCATATGCCTTCTCCAGATCCATAAATGCTACATACAAATCCATTTGCTTTTCTAAGTATTTCTCACAGACATTCTTCAAAGCAAACACCTGATCCACACATCCTCTACCACTTCTGAAACCACACTGCTCTTCCCCAATCTGATGCTCTGTACATGCCTTCACCCTCTCAATCAATACCCTCCCATATGATTTACCAGGAATACTCAACAAACTTATACCTCTGTAATTTGAGCATTCACTCTTATCCCCTTTGCCTTTGTACAATGGCACTATGCATACATTCCGCCAATCCTCAGGCACCTCACCATGAGTCATACATACATTAAATAACCTTACCAACCAGTCAATAATACAGTCACCCCCTTTTTTAATAAATTCCACTGCAATACCATCCAAACCTGCTGCCTTGCCGGCTTTCATCTTCCACAAAGGTTTTACTACCTCTTCTCTGTTTACCAAATCATTTTCCCTAACCCTCTCACTTTGCACACCACCTCGACCAAAACACCCTATATCTGCCATTCTATCATCAAACACATTCAACAAACCTTCAAAATACTCACTCCATCTCCTTCTCACATCACCACTACTTGTTATCACCTCCCCATTTGCGCCCTTCACTGAAGTTCCCATTTGCTCCCTTGTCTTACGCACTTTATTTACCTCCTTCCAGAACATCTTTTTATTCTCCCTAAAATTTAATGATACTCTCTCACCCCAACTCTCATTTGCCCTCTTTTTCACCTCTTGCACCTTTCTCTTGACCTCCTGTCTCTTTCTTTTATACATCTCCCACTCAATTGCGTTTTTTCCCTGCAAAAATCGTCCAAATGCCTCTCTCTTCTCTTTCACTAATAATCTTACTTCTTCATCCCACCACTCACTACCCTTTCTAATCGACCCACCTCCCACTCTTCTCATGCCACAAGCATCTTTTGCGCAATCCATCACTGATTCCCTAAATACATCCCATTCCTCCCCCACTCCCCTTACTTCCATTGTTCTCACCTTTTTCCATTTTGTACTCAGTCTCTCCTGGTACTTCCTCACACAAGTCTCCTTCCCAAGCTCACTTTCTCTCACCACCCTCTTCACCCCAACATTCACTCTTCTTTTCTGAAAACCCTTACAAATCTTCACCTTAGCCTCCACAAGATAATGATCAGACATCCCTCCAGTTGCACCTCTCAGCACATTAACATCCAAAAGTCTCTCTTTCGCGTGCCTGTCAATTAACACATAATCCAATAACGCTCTCTGGCCATATATATATATATATATATATATATATATATATATATATATATATTCATTATTATTGTTATTTTGCTTTGTTGCTGTCTCCCGCATTTGCGAGGTAGCGCAAGGAAACAGACGAAAGAAATGGCCCAACCCACCCCATACACATGTATATACATACACGTCCACACACGCAAATATACATACCTATACATCTCAATGTAAACATATATACACACACAGACATATACATATATACACATGTACATAATTCATACTGTCTGCCTTTATTTATTCCCATCGCCACCTCGCCACACATGGAATAACATATATATATATATATATATATATATTTTTTTTTTTCATACTATTCGCTATTTCCCGCGATAGCGAGGTAGCGTTAAGAACAGAGGACTGGGCCTTTGAGGGAATATCCTCACCTGGACCTCTTCTCTGTTCCTTCTTTTGGAAGAAAAAAAAAAAAAAAAAAAAAAACGAGAGGGGAGGATTTCCAGCCCCCCGCTCCCTTCCCTTTTAGTCGCCTTCTACGACACGCAGGGAATACGTGGGAAGTATTCTTTCTCCCCTATATATATATATATATATATATATATTGGAGGTGGAAAGATGGAGTGAAAAAGATTTTGTGTGATCGGGGCCTGAACATGCAGGAGGGTGAAAGGAGGGCAAGGAATAGAGTGAATTGGAGTGATGTGGTATACCGGGGTTGACGTGCTGTCAGTGGATTGAATCGGGGCATGTGGGGCGTCTGGAGTAAGCCATGGAGGGCTGTGTAGGTATGTATATTTGCGTGTGTGGACGTGTGTATATACATGTGTATGGGGGGGGTTGGGCCATTTCTTTTGTCTGTTTCCTTGCGCTACCTCGCAAACGCGGGAGACAGCGACAAAGTATAAAAAAAAAAAAAAAATATATATATATACGAATAAAGTGCATATGAACGCACACCTTTATATATATATATATATATATAAACACACATATATTGGTAAAGCCAAGCAGGATATTTTCTTGGAGGCTTTAATTCTTTTATGTATGGTTTCTCCTTGCTGTACAATTTTTCTGTGGTCTTTTTGAAGTTTCTTTAGGAGTTCCCCAGAGGACACGACTTTTTGGAACTAACTTGTTCCATCTTCAGCTGGATCTGATGGTTCTGTCACGGCTGGTTGCTTATGTATGATTATGGTGGATTGAATGGAGACAGGTGGGCAGAGCTGATTGGCTTGTTTGGCTTGTTTGGTCAACCTTTCTTTACTCGTTCCCTCCAAATGTCGAAACCATTTCAACACACCTTCTTCTGCTCTCTCAATCACACTCTTTTTATTACCACACTTCTCTATTACCCTTTCATTACTTACTCCATCAATCCACCTCACATACTGTCTTCAAACATTTCATTTAACACATTCACCCTCCTCTGCACAGCCTTATCTTTAGTCCACTACTTGCATCCATATAATATTATTGGGACTAGTATGCCTTCAAACATACCCATTTTTGCTCTCTGAGGTAACGTTCTCTTTCCACACATTCTTCATCGCTCCCAGCACCTTTGCTTCCTCCCCCACCCTATGACTCACTTCCGCTTCCATGGTTCCATTCGCTGCCTAGTCCACTCTAAGTAGTTAAAACACTTTACTTCCTCCAATATTTTTCCATTCAAACTTACATCCCAACTAACTTGTCCCTCAACCCTGCTAAAACAAATAACCTTGCTTGTATTCACATTTACTATCAACTTTCTCCTTTCACACACTCCTAAACTCAGTCACCAACTTTTGCAGTTTCTCACTTGAATCAGCCACCAGTGCTGTATCATTGGCAAACAATAATGGACTTTCTTCCCAGGCCCTCTCATCCACAACGGACTGCATACTCGCCCCTGTATCCAAAACTCTTGTATTTACCTCCCTCACCACCTAATCCATAAACAAATTAAACAACCATGGTAACATCACACACCCTTGCCACAGACCAACCTTCACTGGGAACCAATTACTTTCCTCTCTTCCTACTCTACTCACACTGTTGATTATACAGTTTATTTCTGGCGTTTTTCCCCTAGTATACCTGAATTTATAGTATATTTGTGTAAACAACTTTTGAAGGTATTTATAGTCTTAGCATTCACAATGTCTGGTGGTAACTTGTTCCATTGCTCAATACACCTATAGGAAAGGAAGCTTTTCCCACTTCCATATTACATTTTTTAGCTTTGAGTTTTATTCCAATTGTTCTGGTACCAATGTATGTATTTCGAAAAGATGTTCGTGATTTACTTTATCGAACTTGTTCAGAATTTTGAACACTTGTATTAAGTCGTGTGTAGTTACGTTTTTAAAGGAGAAGAGATCCAGTCATTTTAGCCTCTCTTCATATGGCAGATTTCTAAGATACGGAATCAATTTTGTCATGCGTCTTTGTACTTGCTCTAATTTTTCATCATCTTTTTTATAGTCTGGGGATCAGAACTGGACAGCACATTCAAGGTGTGGTCTTACTAGATAATTATAAAGTGTGAGAATTGTCTCTGGTGTCATGTAATCTATGTTCCCGGCTATGAAACCTGACTTTTGGTCGCCTTTTTTTACTTGCTGCTTGACACTGTTCAGTGTACTTCAGATTGTTGCTAATGACACCTCCGAGGTCCTTTTCTTCCTTCACTTTAGTTAGAGAGTTTCCAAATAGTTTGTAGTCATAACATATATTCTTGTCTCCAGAGTGCATAACTTTACACTTGTCTACATTAAACTTCATTTGCCATCTGTCTGACGACTCTGCTAGTAAGTTAAGATCCCTTTGAATCATTTCACAGTCTCGCCTGTTTACAGCCCTACCTCCTAGTTTAGTATCATCATCAAATTTGGAGATCTCTTATATGAAACTGAGTTCTTGATCATTAATGTACATTATGAAAAGAATCTGAGGGTTTGCTGTTTAATTGTACATGGTGCTTTCTTCCGGTAAGCCAGTCTCTGATCCATGTACAGAGTTCTTCACCAATTTGGTGTGCTTTGAGTTGCTGTAAAAGTATCTTGTGAAGTACTTTATCAAAAGCCTTTTGGAAATCTAAATATACTACATCGGATGGTAATTTTTAACCCCAAGTCTGATAAATTACATTAAAAAATTCCAGCAAATTCATCAAGCAGGATCTTCTATTGTGGAAACGTTGGTTGTTTGGTTCGTTGGTTGATTTTGTGTTCTACAAAAGTGATAATTTTATCTCATTATTTTATCCATTGTTCTACCTAACACTGACGTAAGGCTAATTGGGCAGTAGGTCAAGGCACACTTTTTGTCTCCTTTATTATATATAGGAGTAACATTTGCTAGTTTCTGGTTACTTGGCACCTGACCATCCGATAGAGATTTATTGAATATTTTTGTTATGGAGAATATCAGCTGTCCCCTGACCTCTTGAAAATCTTGGAGATAAGTTGTCTGGGCCATGATTTTTTAGGATTTAATTGGTCCAAGTATTTAAGTACTTCAGAGCTCTTTATTTCTCTAACCTTTAATGCTTCTTCAGGTCCTTGAAACATTTTCATTAGTTGCAGTATTCAAGATGTTTCTTCAGTGAGTGTTAACTATAAAACAAGTGTCAGAGGGTTTCCAGCTTATTAAAGAAGTAGGGGTTGCTCTCAGGTAGAATAATCCTAGAGGAGGCCACAGTTTTCAGATGACAAGACTGATGGCTGTAGCTATTGTTATAAAGACAATTATTAGGAAAAGAAATTCAATCCAACTGTCTTTAGATAAATTCTTTAGTATCAAACTGAAGCAGCAAGAGAAGCCATGAGAGTCAATGCATCCAGTCTCAATTACAGTTACATCCTCAGATTATTCAGTAAGCAAGGTTCACAACCATATGTAGTAAATTTCATCTTATCAATAATTTTTACAATAATTAATAGTATTTATATTCATACGTGTACTGTACACTAATGAATGTAAATTCATTTTGTTTGAGTATATTAAACATTCCTGAGTTAGATCCCAAAGAATGTAAGTGGCCTTAAAACACACATTACTTTGGGAAAATTGGATTGACTTATTCATATCGCTTCGAATCACACTTTCCAGGGATGCAACCCAGATGTTAACTGGGTCCAACCAATATTCCTGAAATGAAAGGATTTTATGAATCAATGACATCAGGTAAATCAGGGTTGGATTATTGAGGTTTGCTCATTTTTCTTGTTTCACGTATATCGCTGCATCACCAGTCTATTTTGTTCTTACTAAAATTTGATTGCCTCTTAGATATTCTGTAAGCTGATACACTTGCTTGCACAAGGTAAGAAAAAAAAAAATAGATGGAACAGTAAAGGTGTAAGATTAAAGTGAGAGATAGAGATGTCTCTTGTATCACCTTAGCGGCACTTACAAGTGTTACACAGAAACAGATACCTGAAAATACAGTTAGCATAGGTGTAGCTTCAATTTACATCTTGGAACTCTTCTATATAGCCTTGATTGACAGTCTTTAAAATCTCTGTATTTCATTTCAAATTACTGTAGGTTTTTATCTTGTAGCAAAAAATTCTTGAATTTTTTCTGAGCATTTTCTTAGTAAACATTTATTGATGATGAGGTATAATACTGCCCAAAAAGAACCTGTATAATTTATCATTTGCAGATGGAAGTTTTAAAATTTTTTATATGTAACTACCTTTCTTACTCTAATGAGGTAGCATCAGGAACAAATTAACGATGGCCTCATTTACATGCATCCAGTCTCTAGCTGTCATTTTTAATGCACCAAAACCAGAGCCTACTGTTCACATCCAAGCCACACAGACTACTTCATGGTTTAGATCAACATCTCCATGTGCCCTGGATCAGCCACTTGACAACTTGTTGCCTCCATATACTACACTAACCCATTTCATTCTCCCCTGAGTGTTCAGGCAGTGATACCCCAAAGCTTCCCTCTCTCCATCCTTTTATTTCCTTCTCAGTCACCCCCTCCTTCTTATTACCTACACTTCTGACACAAAATCATATATAATAAATTTGTATGTGTTAAGTAAATATTTAGATAGGTAAATTTTACAATGAAACAATGTTGCTTACTTGAAATTAGACATTTATGTACTGATAAGAAATCTGAAAAAATGTAAGTATACATATTCTTATTCTTCACATTAGTTTGAAGTAGATTTAGTGGTTTCATACTAGCAAGTTGTATAGCCTTCACTGTAAGTGTTGTAAGTGAGTTGGTTCCTGGTCAGAGGTACTGGAGTAGGTTAGGATATATAGTGACAAATTGAGAACAAGATTCTATCTTCCAGCTCTAATTATGGGAAAAATGTCTGATGTAAAAGTAATCATAAGACATGTATATTTGTGCACAAAGAAAAATCATTTAACATGGCACCAAGAACATAATTTCTTTAACATAATGCCATAGATTCTAGATTTGTAGATTCATGATTTATCATCTAAATGAGGAATGTTGTGATAGTTCTAGAGGTGTGGTTTTCTACTTGATGAGATATGACATATAACATAGTGTGTTCATACCCTGCCTTCAAGTAGTGTACAGTAGGGTGAGAATTTTTAAAACGTGAAATATTTTTGTGCCATATATCGGTGGGCAAATGATTACAGCTAATAATTTTTTTTGCACTGCTTGAATACATTTCACGTAGTTGTTGTCTTATGGTAATTTGATATGCAAATAGAATGTATTAAAGAATATTCTATTTGCAATTTTCATATACACAACAAATCCGAAAGATTATGATCGCCATGTTGAATGTACAGCTAAAACTTAAGTAGCTAGTTTTTATAGGTGTATGCTTGATGTTCTTGTGGGAAATATATCCTAATATATAAAATACTGACCAAGCATCATGGCTGATGAACAGTTATAGATCAAAACTTTACTGTATTTTGAAATTTTACTATGAAAGCATGTGAAACTACAAAAGAAACACTTTGCCCAAGTTCTGTAAATCAGTCTTGTTTTTTCACGGGAACGATATGATAATTGGGTTTATTTTCTTAAGATTTGGATTTGAGGGTAAACAACAGTCAATGATGTAAGGAATGAGTTAAATGTTAACAGTAAAAAAGAAAAAAGAGAATTAATCTTAAGTCAACTAGATATTTTGTATCATGTAGATCAGTGCTGAAAACTGTAGTGAAGCACTTGTAGGTACAACATGTGGTGAGACCAAAGTCAGTTAGCCTATTAAACATAGTGAGATCATGTCAAGAGTTTAAGATAGAATTGTGTGCCTTTTTCTTTTGATGTTTTCTGATCAAGATTAAATTTAGTCCATCCCAACAAATACTATTTAGAGTAGTACCGTTGTGATAAACTTTGTATGTACTGGTAAATTATTCTTTTTTATGTTACACAATAGTCATGTCATATAAATACATGGTGTGTCACTAATTTTTACTGTTATTCTGACATTTTCTGATGTGATTAATTTCAGAGGAGTCTGCATATGGGAAATTAAAACATTTTTGTGCCTGTTGAATGTTGGGTGCTTGGTCACAAATGAAATTTTACATCTTGTCAAATATATGTGGTTGTAAGGATTAGTAATTTATATCTAGCAGTTTTGTAGCACATATGCTTGATGTGGAAACTGTCTGGGAGATTTGAAGTGTAGTGACTGGTCACAGATTTCTTATGGTTTACAAGTTTACATGATATGCACAAAGTGTTACATAACATGATGAAATAGATATATATGGACTTGGTCACTGATGATGTAAATAATTGCTCTCAGTTAACAATGCTGAAACTCTCAGTTTAACTAGAATGATGAGATGATTTCAAAGAATATTTAGAAATTTGATACTGCAACTTTTGATAATGCCATTCAGTCACATTTATTGATAAACTTGATGATGACATTGACATTCCTCATACAGTGCATCCATAGCCATTACAGTTTTATGAGTGTGAATGTTTAAATGATCAATGATTACATTACCAATTTAGTAACAGCTCACATACAGTAACCTGTATGGTAGCAAAATGTAGGTCTGTAACATTAGATTGACAGTCTGTGCAGGCAGCTAAGATAGACTTTTTGAAAAGTGGTTGTGGAATAGAGATATTTAATAGAGTGAAGGATGAGGGGCTTAATCCATCAACCTCTCCATTTGTATATACACGGTGTCTGGGTAGCCTCTCTCCCTGTATATTTACTTACTGAGATTTGCTGCCACAATTCCAAGGCCAAATTCTGGTTTGGGGTATGTGTTTGCTGAATGCCTTCACTGGACATATCATGCTCAGTTGCCCTCTTGGCATAAGAAAAAGGAGGTATTATACTGTTTGTGTATATGTTGATGCCATAGCCAAAATTTTCCTGTGTCTGCTTATACATGTGCAATAGCCTTATAGATGTTACTCATAGAATGTACACACCTATTATAGTGAATAAAAGCAAAATAATAATCAGTTCATCAATATAAAAGGAGGAAAAAATCATAATAAAACAAGTCTGGGGCAACACTATTAACTTGTATATATGATATTGAAGGCTGGATACCTTACCCATGGAATTTACTTGGTTAAATTTACATTTACATTGTTTATCTCTCAATATAAGTTGAAAAAGGAGGAAAAATCATGGTGAAACAAGCCTGGTGGCAACACCATTAACTGTTGCATATATAATATTGAAGAGAGGATACCTTATCTGTAGACTTTACAGGGTTAAATTTACTTTTACATTGTTTTTCAATATAACTTGGAAAAAGGGTTCTATGGTAGTGGACAGAAAAGTATTGAGAGGTTAAAAGGTAAAATGGAGGTATGGAATACAAAAAGAGTATAAACAAAATTAATGATATGATTTGAGTAAGGGGACTAGAAGCATATGCAGAAGTGGCAAGAGGTAAGGTAGAGGTTAAGTCAGAGTACCTGCCTGAGAAAGATGTGACAGTAAAAGCTTTCGTTATGTGCCAAGAATTTATTGTTAGGAGTTGGCTGCTCTTGAAACAACTTACTCTTTTGTTAAAAAAGTTCTGTAGGCTAAGAAGAAACATACTCTGAACATAGGATTATTATTACTGTTTTGTTCTTGTTTATCTTCAGTAATGATGATTATGTTGGCTTGTCAATTCAGAGGATATTATATTTAAGATTCAAGCACATTCACAAGAATCTTAAGAAAGATTTAAGGTTAATGTAGATCCTTTTATGTATTAGGTATAGGATAAAAACACGCACACACACATACATACATACATACATACATATATATATATATATATATATATATATATATATATATATATATATATATATTGGGAGGTGAGTTTGAATGGAGAAAAACTGGAGGAAGTGAAGTGTTTTAGATATCTGGGAGTGGATCTGTCAGCGGATGGAACCATGGAAGCGGAAGTGGATCATAGGGTGGGGGAGGGGGCGAAAATTTTGGGAGCCTTGAAAAATGTGTGGAAGTCGAGAACATTATCTCGGAAAGCAAAAATGGGTATGTTTGAAGGAATAGTGGTTCCAACAATGTTGTATGGTTGCGAGGCGTGGGCTATGGATAGAGTTGTGCGCAGGAAAATGGATGTGCTGGAAATGAGATGTTTGAGGACAATGTGTGGTGTGAGGTGGTTTGATCGAGTAAGTAACGTAAGGGTAAGAGAGATGTGTGGAAATAAAAAGAGCGTGGTTGAGAGAGCAGAAGAGGGTGTTTTGAAATGGTTTGGGCACATGGAGAAAATGAGTGAGGAAAGATTGACCAAGAGGATATATGTGTCGGAGGTGGAGGGAACGAGGAGAAGAGGGAGACCAAATTGGAGGTGGAAAGATGGAGTGAAAAAGATTTTGTGTGATCGGGGCCTGAACATGCAGGAGGGTGAAAGGAGGGCAAGGAATAGAGTGAATTGGAGCGATGTGGTATACAGGGTTTGACGTGCTGTCAGTGGATTGAATCAAGGCATGTGAAGCGTCTGGGGTAAACCATGGAAAGCTGTGTAGGTATGTATATTTGCGTGTGTGGACGTGTGTATGTACATGTGTATGGGGGGGGGGTTGGGCCATTTCTTTCGTCTGTTTCCTTGCGCTACCTCGCAAACGCGGGAGACAGCGACAAAGTATAAAAAAAAAAAAAAAAAAAAAAAAAAAAAAAAAAAAAAATATATATATATGTGTGTGTATATGAAAGAAGAAAGTTAAGAGTAAATGTGAATAAGAGTGAGGTTATTAGGTACAGGAGGGTTGAGGGTCAAGTCAATTGGGAAGTAAGTTTGAATGGAGAAAAACTGGAGGAAGTAAAGTGTTTTAGATATCTGGGAGTGGATCTGGCAGCGGATGGAACCATGGAAGCAGAAGTGGATCATAGGGTGGGGGAGGGGGCAAAAATTCTGGGAGCCTTGAAGAATGTGTGGAAGTCGAGAACATTATCTCGGAAAGCAAAAATGGGTATGTTTGAAGGAATAGTGGTTCCAACAATGTTGTATGGTTGCGAGGCGTGGGCTATGGATAGAGTTGTGCGCAGGAGGATGGATGTGCTGGAAATGAGATGTTTGAGGACAATGTGTGGTGTGAGGTGGTTTGATCGAGTAAGTAACGTAAGGGTAAGAGAGATGTGTGGAAATAAAAAGAGCGTGGTGGAGAGAGCAGAAGAGGGTGTTTTGAAATGGTTTGGGCACATGGAGAGAATAAGTGAGGAAAGATTGACCAAGAGGATATATGTGTCGGAGGTGGAGGGAACGAGGAGAAGTGGGAGACCAAATTGGAGGTGGAAAGATGGAGTGTGATCGGGGCCTGAACCTGCAGGAGGGTGAAAGGAGGGCAAGGAATAGAGTGAATTGGATCGATGTGGTATACCGGGGTTGACGTGCTGTCAGTGGATTGAATCAGGGCATGTGAAGCGTCTGGGGTAAACCATGGAAAGCTGTGTAGGTATGTATATTTGCGTGTGTGGACATATGTATATACATGTGTATGGGGGTGGGTTGGGCCATTTCTTTCGTCTGTTTCCTTGCGCTACCTCGCAAACGCGGGAGACAGTGACAAAGCAAAAAAAAAAAAAATATATATATATATATATATATATATATATATATATATATATATATATATATAATATTATCCCTGGGGATAGGGGATTAAGAATACTTCCCACGTATTCCCTGCGTGTCGTAGAAGGCGACTAAAAGGGGAGGGGGCGGGGGGGCTGGAAATCCTCCCCTCTCGCCTTTTTTTTTAATTTTCCAAAAGAAGGAACAGAGGGGGCCAGGTGAGGATATTCCAAAAAAGGCCCAGTCCTCTGTTCTTAACGCTACCTCGCTAACGCGGGAAATGGCGAATAGTTTAGAAGAAGAAGAAGAAGAATATATATATATATATATATATATATATATTATCCCTGGGGATAGGGGATTAAGAATACTTCCCATGTATTCCCTGCGTGTCGTAGAAGGCGACTAAAAGGGGAGGGAGCGGGGGGCTGGAAATCCTCCCCTCTCTTTTTTTTTTTTTTTAATTTTCCAAAAGAAGGAACAGAGGGGGCCAGGTGAGGATATTCCAAAAAAGGCCCAGTCCTCTGTTCTTAACGCTACCTCACTAACATGGGAAATGGCGAATAGTTTAAAAGAAAAAAAGATATATGTGTATTTATATATTTGCTTTGCTTTGTCGCTGTCTCCTGCTTTAGCGAGGTAGCGCAAGGAAACAGATGAAAAAATGGCCCAACCCACCCTCATACACATGTATATACATACACGTCCACACACAGCACAAATTCATACCTATACATCTCAATGTATACATATATATACACACACAAACATATACATATATACCCATGTACATAATTCATACTGTCTGCCTTTATTCATTCCCATCACCACCCTGCCACACATGGAATAACAACACCCTCCCCCCTCATGTGTGCGAGGTAGTGCTAGGAAAAAACAACAAAGGCCCCATTCGCTCACACTTAGTCTCTAGCTGTCATGTAATAATGCATATATATATTTATTATACATACTTCAAACATATTCCGTGCATGTTGTAGAAGGCGACTAAACGGGCTGGGAGTGGGGGGCTGAAAATCCTCCCCTCCAGTTTTTACTTTTCCTGAAGAAGAAACAGAGAAGGGGGGCCAAGTGAGGATTTTTCTCTAAGGCTCAGTCCTCCGTTCTTGATGCTAGCTTAGTCGCTGTCTCCCGCGTTAGTGAGGTAGCGCAAGGAAACAGATGAAAAGAATGGCCCAACCTACCCACATGTATATATATAAACACCCACACATGCACATATATATACATATATATATATATATATATATATATATATATATATATATATATATATATACATATATATATATATATATATATATATATATATATATATATATATATATATATATATATATATATATACTCCTGAAACAGGAGTTGTGGGAGTATGTGATAGAATGTAAGAATGTAAATTCTCGATTAATATGGGTAAAACTGAAAGTTGATGGAGAGAGATGGGTGATTATTGGTGCATAATGCACCTGGGTATGAGAAGAAAGATCATGAGAGACAAGTGTTTTGGGAGCAGCTGAATGAGTGTGTTAGTGGTTTTGATGCACAAGACCAGGTTATAGTGATGGGTGATTTGAATGCAAAGGTGAGTAATGTGGCAGTTGAGGGAATAATTGGTATACATGGGGTGTTCAGTGTTGTAAATGGAAATGGTGAAGAGCTTGTAGATTTATGTGCTGAAAAAGGACTGGTGATTGGGAATACCTGGTTTAAAAAGCGAGATATACATAAGTATACGTATGTAAGTAGGAGAGGTGGCCAGAGAGCGTTATTGGATTATGTGTTAATTGACAGGTGCGCGAAAGAGAGACTTTGGATGTTAATGTGCTGAGAGGTGCAACTAGAGGGATGTCTGATCATTATCTTGTGGAGGCTAAGGTGAAGATTTGTATGGGTTTTCAGAAAAGAAGAGTGAATGTTGGGGTGAAGAGGGTGGTGAGAGTAAGTGAGCTTGGGAAGGAGACTTGTGTGAGGAAGTACCAGGAGAGACTGAGTACAGAATGGAAAAAGGTGAGAACAATGGAAGTAAGGGGAGTGGGGGAGGAATGGGATGTATTTAGGGAATCAGTGATGGAGTGCGCAAAAGATGCTTGTGGCATGAGAAGCGTGGGAGGTGGGTTGATTAGAAAGCGTAGTGAGTGGTGGGATGAAGAAGTAAGATTATTAGTGAAAGAGAAGAGAGAGGCATTTGGACGATTTTTGCAGGGAAAAAATGCAATTGAGTGGGAGATGTATAAAAGAAAGAGACAGGAGGTCAAGAGAAAGGTGCAAGAGGTGAAAAAGAGGGCAAATGAGAGTTGGGGTGAGAGAGTATCATTAAATTTCAGGGAGAATAAAAAGATGTTTTGGAAGGAGGTAAATAAAGTGCATAAGACAAGGGAGCAAATTGGAACTTCAGTGAAGGGGGCTAATGGGGAGGTGATAACAAGTAGTGGTGATGTAAGGAGATGGAGGGAGTATTTTGAAGGTTTGTTGAATGTGTTTGATGATAGAGTGGCAGATATAGGGTGTTTTGGTCGAAGTGGTGTGCAAAGTGAGAGGGTTAGGGAAAATGATTTGGTAAATAGAGAAGAGGTAGTAAAAGCTTTACGGAAGATGAAAGCCGGTAAGGCAGCAGGTTTGGGTGGTATTGCAGTGGAATTTATAAAAAAAAGGGGATTACATTATTGTTGACTGGTTGGTAAATTTATTTAATGTATGTATGATTCATGGTGAGGTGCCTGAGGATTGGCGGAATGCTTGCATAGTGCCATTGTACAAAGGCAAAGGGGATAAGAGTGAGTGCTCAAATTACAGAGGTATAAGCTTGTTGAGTATTCCTGGTAAATTATATGGGAGGGTATTGATTGAGAGGGTGAAGGCGTTTACAGAGCATCAGATTGGAGAAGAGCAGTGTGGTTTCAGAAGTGGTAGAGGATGTGTGGATCAGGTGTTTGCTTTGAAGAATGTATGTGAGAAATACTTAGAAAAACAAATGGATTTGTATGTAGCATTTATGGATCTGGAGAAGGCATATGATAAGAGTTCATAGAGATTCTCTGTGGAAGGTTTTAAGAATATATGGTGTGGGAGGCAAGTTGTTAGAAGCAGTGAAAAGTTTTTATCGAGGATGTAAGGCATGTGTACGTGTAGGAAGAGAGGAAAGTGATTGGTTCTCAGTGAATGTAGGTTTGCGGCAGGGGTGTGTGATGTCTCCATGGTTGTTTAATTTGTTTATGGATGGGGTTGTTAGGGAGGTGATTGCAAGAGTTTTGGAAAGAGGGGCAAGTATGCAGTCTGTTGTGGATGAGAGAGCTTGGGAAGTGAGTCAGTTGTTGTTTTCTGATGATACAGCGCTGGAAGCTGATTCATGTGAGAAACTGCAGAAGCTGGTGACTGAGTTTGGTAAAGTGTGTGAAAGAAGAAAGTTGAGAGTAAATGTGAATAAGAGTAAGGTTATTAGGTACGGTAGGGTTGAGGGCCATTCTTTCATCTGTTTCCTTGTGCTACCTTGCTAAAGCAGGAGACTGTGACTAAGTATAATAAATATATATATATATATATATATATATATATATATATATATATATATATATATATATATATATATATATCTTTCTTTTTCTTTCAAACTATTCGCCATTTCCCGCATCAGCGAGGTAGCGTTAAGAACAGAGGACTGGGCCTTTTTTGGAATATCCTCACCTGGCCCCCCCCTGTTCCTTCCTTTGGAAAAAAAAAAAAAAAGAAAAAAAAAACGAGAGGGGAGGATTTCCAGCCACCCACTCCCTCCCCTTTTAGTCGCCTTCTACGACATGCAGGAATACGCGGGAAGTATTTTTAATCCCGTATCCCCAGGGATAGGGGATATATATATATATATATATATATATATATATATATATATATATATATATATATATATATATATATATATATATATATATATTTCTTTCTTTCAAACTATTCGCCATTTCCCGCGTTAGCGAGGTAGCGTTAAGAACAGAGAACTGGGCCTTTGAGGGAATATCCTCACCTTGCCCCCTTCTCTGTTCTTTCTTTTGGAAAATTAAAAAGAATAATGAGACTGGAGGATTTCCAGCCCCCCCGCTCCCTCCCCTTTTAGTCGCCTTCTACGACATGCAGGAAATACGTGGGAAGTATTCTTTCTCCCCTATATATATATATATTTTTATCATTCTATTTATTTTGCTTTGTCGCTGTCTCCCGCGTTTGTGAGGTAGCGCAAGGAAATAGACGAAAGAATTGCCCCAACCCACCCACATACACATGTATATACATGCACGTCCACACACGCAAGTGTACATACCTATGTATACATGTTTACATATGTATACATATGTAAACACACAGAAATATACATATATACACATGTACATAATTCATACTGTCTGCCTTTATTCATTCCCATCGCCACCTCGCCACACATGAAATAACAACCCCCTCCCCCCTCATGTGTGCAAGGTAGCTCTAGGAAAAGACAACAGAGGCCCCATTCGTTCACACTCAGTCTCTAGCTGTCATGTAATAATGCATCGAAACCACAGCTCCCTTTCCACATCCAGGCCCCACAGAACTTTCCATGGTTTACCCCAGACGCTTCACATGCCCTGGTTCAGTCCATTGACAGCATGTCGACCACAGTATACCACATCGTTCCAATTCACTCTATTCCTTGCACGCCTTTCACCCTCCTGCATGTTCAGGCCTTGATCACTCAAAATCTTTTTTCACTCCATTTTTCCACCTCCAATTTGGTCTCCCACTTCTCCTCATTCCCTCCACCTATGACACATATATCCTCTTGGTCAATCTTTCCTCACTCATTCTCTCCATGTGACCAAACCATTTCAAAACACCCTCTTCTGCTCTCTCAACCACACTCTTTTTATTACCACACATCTCTCTTACCCTATTATTACTTACTTGATCAAACCACCTCACACCACATATTGTCCTCAAACATCTCATTTCCAGCACATCCACCTTCCTGCGCACAACTCTATCCATAGCCCACGCCTCGCAACCATACAACATTGTTGGAACCACTATTCCTTCAAACATACCCATTTTTGCTTTCCGAGATAACGTTCTTGACTTCCACACATTCTTCAAGGCTCCCAGAATTTTCGCCCCCTCCCCCACCCTATGATTCACTTCTGCTTCCATGGTTCCATCCGCTGCCAGATCCACTCCCAGATATCTAAAACACTTCACTTCCTCCAGTTTTTCTCCATTCAAACTTACCTCCCAATTGACTTGACCCTCAACCCTACTGTACCTAATAACCTTGCTCTTATTCACATTTACTCTCAACTTTCTTCTTTCACACACACACACACACACACACATATATATATATATATATATATATATATATATATATATATATATATATATATATATATATATATATAGCGGGGGGCCAGAAATCCTCCCCTCCTTGTATTAACTTTCTAAAATGGGAAACAGAAGAAGGAGTCACGCGGGGAGTGCTCATCCTCCTCGAAGGCTCAGAGTGGGGTGCCTAAATGTGTGTGGATGTAACCAAGATGTGAAAAAAGGAGAGATAGGTAGTATGTTTGAGGAAAGGAACCTGGATGTTTTGGCTCTGAGTGAAACCAAGCTCAAGGGTAAAGGGGAAGAGTGGTTTGGGAATGTCTGGGGAGTAAAGTCAGGGGTTAGTGAGAGGACAAGAGCAAGGGAAGGAGTAGCAATACTCCTGAAACAGGAGTTGTGGGAGTATGTGATAGAGTGTAAGAAAGTAAATTCTCGATTAATATGGGTAAAACTGAAAGTTGATGGAGAGAGGTGGGTGATTATTGGTGCATATGCACCTGGGCATGAGAAGAAAGATCAAGAGAGGCAAGTGTTTTGGGAGCAGCTGAATGAGTGTGTTAGTGGTTTTGATGCACGAGACCGGGTCATAGTGATGGGTGATTTGAATGCAAAGGTGAGTAATGTGGCAGTTGAGGGAATAATTGGTATACATGGGGTGTTCAGTGTTGTAAATGGAAATGGTGAAGAGCTTGTAGATTTATGTGCTGAAAAAGGACTGATGATTGGGAATACCTGGTTTAAAAAGCGAGATATACATAAGTATACTTATGTAAGTAGGAGAGATGGCCAGAGAGCGTTATTGGATTACGTGTTAATTGACAGGCGTGTGAAAGAGAGACTTTTGGATATTAATGTGCTGAGAGGTGCAACTGGAGGGATGTCTGATCATTATCTTGTGGAGGCTAAGGTGAAGATTTGTATGGGTTTTCAGAAAAGAAGAGTGAATGTTGGGGTGAAGAGGGTGGTGAGAGTAAGTGAGCTTGAGAAGGAGACCTGTGTGAGGAAGTACCAGGAGAGACTGAGTACAGAATGGAAAAAGGTGAGAACAATGGAAGTAAGGGGAGTGGGGGAGGAATGGGATGTATTTAGGGAATCAGTGATGGATTGCGCAAAAGATGCTTGTGGCATGAGAAGAGTGGGAGGTGGGTTGACTAGAAAGGGTAGTGAGTGGTGGGATGAAGAAGTAAGAGTATTAGTGAAAGAGAAGAGAGAGGCATTTGGACGATTTTTGCAGGGAAAAAATGCAATTGAGTGGGAGATGTATAAAAGAAAGAGACAGGAGGTCAAGAGAAAGGTGCAAGAGGTGAAAAAAAGGGCAAATGAGAGTTGGGGTGAGAGAGTATCATTAAATTTTAGGGAGAATAAAAAGATGTTCTGGAAGGAGGTAAATAAAGTGCGTAAGACAAGGGAGCAAATGGGAACTTCAGTGAAGGGTGCAAATGGGGAGGTGATAAGAAGTAGTGGTGATGTGAGAAGGAGATGGAGTGAGTATTTTGAAGGTTTGTTGAATGTGTTTGATGATAGAGTGGCAGATATAGGGTGTTGTGGTCGAGGTGGTGTGCAAAGTGAGAGGGTTAGGGATAATGATTTGGTAAACAGAGAAGAGGTAGTGAAAGCTTTGTGGAAGATGAAAGCCGGCAAGGCAGCAGGTTTGGATGGTATTGCAGTGGAATTTATTAAAAAAGGGGGTGACTGTATTGTTGACTGGTTGGTAAGGTTATTTAATGTATGTATGACTCATGGTGAGGTGCCTGAGGATTGGCGGAATGCGTGCATAGTGCCATTGTACAAAGGCAAAGGGGATAAGAGTGAGTGCTCAAATTACAGAGGTATAAGTTTGTTGAGTATTCCTGGTAAATTATATGGGAGGGTATTGATTGAGAGGGTGAAGGCATGTACAGAGCATCAGATTGGGGAAGAGCAGTGTGGTTTCAGAAGTGGTAGAGGATGTGTGGATCAGGTGTTTGCTTTGAAGAATGTATGTGAGAAATACTTAGAAAAGCAAATGGATCTGTATGTAGCATTTATGGATCTGGAGAAGGCATATGATAGAGTTGATAGAGATGCTCTGTGGAAGGTATTAAGAATATATGGTGTGGGAGGCAAGTTGTTAGAAGCAGTGAAAAGTTTTTATCGAGGATGTAAGGCATGTGTACGTGTAGGAAGAGAGGAAAGTGATTGGTTCTCAGTGAATGTAGGTTTGTGGCAGGGGTGTGTGATGTCTCCATGGTTGTTTAATTTGTTTATGGATGGGGTTGTTAGGGAGGTAAATGCAAGAGTTTTGGAAAGAGGGGCAAGTATGAAGTCTGTTGGGGATGAGAGAACTTGGGAAGTGAGTCAGTTGTTGTTCGCTGATGATACAGCACTGGTGGTTGATTCATATGAGAAACTGCAGAAGCTGGTGACTGAGTTTGGAAAAGTGTGTGGAAGAAGAAAGTTAAGAGTAAATGTGAATAAGAGCAAGGTTATTAGGTACAGTAGGGTTGAGGGTCAAGTCAATTGGGAGGTGAGTTTGAATGGAGAAAAACTGGAGGAAGTGAAGTGTTTTAGATATCTGGGAGTGGATCTGGCAGCGGATGGAACCATGGAAGCGGAAGTGGATCATAGGGTGGGGGAGGGGGCGAAAACCCTGGGGGCCTTGAAGAATGTGTGGAAGTCGAGAACATTATCTCTGAAAGCAAAAATGGGTATGTTTGAAGGAATAGTGGTTCCAACAATGTTGTATGGTTGCGAGGCGTGGGCTATGGATAGAGTTGTGCGCAGGAGGATGGATGTGCTGGAAATGAGATGTTTGAGGACAATGTGTGGTGTGAGGTGGTTTGATCGAGTGAGTAACGTAAGGGTAAGAGAGATGTGTGGAAATAAAAAGAGCGTGGTTGAGAGAGCAGAAGAGGGTGTTTTGAAGTGGTTTGGGCACATGGAGAGGATGAGTGAGGAAAGATTGACCAAGAGGATATATGTGTCGGAGGTGGAGGGAAAAAGGAGAAGAGGGAGACCAAATTGGAGGTGGAAAGATGGAGTGAAAAAGATTTTGTGTGATCGGGGCCTGAACATGCAGGAGGGTGAAAGGAGGGCAAGGAATAGAGTGAATTGGAGCGATGTGGTATACCGGGGTTGACGTGCTGTCAGTGGATTGAAGCAAGGCATGTGAAGCGTCTGGGGTAAACCATGGAAAGCTGTGTAGGTATGTATATTTGCGTGTGTAGACGTATGTATATACATGTGTATGGGGGGGGTTGGGCCATTTCTTTCGTCTGTTTCCTTGCGCTACCTCGCAAACGCGGGAGACAGCGACAAAGTATAATAAAAAAAATAATATATGTATATTTTTTTTTGTTTTGTTTTTTGTTTTTCAAACTATTCGCCATTTCCTACGTTAGCAAGGTAGCATTAAGAACAGAGGACTGGACCTTTGAGGGAACATCCTCACCTGGCCCCCTTCTCTGCTCCTTTTGGAAAATTAAAAAAAAACTGAGAGGGGAGGATTTCCAGCCCCACGTTCCCTTCCCTTTTAGTCGCCTTCTACGACACGCAGGGAATACGTGGGAAGTATTCTTTCTCCCCTATCCCCAGGGATAATATATATATATATATATATATATATATATATATATATATGGATCTGGAGAAGGCATATGATATAGAGTTGATAGACAAGCTCTGTGAAAGGTATTAAGAATATATGATGTGGGAGGCAAGTTGTTAGAAGCAGTGAAAAGTTTTATCGAGGATGTAAGGCATGTGTTCAAGTATGAAGAGGAAAGTGATTGGTTCTCAGTGAATGTTGGTTTGTGGCAGGGGTGTGTGATGTCTCCATGGTTGTTTAATTTGTTTATGGATGGGGTCGTTAGGGAGGTGAATGCAAGAGTTTTAGAAAGAGGGGGCAAGTATGCAGTCTGTTGTGAATTAGAGAGCTTGGGAAGTGAGTCAGTTGTTTTTCGCTGTTGATACAGCGCCGGTGGCTGATTCGGGTGGGAAACTGCAGAAGCTGGTGACTGAGTTTGGCAAAGTGTGTGAAAGAAGAAGGCTGAGAGTTAATGTGAATAAGAGCAAGGTTATTAGGTACAGTAGGGTTGAGGGATAAGTCAATTGGGAGGTAACATTCAATGGAGAAAAACTGGAGGAAGTGAAGTGTTTTAGATATCTGGGAGTGGATTTGGCAGCAGATGGAACCATGGAAGCAGAAGTGAATCATAGGGTGGGGGAGGGGATGAAAGTTCTGGGAGCGTTGAAAGGTGTGGAAATCAAGAACGTTATCTTTGGAAAGCAAAAATGGGTATGTTTGAATGAACAGTGGTTCCAACAATGTTATATGGTTGCAAGGCGTGGGCTATAGATGAGTTGTGCGGAGGAGGGTGGAGTTGCTGGAAATGAGATGTCTGATGACAATATGTGAGGTGGTTTGATTGAGCAAGTAATGAAAGGGTAAGAGAAATGTGTGTTTGAGAGAGCAGAAGAGGGTGTTTTGAAATGGTTTGGTCACATGGAGAGAATGAGTGAGGAAAGATTGACAAAGAGGATATGTGTGTCAGAGGTGGAGGGAATGAGAAGTGGGAGATGAAATTGGAGGTGGAAAGATGGAGTGAAAAAGATTTTGAGTGATCAGAGCCTGAACATGCAAGAGGGTGAAAGGCATGCAAGGAATAGAGTGAGTTGGAACGATGCGGTATACCGGGGTCGATGTGCTGTCAATGGATGGAACCAGGGCATGTGAAGCGTCTGGGGTAAACCATGGAAAGTTTTTTGGGGCCTGGATATGGAAAGGGATCTGCGGTTGTGGTGCATTATACATGACAGCTAGAGACTGAGTGTGAACGAATGTAGCCTTTGTTGTCTTTTCGTACCACTTACTCACGCACATGCGGGGGGGGAGGGGGTTGTCATTTCGTGTGTGGCAGGGTGGCGACGGGAATGAATAAGGGCAAACAGCATGAATTATGTACATGTATATATATGTATATGTTTGTGTGTGTATATATATGTATACGTTGAGATGTTTAGGTATGTATATGTTGCGTGTGTGGCCATGTATGTATATAAATGTATATGTCATTGGGTTGGGCCATTTCTTTCATCTGTTTCCTTGCGCTACCTCGCTAATGCGGGAGACAGCGACAAAGTATAATGAATAAATAGATAAATATACACACATGTACATATTCATACCTGCTTGTCTTTAGCCATTTCCAGTACCACACCATCCCATTGGAAATGGTATCACCCCCTGCATCAGTGAGGTAGCACCAGGAAATATAAGAGGGAGGGGAGAAATAATTTTACCTGCATATTCCATGCATGTTGTAGAGGGTGACTAAGGGAGGCAGAAGCAAAAAGCTGGAAACCCTTCCCTTCTTGTATTTCAATTCCTAAAAGAGGAAACAGAAGAAGGAGCCAGGTAGGGAGTGCTCATCCTCCTCAAAGGCTCAGACTGGTCGTCTGAATGTGGGTGGATGTACCAAAAATGAGAAGAGAGGAGAAACAGATATGTTTGAGGAAAGAAACCTGGATGTTTTGGCTCTAAGTGAAATAAAGCTCAAGGATAGAAGGGAAAAATGGTTTGGAAATGTCTTTAGAGTAATTTAGGGATAGGTGAGAGGACAAGAGCTAAGGAAGGAGTAGCACTGCTCCAGAAGGGGGAGTGTGTTACAGATTGTAGGGAAGTAACTTCTAGATTGATGTGGGTAACACTAAAAGTGGATGGCTAGAGATGGGTGATTATTGGTGCTTATTATGTACCTGGCTTTGGGAAGAAAAATCATGAGACAATTGTTTGAGAGCAGCTAATTGAATGTGTCAGCAGTTTTGATGTATGAGATCAGGTATTAGTGATGGGTGATTTTAAAAGAGAAGATAAGTAACATGGCAGTTGAGGGTGTAATTGGGGTGCATAGGATATTCAGTATTATTAATGGAAATGGTGAAGAGCTTGTGGAGTTGTGTGCTGAAAAAAGACTGATGATTGGGAATACCTGGTTTAAAAAGAGGGATGAACACAAGTATATGTATGTTAGTAGGAGAGATGGTCAACAGGCATTATTAGATTTCATATTAATTGAAAGGTGTGTAAAAGAGACTTTTGGATGTAAATGTGCTGAGAGGAGCAATTGGTGAGATGTCCGATCACTATCTTGTGGAGGTAAGGGTAAAGATTTGTAGAGGATTTTGTAAAAAAAGGAAACAATGTTGGGAAGAAAAGAGTGCGAAATTAAGTGAGCTTGGAAGAGAGACATGTGTGAAGAATTACTAGCGAGATTGAGTGTAGAATGGTAAAAGGTGAGAGTAAATAAAGTGAGAGGAATGGGTGAAGAATGGAAGGTATTTAGGGATGCAGTGATGGCACATGGAAATGATGCATGAGGCATACAAAAGGTGGGAGATGGGCAGATTAGAATGACTATTGAGTGGTGGGGTGAAGAAGTAAAATCACTAGTGAAAGAATAAAGAGGGGTATTTGGTCATTACTTACAAGGAAGAAGTACAAATGTTTGGAAGATGTATAAGAGAAAGCATTACAAGGTCATGAGGAAGGTGCAGGGATTGAAAAAGAAGGCTAATGAGAGTTAGGGATAGTATATCATTAAACTTGGGAAGGATAAAACAAATTTTGAAGGAGATGAATAATGTGCAAAAGATAACAGAACAAATGGGAACACTGGTGAAAGGGTCAAAAGGTTAAGTGATAACAGGTAGTGATGAACTGAGGAGGAGATGCAGTGAGTATTTTGAAGGTGCGTTATATGTGTTTGATGATAAGAATGGCAGACATTGGGTGTATTGTTCAGGGTGGTATGCCAAGTAGGAGAATCATGAAGAGTGGTTTGGTGTAGAAAGAAGAGTTAGTGAAAATCTTGCTGAAGATGAAATCTGGCAAGGCGGCAGGAGTTGATGGTATTACAGTTGAATTTATGAACAAAAAGGGGGTGACTGTGTTGTTGATTGCTTGGTAAGGATATTCAATGTATGTGTAGATCATGGGGATGTGCCCAAAGACTGGCAGAATGCATGTATAGTGCCACTGTATAAAGGCAAGGGGGACCAAGGTGGGTGTTTAAACTACAGAGACATAAGTTTATTGAGTATACCTGTAAAGTTGTATGAGTAGGTGTTGACTGAGAAGGTGAAGGCATGTACAGACCATCAGATTGGGGAGGAGCAGTGTGGTTTTGGAAGTGGTAGAGGATGTGTGGATCAGGTGTTTGCTTTAGATAATGTAAGAGAAATATTTAGAAAAACAGATAGATTTGTATGTTGCATTTATGGAGCTGGAGAAGGCATATGATAGAGTTGATAGAAATACCTTGTGGAAGGTCTTAAGAATAAATGGTGAGGAAGGTAAGCTGCTAGAAGTGGTGAGAGGTTTTGTCTGTGGCAGGGGTATGTGATGTCACCATGATTGTTTAATTTGTTTATGGATAGGGTGATGAGGGAGATAAATGCAAGAGTCTTGGAGACAGGGGCGAGTATGTAGTCTGTAGGGAATGAGAGGACCTCAGATGTGAGTCTGTTGTTTGCTAATGGTACAGCATTAGTGGCTGATTTGAGTGAGAAGATGGTGATTGAGTTTGGAAGTGTGTGTGAAAGGAGAAAGTTGAGTGTGAATGTGAATAAAAGCAAGGTTATTAGGTTCAGCAGGGTTTAGGGACAAGTAAGTTGGGATGTAAATATGAATGGAAAAATAATCATGGGAAGCGAAGTATTTTAGATATCTAGAAGCGGAGATGACAGCGAATGGAACCATGGAAGTGGGAGTGAGTCATAAAGTGGGGGGGAAGGGGTGAAGGTCCTGGAAGCATTGAAAAATGTGTGGAAAGAGAAAGTTATTTTGGAGACCAAAAAATGGGTATGTTTGAAGGAATAGTAGTTCCAACAATATTATAAGGTCGAGAGGCTTGGGCTATAGATAGGGTTGTCCAGAGGAGGATGGAAGTATTGGAAATGAAGTGTTTGATGACAATATGTGGTGTGAGGTGGTTTGATTGACTAAGTAAAGAGAGGGTAAGAGAGATGGGCAGAAATTAAAAGAGTGTGGTTGACAGAGCAGAGGAGGGTGTGTTGAAGTGGTTTAGACATTTGGAGAGAATGAGTGATGAAAGGTTGAGAAAGAGGATATAGGTGTCAGAAGTGGAGGGACCAAAGAGAACAGGAAGACCAAACTGGAGATGAAAGGATGGAGTGAAAAAGATTTAAAGGGATCGGGGCTTGAACATGAGGGAGGGTGAAAGGCATGCACAAAACAGAATGAATTGGAATGATGTGGTACACTAGAGTCATTGTGCTGTCAGTGGACTTAATTAGGACATGTGAAATGTTTGAGATAAACCATGGAAAGGTCTGAAGGGTTTGGAAGTGGACAGGGAGCTGTGGTGTTGGTGCATTACACATGACAGCTCGTGAATAGATGTGAGCGGATGTGGCCTTTCTTCATATGTTTCCTGGCACTACCTCGCTGATGTAAGGGGGGGGGGGGCAATCAGGTGTGGGAGAGAAAAAGAGAATGTGTATGTTAATATTTTTTTCTTTTCTTTCTTTCATTTATGCTGTATCCTGTGAGGCAGCTTGGCGTCAGGAATGACTGACGGCAAATATGTATGAACATGTAAATGTGTATATATGTATACATATGTGTATGTATTTAGGGAAGCAGTGATTGCTTGTGCAAAATATGCCTGTGGCATGAGAAAGGTGGGAGGTGGGCAGATTAGAAAGGGTAGTGATTTGGGGGGGGTGAAGGAGTAAGATTGTCAGTGAAAGAGAAGAGAGAGGCATTTGGATGATCTTTGCTGGGAAGTAGTGCGAATGACTAGGAGATGTATAAAAGAAAGAGGCAAGAGGTCAAGAGAAAGGTGCAAGAGGTGAAAAAGAGGGCAAATGAGAGTTGGGGTGAAAGAGTATCATTAAATTTTAGGGAGAATAAAAAGATGTTTTGGAAGGAGATAAATAAAGTGTGTAAGACAAGAGAACAAATGGGAACTCTGGTGAAGGTGGCTAATGTGGAGGAAATAACAAGTAGTGGTGAAGTTAGAAGATGGAGTGAGTATTTTGAAGGTCTGTTGAATGTGTTTGATGACAGAGTAGCAGACATAGGGTATTTTGGTCGAGGTGGTGTGTGAAGTGTGAGGGTCAGGGAGAGTGGTTTGGTAAACAGAGAAGAGGTAGTGAAAGCTTTGTGGAAGATGGAAGCCAACAAAGTGGTGGGTTTGGATGGTATTGCAGTGGAATTTACATAAAAAAAGGGGGTGACTGCATTGTTGACTGGTTGGTTAGGATATTCAATGTATGTATGGTTCATGGTGAAGTGCCTGAGGATTGGTGGAATGCATGCATAGTGCCATTGTACAAAGGCAAAGGGGATAAAGGTGAGTGTTCAAATTACAGAGGTGTAAGTTTTTTGAGTATTCCAGGGAAATTATATGGGAGGGTATTGACTTCGAGGGTAAAGGCATGTACAAAGCATCAGACTGAGGAAGAGCAGTGTGGTTTCAGAAGTGATAGAGGATGTGTGGATCAGGGTGTTTGCTGTGAAGAATGTATGTGAGAATTACTTACAAAAACAGATGGATTTGTATGTAGCATTTATGGATCTGAAGAAGGCATATGATAGAGTTAATAGAGATGCTCCGTGGAACATATTAAGAGTATATGGTGTAGGAGGTAAGTTGCTAGAAGCAGTGAAAAGTTGTTTGTATCAAGGATGTAAGGCATGTGTATGAGTAGGAAGAGAGGAAAGTGATTGGTTCCCACTGAATGTTGGTTTGTGGCAGGGGTGCGTGATGTCTCCATGGTTGTTTAATTTGTTTATGGATGGGGTTGTTAGGGAGGTAAATGCAAGAGTTTTGGAGTAAGGGGCAAGTATGCAGTCTGTTGTGGATGAAAGGGCTTGGGAAGCGAGTCAGTTGTTGTTCACAGATGATACAGTGCTGGTGACTGATTCAGGTGAGAAAGTGCAGAAGTGGGTGACTGAGTTTAGTAAAGTGTGTGAAAGAAGAAAGCTTAGAGTAAATGTGAATAAGAGCAAGGTTATTAGGTTCAGTAGGGTTGAGGGACAAGTAAATTGGGAGGTAAGTTTGAATGGAAAAACTAAAGGAAGTGAAGTGTATTAGATATCTGGGAGTGGATATAGCAGCAAATGGAACCATGGAAGCGGAAGTTTGTCACAGGGTGAGGGAGGGGGTGAAGGTTCTGGGAGCATTGAAGAATGTGTAGAAGGCGAGAACATTATTTTGGAGAGCAAAAATGGGTATGTTTGAAGGAATAGTGGTTCCAACATTGTTATATGGTTGTGAGGCATGGGCTATAGATAGGGTTGTTTGGAGGAGGGTGGATGTGTTGGAAATGAAATGTTTGAGGACAGTATGTGGTGTAAGGTGGTTTGATCGAGTAAGTAATGAAAGGGTAGGAAAGATAAGTTGTAATAAATAGAGTGTGGTTGAGAGAGCAGAAGGGGGTGTATTGAAATGGTTTTGTCACATGGAGAGAATGAGTGAGGAAAGATTGACAAAGAGGATATATGTGTCAGAGGTGGAGGGAACGAGGAGAAGTGGGAGGAAACGAGGAGAAGTGGGAGACCAAATTGGAGGTGGAAGGATGGAGTGAAAAAGATTTTGAGCGATCGGGGCCTGAACATACAGGAGGGTGAAAGGCGTGCAGGGAATAGAGTGGATTGGAATGATGTGGTATACCAGGGTCAACGTGCTGTCAATGGATTGAACCAGGGCATGTGAAGCATCTGGGGTAAACCATGGAAAATTTTGTGGGGCCTAGATGTGGAAAGGGAGCTGTGGTTTCGGTGCATTATGCATGACAGCTAGAGACTGAGTGTGAATGAATGTGGCCTTTGTTGTCTTTTCCAAGCGCTACCTTGGGCGTGTGCGGGGGAGGTGGGTGCCATTTCATGTGTGGCAGGGTGGCTATGGGAATGGATGAAGGCAGCAAGTATGAATATGTACATGTATATATGTATATGTCTGTGTATGTATATGTATGTATATGTTGAAATGTATATGTACGTGTGTGGGCGTTTACATATATACATGTGTATGTGGGTGGGTTGGGCCATTCTTATGTCTGTTTCCTTGCGCTACCTCACTAACATGGGGTACAGCGACTACATTTCATGAAATAATGAAATATATAATGTGCATGTATATAAATGTATATGTATGGATGTGTGCATATAGGTATATGTATATGTGAGCAAATGTCTCTTTCTTCGTCTGTTTCCAGGCACTACCTCACTAATGTGGAAACAGCAATCAAGTATGAAATATATATTTACATGAGAATCTGGAGGACATATGGTATTATAATAGAGAGTAATGAAACATTACTGAATGGATCATAGCACTGCACATTTATAGTGGACTGTTCTTTGAAAGGTTTATATAAACAAAGGTAAGCAGTTCAAGCAAGGGTAACACTAAAGGAGAGAGGTTATTCATTTGTTGTAATCTTTGTTTATATCTAAAAATCATTTACCCAGAAAATTTTTGATTTTTAGTGTTGCAATGATTTGGTTCATTTCAAGATTATTGTGTTACACACTTTAAGGAGTCTTTTATCTCAAGTTATAATGCTCTTTCCTGTCTCTTAATTTTTTCATATGACAGTGAACTGTGAAAAAACAAGCCTATGATGGACTGTGTAGATGATGGACACTATTAACTCCATACAAGGTAAAGTTAAACAGCTGGGTAATTTTCCCAGCAAGAGACTACTATGCATTGCACTTACTGAGTTGACATGAACCAACTCAACCAGTCTCACATTTGTTTAACTAAGCAGCAGTTAGCCTCCCACCCCAAGCACTAGCGCATCAACCTTCAGTTAGCATTGTACCTATGTTTTCAATGTGACATGTATAATTGGAAGGTTAGATCTTCAGAGAAGTCCTCACAGATTTCATGAGAACTGCTGTCTGCAATTCTCTCCTGAATTTTGCACCTCTGAAAGCTCCACAAGCTTTTCACATTACCTGACCCACACAAGATGCTGGAAGCTCCTCAGCCTTTTCAGGGTGTTGAGAGTGCACATGTTCTCTAGGCTTTGGTTTACAAATAATAGCAACATTTTGACTCATTATAATAATTGTATAAGTGTGATACCTTTTATACTAGCTTAGCTTTAACTCAGCATCTCAGCAAAGCAGTGTTAAAGTAAACTCACAGTGATACATTTATCACTCCATATAATCAAGAAGTGATATCAGCTACTGAATTCTGACGATTTCTGGCTCAGGGAAGACCAGAGAAACATCAGGTAATCAGTGGAATAAAGTGGCTGTGTAATATCACTCTTTTGAGAGGTTGCAAATTTAAACCAATCACTTTAGATTTCTTTGTTGTTCTCCATACCTCTACCTGCAAATCAGGTTTTAAGTTTTGGTAGGCCAATGTGATGAAGAGTACGACTTTGGTTTTATTATTGGGCTAGCCTGAGGGAAAGGAAGCTTGGTGGCTTTGTATTACAACATGAGGCTGGTGCTAGTTGTAGAAACTGAGGAAACATACCAAGGGATTAAAGGAATAACCATTTTACTGTAGGTAGTGTTCCAACAGGCATAGCATAATTTGTATATAATTGCTCAAGGACCCCTTTCTGAAATTTCCCTCAAATCTCCTAAACCCTTTGCCCCCTCACCCACCATATGACTTGCTTCCACTTCCATGGTTTCATTTGCTGCCAGGGCCACTCCCAGGTGTCTAAAATACTTCATTTCCTCCAATTTTTTCCATTCAAAGTCACACCCTCACTAACCTAGCATTCTGCTCTGCTAAACCAAATTACCTTGTTCTTATTCACATTTGCTCTCAAATTTCTCATTTCACACTCTGAAAAACTCTGACATCAACTTCAGTTTCTTACTCAGATCTGCCTTTCTCTAATTTTTGATCTTTCTTACTTCTGCCTCCCTGTTTGTGTGTATTCGAAGTGGTAACCTTCACTCTTTTCACTTTTTCCTTCTCTTAATTCACAAGCAAATGGCAAATTGCTCATTTCACCGATTATCAAACCATGATATAAGATTTACCTGCATATATTTTGAACCTTACAACAATCTCTATGTTGGTTGGTGAGAAACATTTTAGAAAAATTTTGCACGACCACTATGCGTGAAACAACAGGCAATAAGACATACATAAAGAACTGAGGACTCATCTTCTTCCTCACATATACCACCTGCCACATCTTTAATGTACTAGTTTACCCAGGTTATGTCCCCCCCTCTGTTTTCTAAGTTTTCCTCCTCTGGACCTTCTCTATTAGTTCTCTGTGCTTCTAAGTAGCAGCCAAGCTTAAGAATTATATTGTAGTTTTGTCCTGATGTAGAATGTGAACAGCTTGCTGAGTATTTCCTTATCAATTTACCATACTTGAATGCTATTCTCGTATTTGCTGGCAAACATTTTTGTCTCCTTACTATTCTCCTAATCTGGGATTTTGGTGACAGGCCTAGCACAATGTTAACTCTAAAGTCCCTCTCACACACCGTTGGGTAGGTTGTATCATTGGCAGTGAATGAACAGAGCAGTCTCATTGAGGAACTTCTCACTCCAAAGGAGTCCATTTCCTTGCTACTGATTGTACTGTAACCCTGAAGCTAGAGGAGCTCCATAAAAGGGGTTCCAAGATGGAGTAGAATAATTAAGAAAAACATTCACTTGAGATATATATACAGGGTTATGAGATAAAGCAAAATGTGTTTAATCTACACAGTTAAGAATGAAGCAATATGTCTCAAACTCTCCCCATTACACATATGCAGTAATTAAATATCAGTTCTTATCTTGTAATGCCGGACTTCCATTATGGATTGTCAAGTAATATATTGCTTATATCACTTTTGAACAAGTAACTTTCAACATCAGGTGTTATTAAGTCATTGAGATTAAGATGTGTAACTGAAACAATACAGTACACAGTACATATGGAAGGACTCGTAAAAGGTTAAGGCATGCTCTCATTCAAAAGTCATTCATAGATGCCACAGTCAGTTCTATTATAATGTTATTAATGTAAAACAAGCTTTAAAATTATTTAGACAAAAGAAAATAACATAAGGAGAATGTAGCTGACAAAGGAAAAGGGGAGGGTTTACAGGTATAGTATCCATACATATACTGTACTAATATGAAAAACATGGTACATAAAAACAACAGGTGAGAGGCCTCTGTAGTTAGTAGGCCCCACAATACTGTGATTGCCACACTTTCCTATGGCTGGTAAGAATCTTTTTCTGAATCACATATAGTACAGAAATGATTTTGTTTACTTTTCAGTCGTGAGAGTTTTGCAATACCATTAATTCAGTTCTATGATGAGAATATGGATGGCAGAGCTGTTGTTGCCCCTCCTCCTTATGATCAGAAAATTTGCAAGGATGGCTGTTGAGCTCCTAATTGTAAAAATTTGCTTACTTGTGTGTTTAATGAATGTATTCTTCCATCTGTCATCTCTGCATCAGACAGGATCTATTTAGAGGATCAAGCCTCTTAAAAAAGAAACCTTGCCCTTGGAATTCTATTTAGAGGCTAAGACAGCAAAGAATATTGTTGATTATAATGAGGAATTGGTATCTGAATAATGGTATGAACTACTGTTGTAACCACTGACTGAAATCGACCGTTGAATACTTCACTAGCACCTAGACATTCTATTTGTGCTAAAAGGCATACTTTTAGGTGAAAACTGGACGTCAAGTTCAAGGAATTCATGGACCAGCTTCAGTTAGTCAAAAAGAAATGGATTAGGTAAATTTTTACAAGATAATTGTGAGGATAATGGAATCATGAATATAAGGAAGTAGAACAAGAAACAACTCAATTCACTATACTGCAAAGGACTTCATCCTAAGCATTGCAGTTTGTGAGACTTTTGTATTTCCATCATCTCATGAGTATGCCCAGGCTGAGGCCTTATAAAGATGTTTCAGTTAATGATTAATTAAGCCAAGGCAAATGATAACCACAGACTTTGAAAACTTTAAAATACCATTTCCTCCAAATATCTTATCTTCCCAGCAATATTTTGTCACATGCAAGATGTTCCATTCGTAACTTTCGAGATTTCCATCTTTTTCTGTATATACCTCGATCTTGTCCATTGCCTAACATTTATTCCTTGCAATGCTAAACTCCATTCTTGCAGCCTGTCTTTCTAACTGTACTTTAAGCAAAAATGAGCTCGGCAATTTTTCTTAACATTATCAGTCACACCCCCTTTCTTGCTTTTGTCCATGTACTCTCCAACCATAAAACTAGAAGCCTTTCCTGTTATAGTGATTTTCTTGGCAAAATGATAGTATCCTTTGTAAAGAGATGCTCTATCATTACATAAGTAGTGCAAAGCTTTAGATTTACATCTTGATATGTGTCATAAAGGCAACATTATTATATTTTTAGGTTATTTATGTTTATAGATAACTTATCCCAGTGGGGATGAAATATTATCCATTTAAAGTTTACATTCTATTTTATATACTTATTAACACTCTAGACTTTGATACAGTTGCATTTGTGTATGTAATTATTTTTCATAGTTTAGTGTTTCAGTAATGTAGTCCTGTAAATAAATGTATATTTTTTCAAACAATTGGGAGCATATTGCAATATTCATTAGTTGGTAGTGATAAATCTCTCTTGTTCAAGTAAGAATACAAGTGAGAGGTACTGATTCAAGAAATAATATGAATTATATAAAAAAGTACAAATAAAATTTAGTATGCTTTTGTGGGTAGTTTGATGTACAGCAGAATTGGCCATAAAAGTAAGCAACCAAAAAGCAGTTATATGAAAGCCTGTAAGGATAGTGATCCATATACTTTACAAAAATTCCACAACTCAGCTGAATTGTGGATTGTTATGAACCACCACCATGCACCTAACTGTGAACTGAAAAACTGAATGAAGGATTTTGTTTATATCTTTTCATAACTAACTCTTTAAATTGGTGCATTTAATTACGCAGAAGCAGTGTATAATGATAGTACCAGACTGTTGTGATAACTTGGTGGTTCTGCTGAAATCATGGAAGTCCACCTCAGGCATATAGCTTGAAATAGCATGAAAACTGTCATTAAAGCAACTGCTTATCCCATACTCTTTTTTTTTAAACCTGTGAACTGTGCAAGTGTGGGACACCTTTTATTAGTAATGAGAAAAGATTTGTTTTATTAAGTTTTACTTTCAGGCATCTAAACTTTTAGGATACTAAGGGGGTGCGGTAAATTGTGATACAGCACATGAGGTTTTGTTTTAATCTAACTCTGCTAGAAGTTTGTATATCTGTATATCTATAAGAATTAAGAGTATATGTGATTATTGCTGTGGATTTTTTTTTTACTAAAGTGGCTATTGCATCATTAATACAATTATTTTTATTTTTTCATACTGATTCAGTTTTGGCAACTTTGGAATATAAATATTTTTGAATGACTGCTCTGCCTTGATTTTGTGATAAATGATATTTTGATACTATCACCTGTTTGGTAAATATGGGATATATATAGGATGCTTGGATGTGTATGTATGATGTGTGACCATTTCAATACTTTTTCTCTCACTCAGCAATGATTTCAACAATATTTTTGAAAGATCACTTCCATTTGATAAAGTATGTACAATGTAATGCATTTCTCAATGAATGGCTTTATTAGTTGCAGTCTGAGATGAACTTTTGAGGTTATGTTGAGAGCTGAGTTGCTTCTATGTTGATTAGAAAAAACTCATAATTAACAACCAGGTAAGGATGTGTAAATATTCAAAACTAATAAATAAAAAAGTTTCATGTTTAATGAAGCAGCTGTGATAAGATTTATTTTGCACCATCTGTATTAGACAAATAAACTCCTCACGCTGACAAATTCAGTGAAAGAATACTTAAGGAAACTGGAGCCTACAATTTTTGTAAGCTGATTAATTTGTTTTCAAAACTTCTGTGACATTTTGATCAAGTTTAAATGCAAAAGCTATTGTGAATTTTTCCTACTAATGTTTTGATATGGATGCATGTTGCTTGTCCTTTGCCTAAATATGAATGCTATGTACTTTCTTGATGTTTTGTAAGATATCATCTATGGAATGTAGTTTTTCAAACATTTTGCTGCAAGGATGTGCCAAATGAAGGATGATGTATTGTATTGTGGATGATGATTGATGTATAATAAAGTGAACTTAATGAAGCAATGGAATGTGTTTTCTGCAGTCCGCAGATTGTTTTTACACTTTTTTGTATTATTATGAGGTAGTGCAGAAAAGTGGTGAATCTATGAGAAAATGTTCTGTAAAAGTATGGGTTCTCCTCTCCATCCCCCTCCCTCCCCCTCAAAAATTGAAAAATAAGGTATTAAAATGTGCATTTATAGAAAAAATCTAAAACCGAAAATATGTTTATTTATAAGTGGGGTAGGGTTGATTTTACAGAAATGCACTTGAATGAAGTTTTCTGAAATCTGGAAGTAAATGACCCCCACTCCCCAAGGAAATTGAAAATATAGAATTTGTACAAAATTATCACATATTTGAAAAAAAGAATTGCTAAATATTTAATTGCAATATTTTTCAACAATAGTTGCTATAATGATGGTGTTTTAATACATTTGAATATTGTGAAACATTTAAAACAAATATTTCAAAAACATATCGAATCCATTTTTTTACCCATAAATGCAAAATCTAGTAGTTATCTCAACTTAAGTAGTTTCCCATTAAATGGTTATAGTAAATGTCTTTCAAGCACAGAACATTATTTCCTCCTATAAAACTAGCCAAATATGTGCTATTTATCCACATGTCTCATGTTGATCATGTGATAAGTATATGATATTTGGATTTCAATGGCCCAACCAGCAATGGGACATCTTATCTTAAGTCACATTTGAGTGCTCTTAGAGGGATGGTGTCATGTTTATTTTCATCAGTGAAATGGCAAGTCACAGTACTAGGCAAGCAACTAAGTGCCATATATTTGGTCAAATGAAACAAAACTGTGCAATTAAGTGCCATATATTTGGTCTACTAAAACAAACTGTGTAACCAACTTATGAAAATTTGATGAAAGCATGTCAGTTGGAGCAAAATAGATTATTATTCAGTATTTCAAAGGAATCAGCACCTTCAGGCATTTGTGATGTAGTTACTAACTTTGATATGGAAATCTGACAGTCAGCATCAACTGCTATCATATCAAAAAGCGTATTAAAGATATGATCAATAATGATCACAACACATTTTATATTTTATTATACTTTTTCGCTGTCTCCAGCGTTTGCGAGGTAGCGCAAGGAAACAGACGAAAGAAATGGCCCAACCCCCCCCATACACATGTATATACATACGTCCACACACGCAAATATACATACCTACACAGCTTTCCATGGTTTACCCCAGACGCTTCACATGCCTTGATTCAATCCACTGACAGCACGTCAACCCCGGTATACCACATCGCTCCAATTCACTCTATTCCTTGCCCTCCTTTCACCCTCCTGCATGTTCAGGCCCCGATCACACAAAATCTTTTTCACTCCATCTTTCCACCTCCAATTTGGTCTCCCTCTTCTCCTCGTTCCCTCCACCTCCGACACATATATCCTCTTGGTCAATCTTTCCTCACTCATTCTCTCCATGTGCCCAAACCACTTCAAAACACCCTCTTTTGCTCTCTCAACCACGCTCTTTTTATTTCCACACATCTCTCTTACCCTTACGTTACTCACTCGATCAAACCACCTCACACCACACATTGTCCTCAAACATCTCATTTCCAGCACATCCATACTCCTGCACACAACTCTATCCATAGCCCACGCCTCGCAACCATACAACATTGTTGGAACCACTATTCCTTCAAACATACCCATTTTTGCTTTCCGAGATAATGTTCTCGACTTCCACACATTCTTCAAGGCCCCCAGAATTTTCGCCCCCTCCCCCACCCTATGATCCACTTCCGCTTCCATGGTTCCATCCGCTGCCAGATCCACTCCCAGATATTTAAAACACTTCACTTCCTCCAGTTTTTCTCCATTCAAACTCACCTCCCAATTGACTTGACCCTCAACCCTACTGTACCTAATAACCTTGCTCTTATTCACATTTACTCTTAACTTTCTTCTACCACACACTTTACCAAACTCAGTCACCAGCTTCTGCAGTTTCTCACATGAATCAGCCACCAGCGCTGTATCATCAGCGAACAACAACTGACTCACTTCCCAAGCTCTCTCATCCCCAACAGACTTCATACTTGCCCCTCTTTCCAAAACTCTTGCATTTACCTCCCTAACCACCCCATCCATAAACAAATTAAACAACCATGGAGACATCACACACCCCTGCCGCAAACCTACATTCACTGAGAACCACTCACTTTCCTCTCTTCCTACACGTACACATGCCTTACATCCTCGATAAAAACTTTTCACTGCTTCTAACAACTTTCCTCCCACATCATATATTCTTAATACCTTCCACAGAGCATCTCTATCAACTCTATCATATGCCTTCTCCAGATCCATAAATGCTACATACAAATCCATTTGCTTTTCTAAGTATTTCTCACATACATTCTTCAAAGCAAACACCTGATCCACACATCCTCTACCACTTCTGAAACCACACTGCTCTTCCCCAATCTGATGCTCTGTACATGCCTTCACCCTCTCAATCAATATCCTCCCATATAATTTACCAGGAATACTCAACAAACTTATACCTCTGTAATTTGAGCACTCACTCATCCCCTTTGCCTTTGTACAATGGCACTATGCACGCATTCCGCCAATCCTCAGGCACCTCACCATGAGTCATACATACATTAAATGACCTTACCAACCAGTCAACAATACAGTCACCCCCTTTTTTAATAAATTCCACTGCAATACCATCCAAACCTGCTGCCTTGCCGGCTTTCATCTTCCGCAAAGCTTTCACTACCTCTTCTCTGTTTACCAAATCATTTTCCCTAACCCTCTCACTTTGCACACCACCTCGACCAAAACACCCTATATCTGCCACTCTGTCATCAAACACATTCAACAAACCTTCAAAATACTCACTCCATCTCCTTCTCACATCACCACTACTTGTTATCACCTCCCCATTTGCGCCCTTCACTGAAGTTCCCATTTGCTCCCTTGTCTTACGCACTTTATTTACCTCCTTCCAGAACATCTTTTTATTCTCCCTAAAATTTAATGATACTCTCTCACCCCAACTCTCATTTGCCCTTTTTTTCACCTCTTGCACCTTTCTCTTGACCTCCTGTCTCTTTCTTTTATACATCTCCCACTCAATTGCATTTTTTTCCCTGCAAAAATCGTCCAAATGCCTCTCTCTTCTCTTTCACTAATACTCTTACTTCTTCATCCCACCACTCACTACCCTTTCTAATCAACCCACCTCCCACTCTTCTCATGCCACAAGCATCTTTTGCGCAATCCATCACTGATTCCCTAAATACATCCCATTCCTCCCCCACTCCCCTTACTTCCATTGTTCTCACCTTTTTCCATTCTGTACTCAGTCTCTCCTGGTACTTCCTCACACAGGTCTCCTTCCCAAGCTCACTTACTCTCACCACTCTCTTCACCCCAACATTTTATATCACTATAAAGATAGAAATGATACTGCCTCTTATCAAGTGAAGTTCAATGACTTTCAGAACCATGCAAAAGTATTCTTTGATATTGCTGCTTGTAAATGTCCAGATTTGAATTCTTGTAATTGTCCAGTTATAATGAAAGTTCCTATAAATAAACATGAATTTTTGAGTGATAAAAGGTTCGAAAGAAAGATGGTAACTGGAGGTGCAGACCATCAAGAAAGCTTTAGGATTAGAAAAAGGTCTGAAAGCAAAAATAAGGATAAACATAAACAAGATACTGAGTTAGGTAATTAGTCCTCATCTCATAGTTCTTCCTTCATTATCAGAATCAGAGACAAACTCATATGAACCATCAGACTATGAAACAGATTTACCTCCTTGTGCCAAGAGAGATTTCAGTGAAAAGAAATAGCCTTCTGATCTCTCAACTGTTGGCAGCAGATTCAAAATGTGCTAGACCAAAGAGCACCGGATTACAGAGCTACAGTCTACAGAAAAATAAATAACATGGTTTTATATATTTATCTTTTCTTTCTTTCATACTATTAGCCATTTCCCACGTTAGCGAGATAGCGTTAAGAATAGAGGCCTGGGCCTTTGAGGGAATATCCTCACCTGGCCCCCTTCTCTGATCCTTCTTTTGGAAAATTAAAAAAAATGAGAGGGGGAGGATTTCCTGGCCCTCGCTCCCTCCCCTTTTAGTCGCCTTCTACGACACGCAGGGAATACGTGGGAAGTATTCTTTCTCCCTTATTCCCAGGGATAATATATATATATATATATATATATATATATATATATATATATATATATATATATATATATATATATATATATTTTTTTTTTTTCAATTTTCCAAAAGAAGGAACAGAAAAGGGGCCAGATATGGATATTCCCCCAAAGGCCCAGTCCTCTGTTCTTAACGCTACCTCGCTAATGCGGGAAATGGTAAATAGTTTAAAAATATATATATATATATAGTGCCATTGTACAAAGGCAAAGGGGATAAGAGTGAGTGCTCAAATTACAGAGGTATAAGTTTGTTGAGTATTCCTGGTAAATTATATGGGAGGGTATTGATTGAGAGGGTGAAGGCATGTACAGAGCATCAGATTGGGGAAGAGCAGTGTGGTTTCAGAAGTGGTAGAGGATGTGTGGATCAGGTGTTTGCTTTGAAGAATGTATGTGAGAAATACTTAGAAAAGCAAATGGATTTGTATGTAGCATTTATGGATCTGGAGAAGGCATATGATAGAGTTGATAGAGATGCTCTGTGGAAGGTATTAAGAATATATGGTGTGGGAGGAAAGTTGTTAGAAGCAGTGAAAAGTCTTTATCGAGGATGTAAGGCATGTGTAGGTGTAGGAAGAGAGGAAAGTGATTGGTTCTCAGTGAATGTAGGTTTGCGGCAGGGGTGTGTGATGTCTCCATGGTTGTTTAATTTGTTTATGGATGGGGTTGTTAGGGAGGTAAATGCAAGAGTTTTGGAAAGAGGGGCAAGTATGAAGTCTGTTAGGGATGAGAGAGCTTGGGAAGTGAGTCAGTTGTTGTTCGCTGATGATACAGCGCTGGTGGCTGATTCATGTGAGAAACTGCAGAAGCTGGTGACTGAGTTTGGTAAAGTGTGTGGAAGAAGAAAGTTAAGAGTAAATGTGAATAAGAGCAAGGTTATTAGGTACAGTAGGGTTGAGGGTCAAGTCAATTGCGAGGTGAGTTTGAATGGAGAAAAACTGGAGGAAGTGAAGTGTTTTAGATATCTGGGAGTGGATCTGGCAGCGGATGGAACCATGGAAGCGGAAGTGGATCATAGGGTGGGGGAGGGGGCGAAAATTCTGGGGGCCTTGAAGAATGTGTGGAAGTCGAGAACATTATCTCGGAAAGCAAAAATGGGTATGTTTGAAGGAATAGTGGTTCCAACAATGTTGTATGGTTGCGAGGCGTGGACTATGGATAGAGTTGTGCGCAGGAAGATGGATGTGCTGGAAATGATGGAAATGAGATGTTTGAGGAAAATGTGTGGTGTGAGGTGGTTTGATCGAGTGAGTAACGTAAGGGTAAGAGAGATGTGTGGAAATAAAAAGAGCGTGGTTGAGAGAGCAGAAGAGGGTGTTTTGAAACGGTTTGGTCACATGGAGAGTATGAGTGAGGAAAGATTGACCAAGAGGATATATGTGTCGGAGGTGGAGGGAACGAGGAGAAGTGGGAGACCAAATTGGAGGTGGAAAGATGAAGTGAAAAAGATTTTGTGTGATCGGGGCCTGAACATGCAGGAGGGTGAAAGGAGGGCAAGGAATAGAGTGAATTGGATCGATGTGGTATACCGGGGCTGACGTGCTGTCAGTGGGTTGAATCAGGGCATGTGAAGCGTCTGGGGTAAACCATGGAAAGCTGTGTAGGTATGTATATTTTGCGTGTTTGGACGTATGTATATACATGTGTATGGGGGTGGGTTGCGCCATTTCTTCGTCTGTTTCCTTGCGCTACCTCGCAAATGCGGGAGACAGCGACAAAGCAAAAAAAAAAGAAAAAATATTGTGGGAGTATGTGATAGAATGTAAGCTGATGGAGAGAGATGGGTGATTATTGGTGCATATGCACCTGGGCATGAGAAGAAAGATCATGAGAGGCAAGTGTTTTGGGAGCAGCTGAATGAGTGTGTTAGTGGTTTTGATGCACGAGACCGGGTTATACTGATGGGTGATTTGAATGCAAAGGTTAGTAATGTGGCAGTTGAGGGAATAATTGGTATACATGGGGTGTTCAGTGTTGTAAATGGAAATGGTGAAGAGCTTGTAGATTTATATGCTGAAAAAGGACTGGTGATTGGGAATACCTGGTTTAAAAATCGAGATATACATAAGTATACGTATGTAAGTAGAAGAGATGGCCAGAGAGCGTTACTGGATTACGTGTTAATTGACAGGCGCGCGAAAGAGACTTTTGGATGTTAATGTGCTGAGAGGTGCAACTGGAGGGATGTCTGATCATTATCTTGTGGAGGCTAAGGTGAAGATTTGTATGGGTTTTCAGAAAAGAAGAGTGAATGTTGGGGTGAAGAGGGTGGTGAGAGTAAGTGAGCTTGGGAAGGAGACTTGTGTGAGGAAGTACCAGGAGAGACTCAGTAAAGAATGGAAAAAGGTGAGAACAATGGAAGTAAGGGGAGTGGGGGAGGAATGGGATGTATTTAGGGAATCAGTGATGGAGTGCGCAAAAGATGCTTGTGGCATGAGAAGAGTGGGAGGTGGGTTGATTAGAAAGGGTAGTGAGTGGTGGGATGAAGAAGTAAGATTATTAGTGAAAGAGAAGAGAGAGGCATTTGGACGATTTTTGCAGGGAAAAAATGCAATTGAGTGGGAGATGTATAAAAGAAAGAGACAGGAGGTCAAGAGAAAGGTGCAAGAGGTGAAAAAGAGGGCAAAAGAGAGTTGGGGTGAGAGAGTATCATTAAATTTTAGGGAGAATAAAAAGATGTTCTGGAAGGAGGCAAATAAAGTGCGTAAGACAAGGGAGCAAATGGGAACTTCAGTGAAGGGCGCAAATGGGGAGGTGATAACAAGTAGTGGTGATGTGAGGAGATGGAGTGAGTATTTTGAAGGTTTGTTGAATGTGTTTGATGATAGAGTGGCAGATATAGGGTGTTTTGGTCGAGGTGGTGTGCAAAGTGAGAGGGTTAGGGAAAATGATTTGGTAAACAGAGAAGAGGTAGTAAAAGCTTTGCGGAAGATGAAAGCCGGCAAGGCAACAGGTTTGGATGGTATTGCAGTGGAATTCATTAAAAAAGGGGGTGACTGTATTGTTGACTGGTTGGTAAGGTTATTTAATGTATGTATGACTCATGGTGAGGTGCCTGAGGATTGCGGAATGCGTGCATAATACCATTGTACAAAGGCAAAGGGGATAAGAGTGAGTGCTCAAATTACAGAGGTATAAGTTTGTTGAGTATTCCTGGTAAATTATATGGGAGGGTATTGATTGAGAGGGTGAAGGCATGTACAAAGCATCAGATTCGGGAAGAGCAGTGTGGTCTCAGAAGTGGTAGAGGATGTGTGGATCAGGTGTTTGCTTTGAAGAATGTATGTGAGAAATACTTAAAAAAGCAAATGGATTTGTATGTAGCATTTATGGATCTGGAGAAGGCATATGATAGAGTTGATAGAGATGTTCTGTGGAAGGTATTAAGAATATATGGTGTGGGAGGCAAGTTGTTAGAAGCAGTGAAAAGTTTTTATCGAGGATGTAAGGCATGTGTACATGTAGGAAGAGAGGAAAGTGATTGGTTCTCAGTGAATGTAGGTTTGCGGCAGGGGTGTGTGATGTCTCCATGGTTGTTTAATTTGTTTATGGATAGGGTTGTTAGGGAGGTGAATGCAAGAGTTTTGGAAAGAGGGGCAAGTATGAAGTCTGTTGTGGATGAGAGAGCTTGGGAAGTGAGTCAGTTGTTGTTCGCTGATGATACAGCGCTGGTGGCTGATTCATGTGAGAAACTGCAGAAGCTGGTGACTGAGTTTGGTAAAGTGTGTGAAAAAAGAAAGTTAAGAGTAAATGTGAATAAGAGCAAAGGTTATTAGGTACAGTAGGGTTGAGGGCCAAGTCAATTAGGAGGTAAGTTTGAATGGAGAAAAACTGGAGGAAGTAAAGTGTTTTAGATATCTGGGAGTGGATCTGGCAGTGGATGGAACCGTGGAAGCGGAAGTGGATCATAGGGTGGGGGAGGGGGCGAAAATCCTGGGAGTCTTGAAGAATGTGTGGAAGTCGAGAACATTATCTCTGAAAGCAAAAATGGGTATGTATGAAGGAATAGTGGTTCCAACAATGTTGTATGGTTGCGAGGCGTGGGCTATGGATAAAGTTGTGCGCAGGAGGGTGGATGTGCTGGAAATGAGATGAGATGTTTGAGGACAATGTATGGTGTGAGGTGGTTTGATCGAGTAAGTAACGTAAGGGTAAGAGAGATGTGTGGAAATAAAAAGAGCGTGGTTGAGAGAGCAGAAGAGGGTGTTTTGAAATGGTTTGGGCACATGGAGAGAATGAGTGAGGAAAGATTGACCAAGAGGATATATGTGTCGGAGGTGGAGGGAACGAGAAGTGGGAGACCAAATTGGAGGTGGAAAGATGGAGTGAAAAAGATTTTGTGTGATCGGGGCCTGAACATGCAGGAGGGTGAAAGGAGGGCAAGGAATAGAGTGAATTGGATCGGTGTGGTATACCGGGGTTGACGTGCTGTCAGTGGATTGAATCAGGGCATGTGAAGCGTCTGGGGTAAACCATGGAAAGCTGTGTAGGTATGTATATTTGCGTGTGTGGACGTGTATGTATATACATGAGTATGGGGGTGGGTTGGGCCATTTCTTTCGTCTGTTTCCTTGCGCTACCTCGCAAACGCGGGAGACAGCGGCAAAAAAAAAAATATATATATATATATATATTTCTTTCTTTCAAACTATTCACCATTTCCCGCGTTAGCAAGTTAGCGTTAAGAACAGAGAACTGGGCCTTTATGGGAATATCCTCACCTGGCCCACTTCTCCGTTCCTTCTTTTGGAAAATTAAAAAAAAAAAAATAATGAGAGGGGAGGATTTCCAGCCCCCGTTCCCTCCCCTTTTAGTCGCCTTCTACGACACGCAGGGAATACGTGGGAAGTATTCTTTCTCCCCTATCCCCAGGGATAATATATATATATATATATATATATATATATATATATATATATATATATATATATATATATATATATATATATATAGATCCCTGGGGATAGGGGAGAAAGAATACTTCCCACGCATTCCTCACATATCGTAGAAGGCAACTAAAGGGGACAGGAGCGGGGGGCCAGAAACCCTCCCCTCCTTGTATTTTAACTTTATAAAAGGGGAAACAGAAGAAGGAGTCACGCGGGGAGTGCTCATCCTCCTCGAAGGCTCAGATTGGGGTGTCTAAATGTGTGTGGATGTAACCAAGATGAGAAAAAAGGAGAGATAGGTAGTATGTTTGAGGAAAGGAACCTGGATGTTTTGGCTCTGAGTGAAACGAACCTCAAGGGCAGAGGGGAAGAGTGGTTTGGGAATGTCTTGGGAGTAAAGTCAGGGGTTAGTGAGAGGACAAGAGCAAGGGAAGGAGTAGCACTACTCCTGAGACAGGAGTGGTGGGAGTATGTGATAGAGTGTAAGAAAGTAAACTCTAGATTGATATGGGTAAACTTGATGGAGATGAGATGGAGAGAGATGGGTGATTATTGGTGCATATGCACCTGGGCATGAGAAGAAAGATCATGAGAGGCAAGTGTTTTGGGAGCAGCTGAATGAGTGTGTTAGTGGTTTTGATGCACGAGACCGGGTTATAGTGATGGGTGATTTGAATGCAAAGGTTAGTAATGTGGCAGTTGAGGGAATAATTGGTATACATGGGGTGTTCAGTGTTGTAAATGGAAATGGTGAAGAGCTTGTAGATTTATGTGTTGAAAAAGGACTGGTGATTGGGAATACCTAGTTTAAAAAGAGAGATATACATAAGTATACGTATGTAAGTAGGAGAGATGGCCAGAAAGCGTTATTGGATTACCTGTTAATTGGAGGGATATCTGATCATTATCTTGTGCAGGCAAAGGTGAAGATTTGTAGAGGTTTTCAGAAAAGAAGGGAAAATGTTTGGGTGAAGAGAGTGGTGAGAGTAAGTGAGCTTCGGAAGGAGACTTGTGTGAGGAAGTACCAGGAGAAACTGAGTACAGAATGGAAAAAGGTGAGAACAAAGGAGGTAAGGAGAGTGGGGGAGGAATGGGATGTATTTAGGAAGCGTGGGAAGTGGGCAGATTAGAAAGGGTAGTGAGTGGTGGGATGAAGAATTAAGATTATTAGTGAAAGAGAGGAGAGAAGCATTTGGGCGATTTTTGCAGGAAAATAATGCAAATGAGTGGGAGATGTATAAGAGAAAGAGGCAGGAGGTCAAGAGAAAGGTGCTAGAGGTGAAAAAGAGGGCAAATGAGAGTTGGGGTGAGAGAGTATCATTAAATTTTAGGGAGAAGAAAAAGATGTTTTGGAAGGAGATAAATAAAGTGCATAAGACAGTGCGTAAGACAAGGGAACAAATGGGAACTTCAGTGAAGGGGGCTAATGGGGAGGTGATAACAAGTAGTGGTGATGTGAGAAGGAGATGGAATGAGTATTTTGAAGGTTTGTTGAATGTGTTTGATGATAGAGTGGCAGATATAGGGTGTTCTGGTCGAGGTTGTGTGCAAAGTGAGAGGGCTAGGGAGAATGATTTGGTAAACAGAGAAGAGGTAGTGAAAGCTTTGCGGAAGATGAAAGCCGGCAAGGCAGCGGGGTTAGATGGTATTGCTGTGGAATTTATTTAAAAAGGGGGTGACTGTATTGTTGACTGGTTGGTAAGGTTATTTAATGTATGTATGACTCATGGTGAGGTGCCTGAGGATTGGCGGAATGCCTGCATAGTGCCACTGTACAAAGGCAAAGGGGACAAAGGTGAGTGCTCAGATTACAGAGGTATAAGTTTGTTGAGTATTCCTTGTAAATTATATGGGAGGGTATTGATTGAGAGGGTGAAGGCATGTACAGAGCATCAGATTGAGGAGGAGCAGTGTGGTTTCAGAAGTGGTAGGGGATGTGTGGATCAGGTGTTTGCTTTGAAGAATGTATGTGAGAAATACTTAAAAAAGCAAATGGATTTGTATGTAGCATTTATGGATCTGGAGAAGGCATATGACAGAGTTGATAGAGATGCTCTGTGGAAGGTATTAAGAATATATGGCATGCGAGGAAAGTTGTTAGAAGCAGTGAAAAGTTTTTATCGAGGATGTAAGGCATGTGTACACGTAGGAAGAGAGGAAAGTGATTGGTTCTCAGTGAATGTAGGTTTGCGGCAGGGGTGTGTGATGTCTCCATGGTTGTTTAATTTGTTTATGGATGGGGTTGTTAGGGAGGTGAATGCAAGAGTTTTGGAAGGAGGGGCAAGTATGCAGTCTGTTGTGGATCAGAGAGCGTGGGAAGTGAGTCAGTTGTTTTTCGCTGATGATACAGCGCTGGTGGCTGATTCATGTGAGAAACTGCAGAAGCTGGTGACTGAGTTTGGTAAAGTGTGTGAGAGAAGAAAGTTGAGAGTAAATGTGAATAAGAGCAAGGTTATTAGGTACAGTAGGGTTGAGGGCCAAGTCAATTAGGAGGTAAGTTTGAATGGAGAAAAACTGGAGGAAGTAAAGTGTTTTAGATATCTGGGAGTGGATTTGGCAGCAGATGGAACCATGGAAGCGGAAGTGAATCATAGGGTGGGGGAGGGGGCGAAAATTCTGGGAGCATTGAAGAATGTGTGGAAGTCGAGAACATTATCTCTGAAAGCAAAAATGGGTATGTTTGAAGGAATAGGGGTTCCAACAATGTTGTATGGTTGCGAGGCGTGGGCTATGGATAGAGTTGTGCGCAGGAGGGTGGATGTGCTAGAAATGAGATGTTGGAGGAGAATATGTGGTGTGAGGTGGTTTGATCGAGTAAGTAATGTAAGGGTAAGAGAGATGTGTGGTTGAGTGAGCAGAAGAGGGTGTTTTGAAATGGTTTGGTCACATGGAGAGACTGAGTGCGGAAACATTGACCAAGAGGATATATGTGTCAGAGGTGGAGGGAATGAGGAGAAGTGGGAGACCAAATTGGAGGTGGAGAGATGGAGTGAAAAAGATTTTGAGTGATCGGGGCCTGAACATGTAGGAGGGTGAAATGTGTGCAAGGAATATATTGAATTGGAACGATGTGGTATACCGGGGTGGACGTGCTGTCAATGGATTGAACCAGGGCATGTGAAGCGTCTGGGGTAAACCATGGAAAGTTCTGTGGGGCCTGGATATGGAAAGGGAGCTATGGTTTCGGTGCATTATTACATGACAGCTAGAGACTGAGTGTGAACGAATGGGGCCTTTGTTGTCTTTTCCTAGCACTACCTCGCATACATGAGGGGGGAGGGGGTTGTTATTACATGTGTGGCGGGGTGGCGATGGGAATGAATAAAGGCAGACAGTATGAATTATGTATACGTGTATATATGTATATGTCTGTGTGTGAAAATTCACGTATACGCTGAGATGTATAGGTATGTATATTTCCGTGTGTGGACGTGTATGTATATACATGTGTATGTGGGTGGGTTGGGCCATTCTTTCGTCTGTTATATATATATATATATATATATATATATATATATATATATATATATATATATATATATATATATATATATATATATTATCATTATTATTATTATTATTATTATTATCATCCATTATACTTTGTCGCTGTTTCCCGCGTTAGCGAGGTAGTGCAAGGAAACAGATGAAAGAATGGCCCAACCCACCCACAAACACATGTATATACATACACGTCCACACACGCACATATACATACCTCCTCATCTCAACGTATACATATATATATACACACACAGACATATACATATATATACACATGTACATAATTCATACTGTCTGCCCTTATTCATTCCCATCGCCCCTCCAGCACACATGAAATGAAAACCCCCTCTCCCCGCATGTGCGCGAGGTAGCGCTACTAAAAGACAACAAAGGCCACATTTGTTCACACTCACACTCTAGCTGTCATGTATAATGCACCAAAACCACAGCTCCCTTTCCACATCCAGGACCCACAGAACTTTCCATGGTTTACCCCAGACGCTTCACATGCCCTAGTTCAATCCATTGACAGCACGTCGATCCCGGTATACCACATCGTTCCAATTCACTCTATTCCCTACACGCCTTTCATCCTCCTGCATGTTCAGGCCCCGATCACTCAAAATCTTTTTCACTCCATCTTTCCACATCCAATTTGGTCTCCCACTCCTCCTCGTTCCCTCCACCTCTGACACATATCCTCTTTGTCAATCTTTCCTCACTCATTCTCTCCATGTGACCAAACCATTTCAAAACACACTCTTATACTCTCTCAACCTCACTATTTTTATTACCACACATCTCTCTTACCCTTTCATTACTTAATCGATCAAACCACCTCACACCGCATATTGTCCTCAAACATCTTATTTCCAGCACATCCACCCTCCTCCGCACAACTCTATCTATAGCCCACGCCTCGCAACCATATATAAGAATGTTGGAACCCCTATTCCTTCAAACATACCCATTTTTGCTTTCCAAGATAACGTTCTCGACTTCCACACATTTTTTAACACTCCCAGAACTTTCAACCCCTCCCCCACCCCATGATTCACTTCCACTTCCATGGTTCCATCCGCTGCCAAATCCACCCCCCAGATATCTAAAACACTTCAATTCCTCCAGTTTTTCTCTATTCAAACTTACCTCCCAACTAACTTGTCCTTCAACCCTACTGTGCCTAAAACCTTGCTCTTATTCACATTTACTCAGCTTTCTTCTTTCACACACTTTACCAAACTCAGTCACCAGCTTCTGCAGTTTCTCACCCGAATCAGCCACCAGCGCTGTATCATCAGAGAACAACAACTGACTCACTTCCTAAGCACTCTCATCCAAAACAGACTGCATACTTGCCCCTCTTTCCAAAACTCTTGCATTCACCTCCCTAACAACCCCATCCATAAACAAATTAAACAACGATGGAAACATCACGCACCCATGTCGCAACCCGACATTCACTGAGAACCAGTCACTTTCCTCTCATCCTACTCGTACACGTGCCTTACATCCTCAATAAAAACTTTTCACTGTTTCTAACAACTTACCTCCCACAACATATATTCTTGATACCTTCCACAGAGCATCTCTATCAACTCTATCATATGCCTTCTCCAGATCCATAAATGCTACATACAAATCCATTTGCTTTTCTAAGTATTTCTCACATACATTTTTCAAAGCAAACACCTGATCCACACATCCTTTTCCACTTATGAAACCACACTGCTCTTCCCCAATCTGATGCTCTGTACATGCCTTCACCCTCTCAATCAATACCCTCCTATATAATATCCAAGGAATACTCAACAAACTTATACCTCTGTAATATGAGCACTCACTCTTATCCCCTTTGCCTTTCTACAATGGCACTATGCAAGCATTCCACCAGTCCTCAGGCACCTCACTATGAACTATACATACATTAAATATCCTTACCAACCAGTCAACAATACAGTCACCCCCTTTTTTGGTAAATTCCATTGCAATACTATCCAAACCGGCTGCCTTACCGGCTTTCATCTTCCGCAAAGCCCTACTATCTCTCCTCTCTTTACCAAATCATTCTCCCTAACCCTCTTACTTTGCACACCTTGACCAAAACACCCTATATCTGACACTCTATCATCAAACACATTCAACAAACCTTCAAAATACTCACTCCATCTCTATCTCACATCGCCACTACTTGTTATCACCTCCCCATTTGTCCCCTTCACTGCTGTTCCCATTTGTTCTCTTGTCTTACGCACTTTATTTACCTCCTTCCAAAACATTTTTTTATTCTCCCGAAAATTTAATGATACTCTCTAACCCCAACTCTTATTTGCCCTCTTTTTCGCCTCTTCCACCTTTCTCTTGACCTCCTGCCTCTTTCTTTTATACATCTCCCACTCATTTGCATTATTTCCCTGCAAAGCTCGTCCAAATGCATCTCTCTTCTCTTTCACTAATAATCTTACTTCTTTATCCCACCACTCACTATCCTTTCTAATCTGCCCACTTCCCACGTTTCTCATGACACAAGCATATTTTGCACAAGCCATCACTGCTTCCCTAAATACATCCTATTCCTCCACCACTCCCCTTACGTCCTTTGTTCTCACCTTTTTCCATTCTGTACTCAGTCTCTCCTGGTACCTCCTCACACAAGTCTCCTTCCCAAGTTCACTTACTCTCACCACTCTCTTCACCCCAACATTATCTCTTCCTTTCTGAAAACCTCTACAAATCTTCACCTTCGCCTCCACAAGATAGTGATCAGACATCCCTCCAGTTGCACTTCTCAGTACATTAACATCCAAAAGTCACTCTTTCGCGCGCCTATCAATTAACACGTAATCCAATAACGCTCTCTGGCCATTTCTCCTACTTACATACGTATACTTATGTATATCTTTCTTTTTAAACCAGGTATTCCCAATCATCAGTCCTTTCTTAGCACATAAATCTACAAGCTCTTCACCATTTCCATTTACAACACTGAACATCCCATGTACTCCAATTATTCCTTCAACTGCCACATTACTCACCTTTGCATTCAAATCACCCATCACTATAACCCGGTCTCGTGCATCAAAACTACTAACATACTCACTCAGCTGCTTCCAAAACACTTGCCTCTCATGAACTTTCTTCTCATGCCCAGGTGCATATGCAGCAGTGATCACCCATCTCTCTCCATCCACTTTCAGTTTTACCCATATCAATCTACAGTTTACTTTCGTACACTCTATTACATACTCCAAATGAAAGGGGAGGATTTCCAGCCTCCTGCTCCCTCCCCTTTTAGTCGCCTTCTACAACACGCATGGAATACGTGGGAAGTATTCTTTTACCCCTATCCCCAGGGATTATATATATATATATATATATATATATATATATATATATATATATATATATATATATATATATATATATATATATATTATACTTTGTCGCTGTGTCCCGCGTCAGCTAGGTAGTGCAAGGAAACAGACGAAAGAATGGCCCACCCCACCCACATACACATACACGTCCACACACACACATACACATAGTTATACATTTCAACGTTATCATATATATACATACACAGACATATACATATCTACACATGTACATAATTCATACTTCCTGCCTTCACTCATTCCTGTTGCCACCCCGCCACACATGAAATGACAACCCCCTCCCTCCGCATGTGCGCGAGGTAGCGCCAAGAAAAGATAACAAAGGCCACATTCGTTCACAATCAGTCTCTAGCTGTCATGTATAATGCATCGAAACCACAGCCCCCTTTCCACATCCAGGTTCCACAAAACTTTTCATGGTTTACCCCAGACACTTCACATGCCCTAGTTCAATCCATTGACAGCACGTCGACCCCGGTATACCACATCGTTCCAATTCGCCCTATTCTTTGCACGCTTTTCATCCTCCTGCACGTTCAGGCCCCGATTACTCAAAATTTTTTTCACTACATCTTTCCACCTCCAATTTGGTCTCCCACTTGTCCTCGTTCCCTCCACCTCTGACACAATTCTCTTTGTCAATCTTTCCTCACTCATTCTTTCCATGTGACCAAACCATTTCAAAACATCGTCTTCTGCTCTCTCAACCACACTCTTTTTATTACCATACATCTCTCTTACCCTTTCATTACTTAATCAAACCACCTCACACCACACACTGTCCTCAAACATCTCATTTCCAACACATCCACCCTCCTCCGCACTGCTCTATCTATAGCCCACGCATCGCAACCATATAACATTGTTGGAACCACTATTTCTTCAAACATACCCATTTTTGATTTCCGAGATAATGATCTCGCCTTCCACAATTGACTTGTCCCTCAACTCTGCTGTACCTAATAAACTTGCTCTTATTCACATTTACTTTCAGCTTTCTTCTTTCACGCACTTTACCAAACTCAGTCACCAGCTTCGGCAGTTTCTCACATGAATCAGCCACCAGCGCTGTATCATCAGCATACAACAACTGACTCACTTCCCAAGCCCTTTCATCCACAACAGACTCATACTTGCTCCTCTCTCCAAACTCCTGCATTCACTTCCCTAACAACCCCATCCATAGAGAAATTAAAAATACCATGGAGACATCACACACTCCTGCCACAAACCGACATTCACTGAGAACCAATCACTTTCCGCTCTTCCTACTCGTACACATGCCTTACATCCTCGATAAAAACTTTTCACTGCTTCTAACATCTTGTCTCTCACATCTTATATTCTTAATACCTTCCACAGAGCATCTCTATCAACTCTAACATATGCCTTCTCCAGATCCATAAATGCTACATACAAATCCATTTGCAAACACCTGATCCACACATCCTCTACCACTTCTGAAACCACACATCTCTTCCCCAATCTAATGCTCTCTACATGCCTTCACCGTCTCTATCAATACCCTCTCATATGATTTCCAGGAATACTCAACAAACTCATACCTCTGTATTTGAGCACTCACCTTTATCCTCTTTGCCTTTGTAAAATGGCACTATGCAGAAATTCCGCCACCATGAGTCATACATACATTGAATATCCTTACCGACCAGTCAACAACACAGTCACCCTCGTTTTTAATAAATTCCACAGCAATACCACCCAAACCCACTGCATTGCCAGCTTTTATCTTCTGCAAAGCTTTTACTCCCTCTTTTCGGTTTACCAAATCATTCTCCCTAACCCTCTCACTTCGCACACCACCTCAAGCAAAACACCCTGTATCTGCCACTCTGTCATCTAACACATTCAACAAACCTTCAAAATATTCACTCCATCTCCTTCGAACATCACCACTACTTGTTATCACCTCTCTATTAGCCCCCTTCACCGTTGTTCCCATTTGTTCTCTTGTCTTACGCACTTTATTTACCTCCCTCCAAAACATTTTCTTTATTCTCCCGAAAATTTATTGATCCTCTCTCACTCCAACTCTAATTTGCCCTCTTTTTCACCTCGTGCACCTTTCTCTTGACCTCCTGCCTCTTTCTTTTAAACATTTCCCATTCATTTGCACTATTTCCCAACAAAGATCGTCCAAATGCCTGTCTCTTCTCTTTCACTAATAATCTTACTTCTTTATCCCACTACTCACTACCCTTGCTAATCTGCCCACCTCCAACACTTCCCACGCCACAAGCATCGTTTGCGCAAGCCATCACTGCTTCCCTAAACACATCCCATTCCTCCCTCACTCCTCTTACGTCCTTTGCTATCACCTTTTTCTATTTGCACTCAGTCTCTCCTGGTACTTCCTCACACAAGTCTCTTTCCCAAGCTCACTTACTCTCAACACTCTCTTCACCCAAACATTCTCTCTTCTTTTTTGAAAACCTCTACAAATCTTCACCTTTGCCTCCACAAGATAATGATCATATATCGCTCCAGTTGCACCTCTCAGCACATTAACATCCAAAGTCTCTCTTTCGCGCGCCTATTAATTAACACGTAATCCAATAACGCTCTCTGGCCATCTCTCCTAGTTACATACGTATGCTTATGAATATCTGTCTTTTTAAACCAGGTATTCCCAGTCACAAGTCCTTTTTCAGTACACAAATCTACAAGCTCTTCACCATTTCCATTTACAACACTGAACACCCCATGTACACCAATTATTCCCTCAACTGCCACATTACTCACCTTTGCATTCAAATCGCCCATCACTATAACCCGGCCTCGTGCATGAAAACCACTAGCACAATCACTCAGTTGCTCCCAAAACACTTGCCTCTCATGATCTTTTTCTCATGCTCAGGAGCATAAACACCAATAATCACCCAACTCTCTCCATCCACTTTCAGTTTTACCCATACCAATCTAAGGTTTACTTCTTACACTCTACTACATACTCCCACAACTCCTGTTTCAGTAGCGTTACTCCTTCCCTTGATTTTGTCCTCTCACCAACCCCTGACTTTACTCCCAAAACATTCCCAAACCGCTCTTCCCCTTTACCATTGAGATTCGTTTCACTCAGAGCCAAAATTTCCAGGTTCCTTTCCTCAAACATACTACCTATCTCTCCTATTTTTCTCATCTTGGATACATCCACGCACACTCATATATATATATATATATATATATATATATATATATATATATATATATATATATATATATATATATATATATAATAGCGTTAGCGAGGCAACGCAAGGAAACATGAAAAAAGAGCCCAACTCACCCATATACGAGTGTATATACATACACGTCCATACACACACATATACATACCTATACATTTCAATACATACATACATACGTATATATATATATATATATATATATATATATATATATATATATATATATATATATATATATATATATATATATACACAAATGTATATAATTCATACTTGCTGCCTTTATTCATTCCCGTCGCCACCAATCCACACATGAAATAACAACCCCCTACCCCGGCATGCGCGCGAGGTAGCGCTAGGAAAAGACAAGAAAGGCCACATTCGTTCACACTTAGTCTCTAGCTGTCATGGAGAATGCACCGAAACCACAGCTCCCTTTCCACATCTAGGCCCCACAAATCTTTCCGTGGTTTACCCAAGACGCTTCACATGCCCTGGTTCAATCCACTAACAGCACGTTGACCTCGGTATACCACATCGTTCCAATTCATTCTATTCCTTGCATGCCTTTCACCCTCCGGCATGTTCAGGCCTAGATCACTCAAAATCTTTTTCACTCCATCTTTCCACCTCCAATTTGCTCTCCCACTTCTCCTCATTCCCTCCACTCCTGACACATATATTCTCTTTGTCAATCTTTCCTCACTTATTCTCCCCATGTGACCAAACCATTTCAAAACACCGTCTTCTGCTCTCTCAACCACACTCTTTATTGCCACACATATCTCATACCCTTTCATTATTTACTCGATCAAACCCCCTCACACCACATACTGTCCTCAAACATCTCATTTCCAAGATATCCACCCTTCTCCGCACTACTCTATCTATAGCCCACGCCTCGCAACCATATAACATTGTTGGAACCACTATTCCTTCAAACATATCCATTTTTGATTTTCGAGATAATGTTCTCGCCTTCCACAATTGACTTGTCCCTTAACCCTACTGTACCTAATAACCTTGCTCTTATTCACATTCTCTCACACACTTTACCAAACTCCGTCACTAACTTTTGCAGTTTCTCACCCGAATCAGTCACCAGCGCTGTATCATCAGCGAACAACAAGTGACTCACTTCCCAGCCCTCGCATCCACAACAGACTGCATACTTGCCGCTCTATCCTAAACTCTTGCATTTACCTAACAACCCCATCTATAAACAAATTAAACAACCATGGAGACATCACGCACCCCTATCGCAAACCGACATTCACTGAGAACCAATCACTTTCCTCTTTTCCTACTCGTACACATGCCTTACATCCTCGATAAAAACTTTTCACTGCTTCTAACAACTTGCCTCCCACACCATATATTCTTAATGCCTTCCACAAAGCATCTCTGTCAACTCTATCATATGCATTCTCCAGATCCATAAATGCTACATACAGATCCATTTGCTTTTTTAGGTATTTCTCACATACATTCTTCAAAGCAAACACCTGATCCACACATCCTGCACCACTTCTGAAACCACACTGCTCTTCCCCAGTCTGATGATATCTGTACATGCCTTCACCCTCTCAATCAATACCCTCCTGTATAATTTCCCAGGAATACTCAACAAACGTATACCTCTGTAATTTGAGCACTCACTTTTATCCCCTTTGCCTTTGTACAATGGCACTATGCAAGCATTCCGCCAATCCTAAGGCACCTCAGCATGAGTCATAAATACATTAAATATCTTTACCAACTAGTCAACAACACAGTCACCCCCATTTTTTAATAAATTCCACTGCAATGCCATCCAAACCCGCTGCATTGCCAGCTTTCATCTTGTGCAAAGCTTTTACTACCTCTTCTCTGTTTTCAAATCATTTCCCCTAACCCTCTCACTTCGCACACCACCTCGACCAAAACACCCTATATCTGCCACTCAATCATGTAACACATTCAACAAACCTTTAAAATACTCACTCCATCTCCTAACATCACCACTACTTGTTATCACTTCCCCATTAGCCCCCTTCAAAGATGTTCCCATTTGTTCTCTTGTCTTACGCACTTTATTTACCTCCTTCCAAAACATCTTTTATTCTCCCGAAAATTCAATGACACTTTCACCCCAACTCTCATTTACCCTCTTTTTCACCTCTTGCACCTTTCTCTTGACCTCCATCCTCTTTTTTATACATCTCCTATTAATTTGCATTATTTCCTTGCAAAAATCGTCCAAACGCCTCTCTCTTCTCTTTCGCTAATAATCTTACTTCTTCATCCCACCACTCACTACCCTTTCTAATCTGCCCACCTCCCACACTTCTCATGCCACAAACATCATTTGCGCAAGCCATCACTGCTTCCCTAAATATATTCTATTCCTCCCCTACTCCCTTTACGTCCTTGTTCTCATCTTTATCCATTCTGCACTCAGTCTCTCCTGGTACTTCCTCACACAAGTCTCCTTCCCAAGTTCACTTACTCTCACCACTCTCTTCACCCCAACTTTCTCTCTTCTTTTCTGAAAACCTCTACAAATCTTCACCTTCGCCTCCACAAGATAATGATCAGACATCCCTCCAGTTGCACCTCTGATCACATTAACATCCAACAGTCTCTCTTTCGCGCGCCTATAAATTAACATGTAATCTAATAACTCTCTCTGGCCATCTCTCCTACTTACATACATATACTTATGTATATCTCTCTTTTTAAACCAGGTATTCCCAATCACCAGTCCTTTTTCAGTACATAAATCTACAAGCTCTTCACCATTTTCATTTACAACACTAAACACCCCATGTACACCAATTATTCCCTCAACTGCCGCATTACTCACCTTTGCATTCAAATCACCCATCACTATAACCCGGTCTCGTGCATCAAAACTACTAACATACTCACTCAGATGCTCCCAAAACTCTTGCCTCTCATGATCTTTCTTCTCATGCGCAGGTGCATAAGGCCAATAATCACCCATCTCTCGCCAACCACTTTCAGTTTTACCCATATCAATCTAGAGTTTACTTTCTTACACTCTATCGCATACTTCCACCACTCCTGTTTCAGGAGTAGTGCTACTCTTTCCCTTGCTCTTGCCCTTTCACCAACCTCTGACTATACCCCCCAAACATTCCCAAACCACTCTTCGCATTTACCCTTGAGGTTTGTTTCACTCAGAGCCAAAACATCCAGATTTCTTTCCTCAAAAATGCTACCTATCTCCTTTTTTTCTCATCTTGGATACATACACACACATTTAGACATATATATATATATATATATATATATATATATATATATATATATATATATATATATATATATATCTTTTTCTCTTCTTTTAAAATATTTGCCACTTTCCGCGTTAGCGAGGTAGCGTTAAGAACAGAGGACTGGGCTTTTGTGGAATATCCTCACCTGGCCCCCCTCTGTTCCTTCTTTTCGAAAATTAAAAAAAAAAGAAAAAAAAATGAGAGGGGAGGATTTCCAGCCCCCCGCTCCTTCCCCTTTTAGTCGCCTTCTACGACACGCAGGGAATACGTGGGAAGTATTCTTAATCCCCTATCCCCAGGGATAATATATATATATATATATATATATATATATATATATATATATATATATATATATATATATATATATATATATATATATATATATATATATATTATCCCTGGGGATAGGGGAGAAAGAATACTTCCCACGTATTCCCTGCGTTTTGTAGAAGGCGACTAAAAGGGAAGGGAGCGGGGGGCTCGAAATCCTCCCCTCTCTTTTTTAATTTTCCAAAAGAAGGAACAGAGAAGGGGGCCAAGTGAGGATACTCCCTCAAAGGCTCAGTCATCTCTTCTTAACGCTACCTCGCTAACGTGGGAAGTGGCAAGTAGTATGAACAAATATAAATATAAATATATATATATACATATATATATATATATATATATATATATATATATATATATATATATATATATATATATATTATACTTTGTAGCTGTTAGCGAGGTAGCGCAAGGAAACATGAAAGAATGACCCAACCCACCCACATACACATGTATATACATACACGTCCACACACGCACATATATATACCTATACATTTCAACATATACATATACATATACAGACATATACATATATAAACATGTACATGATTGATACAAGTTGCCTTTATTCATTCCCGTCACCACCCTTCCACACATGAAATGCCAACCCCCTCCCCCGCATGCGCGCGAGGTAGCGATAGGAAAAGACAACAAAGGCCACATTTGTTCACACTCAGTCTCTAGCTGTCATGTATAATGCACCGAAACCACAGCCCCCTTTCCACATCCAGGCCCCACAAATCTTTCCATGGCTTACCCTAGACGCTTCACATGCCCTGGTTCAATCCATTAAACAGCACGTCCACCCCAGTATACCAGATCGTTCCAATTCACTCTATTTCTTGCACGCCTTTCACCCTCCTGCATGTTCAGGCCCCAATCGCTCAAAATCTTTTTCACTCCATCTTTCCACATCCAATTTTGTCTCCCACTTCTCCTCGTTCCCTCCACCTCTGACACATATATATTCTTTGTCAATCTTTCTTCACTCATTATCTCCATATGACCAAACCATTTCAAAACGCCCTCTTCTGCTCTCTCAACCACATTCTTTTTAATACCACACATCTCTCTTACCCTTTCATTACTTACTCGATCAAACCACCTCACACCACATATTGGCCTCAAACATCTCAATTCCAACACATTCACCCTCCTCCGCACAAGTCTATTTATAGCCCATGCTTTGCAACCATATAACATTGTTGGAACCACTATTCCTTCAAACATACCCATTTTTGCTTTCCGAGATAATGTTCTCGCCTTCAGTTTGGGGAAGAGCAGTGTGGTTTCAGAAGTGGTAGAGGATGTGTGGATCAGGTGTTTGCTTTGAAGAATGTATGTGAGAAATACTTCGAAAACAAATGGATTCGTATGTAGCATTTATGGATCTGGAGAAGGCATGTGATAGAGTTTATAGAGATTCTCTGTGTAAGGTATTAAGAGTATATGGTGCGGGAGGCAAGTTGCTAGAAGCGGTGAAAAGTTTTTGAATTGAAATACACAGTCTTTTATACGCAATTTCATTAGTTCAATGAAAACAGACTTTGAAACAGGTAAATGAATATCATTATCACAAACAAATTGTCAAAATGGTTAGAGTCTTTATCAAGCCCTTTATTGGGTAAGGTACCAAATTCTAATATCATGAAAAATGTAGATTTAGTCAACAAACTAAACAATATTAATGTTAATTTTGATTTCAAACTAGTTAGCTTTAATGTTTCCTCACTTTTCACAAAAGCTTCAGTTGATGACCTTTTAGAATATTTATCTGATGTCTTGGATGATGTTCATTTACCTGTTTCAAAGTCTGTTTTCAATGAAATGATAAAATTATGTATAAAAGTCTGTGTATTTCAATTCAATGGAGATTATTATGCTAAAATATTTGGTATGGCAATGGGTAACCCTCTTTCACCTGTACGAAGTAACCTTTATATGGAATTTTTTGAAACAAAATCACTAAAGAATATCTTACCTTCTAATGCAATTTGGTTTAAGTTTGTAGATGATGTTTTTTGTGTTTGGCCAACAAATGAATATTTACAAATATTTCTCCCCTTACTTAACAATTAAGTACCTTCCATCAAAGTTACAGTAGAAAATGAAAATAATGGTATGTTACCATTTTTAGATTGCATGATCCATAGGCAAGGAAACAAGTTTAAGTTTAGCATATACAGAAAACCTACCAATGTATGCTCATATATCCATTATTACTCATCTCAACATGACAGAGTTAAATTATCATCATTTCATCCTATGTTCCTTAGGGCATTATGTATTTGCAGTCCAGAGTTTATTGATGATGAGTTTAATTAGATATATTCTATTGGATCTAAGTTAAAGTACCCTAGATCTTTCACTGATAAATCCCTTGAGTTAGCAAAGAAATCATTTTATAGAGTTGAGCCAAAACCTCCCACTGACACCTAGAATCTTTTAGTTCTCCCTTTTAATAATAATTTTACTCTTTCCCATGTTCCTTAAATCCTTTAATGTAAATGTTGCCTTCTGCAACAATAATACTATAAAGAATATCTTAATCAGGAATTCACCAGAAAATTCTCATGGATGCATCTATAAAGTGCCATGTAAACTGGGCAGACTGGTAAGGATTTTTCTGTTAGACTTGAGCAACATAAATATAGTATAAGAACGGGACAAGAATAAAATGCCTTGTTTAATCACGTTAAAAACTATGATCATTGTACTGACTGGAGTAATACCATCTCAGTTATTAACTCTATTACCACGAGAAATATCAGTGAATCTTCTATTAGTAAATACACAAAGAATTATAATCTTAATATTAGTGATGGTCTATACAAATTAGATAACTTTATTGTTGATAAAATTTGTAAAATGATCAAGTTTATGAACGCTTGTTGCCTGTCTTGGACAATCGCATGTTTACAAAATGGCGTCCTAGCTTCGTCTCTTATATTTCTCTCTTTGTCTCGCCTGATGATGTGATTATTACACGAAAGTGCACTTGGGAACTTATCGTGTTTCATTTTCCCCGTGGACTCATATATTTTGTATTATATATATATATATATATATATATATATATATATATATATATATATATATATATATATGATACAAAATGTAGGGTGTCTAAATATGTGTGGATGTAACCAAGATGAGAAAAAAGGAGAGATAGATATTATGTTTGAGGAAAGGAACCTGCATGATTTGGCTCTGAGTGAAACGAAGCTCAAGCGTGAAGGGGACGAGTGGTTTGGAAATGTCTTAGGAGTAAAGCCAGGGGTTGGTGAGAGGACAAGAGCAAGGTAAGGAGTAGCACTACTCCTGAAACAGGAGTGGTGGGAGTATGTGATAGAGTGTAAGAAAGTAAACTTTAGATTGATATGGGTAAAACTGAAAGTGGATGGTGAGAGATGGGTGATTATTGGTGCATAGGCACCTGGGCATGAGAGGCAAGTGTTTTGGGAGCAGCTGAGTGAGTGTGTTAGTAGTTTTGATGCACGAGACCGGGTTATAGTGATGGGTGATTTGAATGCAAAGATGTATAATGTGGCAGTTGAGGGAATTATTGGTGTACATGGGGTGTTCAGTGTTGTAAATTGAAATGGTGAAGAGCTTGTAGATTTATGTGCTGAGAAAGGACTGGTGACTGGGAATAACTGGTTTAAAAAGGGAGATATACATAAGTATACGTATGTAAGTAGGAGAGATGGCCAGAGAGCGTTATTGGATTACGTGTTGATTGATAGGCGCGCGAAAGAGACTTTTGGATGTTAATGTGCTGAGAGGTGCAACTGGAGGGATGTCTGATCATTATTTTGTGGAAGCGAAGGTGAAGATTTGTAGAGGTTTTCAGAAAAGAAGAGAGAATGTTGGGGTGAAGAGAGTGATGAGAGTAAGTGAGCTTGGGAAGAAGACTTGTGTGAGGAAGTACCAGGAAAGACTGAGCACAGAATGGAAAAAGGTGAGAACAAAGGACGTATGAGGAGTGGGGGAGGAATGGGATGTATTTAGGGAATCAGTGATGACTTGCGCAAAAGATGCCTGTGGCATGGAAAGAGTGGGAGGTGGGCAGATTAGAAAGGGTAGCGAGTGGTGGGATGAAAAAGTAAGATTATTAGTGAAAGAGAAGAGAGAGGCATTTGGACGATTTTTGCAGGGAAATAATGTAACTGACTGGGAGATGTATAATAGAAAGAGGCAGGAGGTCAAGAGAAAGGTGCAAGAGGTGAAAAAGAGGGCAAATGAGAGTTGGGGTGAGAGAGTATCATTAAATTTTAGGGAGAATAAAAAGATGTTTTGGAAGGAGGCAAATAAAGTGCGTAAGACAAAGGAACAAACGGGAACATCAGTGAAGGGGCTAATGGGGAGGTGATAACAAGTAGTGGTAATGTTAGAAGGAGATGGAATGCGTATTTTGAAGGTTTGTTGAATGTATTTGATGATAGAGTGGCAGATATAGGGTGTTTTGGTTTAGGTGGTGTGCAAAGTTAGACTTTTAGGGAGAATGATTTGGTAAACAGACAAGAGGCAGTAGGAGCTTTGCGGAAGATAAAAGCCGGCAAGGAAGCGCGTTTGGATGGTATTGCAGTGGAATTTATTTAAAAATGGGGGTGACTGTATTGTTGACTGGTTGGTAAGGTTATTTAATGTATGTATGGTTCATGGTGAAGTTCCTGAGGATTTGCGGAAGGCTTGCGTAGTGCCATTGTACAAAGGTAAAGGGGAAAAAAATTACAGAAGCATAAGTTTGTTGAGTATTCCTGGGAAATTATATGGGAGGGTATTGATTGAAAGGGTGAAGGCATGTACAGAGCATCAGATTGGGGAAGAGCTGTGTGGTTTCAGAAGTGGTAGAGGATGTATGGATCAGGTGTTCGCTTTGAAGAATGTATGTAAGAAATACTTACAAAAACAAATGGATTTGTATGTAGCATCTATGGATCTGGAGAAGGCATATGATAGGGTTGATAGAGATGCTCTGTGGAAGGTATTAAAAATGTATGGTGTAGGAGGTACCTTGCTAGAAGCCGTGAAAAGTTTTTATCGAGGATGTAAGGCATGTGTACGTGTAGGAAAAGAGGCAAGTGATTGGTTCTCAGTGAATATCGGTTTGCACCAGGGATGCGTGATGTCTCCATTGTTGTTTAATTTGTTTATGGATGGGGTTGTTAGGGAGGTGAGTTTTGGAAAGAGGGGCAAGTATGCAGTCTGTTGTGGATGAGAGAGCTTGGGAAGTGAGTCAGTTGTTGTTCGCTGATGATATAGCACTGGTGGCTGATTCGGGTGAGAAACTGCAGAATCTGGTGACTGAGTTTGGTAAAGTGTGCGAAAGAAGAAAGCTGAGGGTGAATGTGAATAAGAGCAAGGTTATCAGGATAGTACAGTAGGGTTGAGGGACAAGTCAATTGGGAGGTAATTTTGAATGGAGAAAAATTGGAGGAAGTGAAGTGTTTCAGATATCTGGGAGTAGATTTGGCAGCGGATGTAACCATGGAAGCGGAAGTGAATCACAGAGTGGGGGAGGGCTCGAAAGTTCTGGAAGCGTTGAAAAATGTCTGGAAGTCGGGAACGTTATCTTGGAAAGCAAAAATGGGTCTGTTTGAAGGAATAGTGGTTCCAACAATGTTATATGGTTGCGAGGCGTGGGCTATAGACAGAGTTGTGCGGAGGAGGGTGGATGTGCTGGAAATGAGATGTTTGAGGACAATATGTGAAGTGAGGTGGTTTGATCGAGTAAGCAATGAAAGGGTAAGAGAGATGCGTGTTAATAAAAAGAGTGTGGTTGAGAGAGCAGAAGAGGGTGTTTTGAAATGGTTTGGTCACATGGAGAGAATGAGTGGGGAAAGATTGACAAAGAGGATATATGTGTCAGAGGTGGAGGGAACGAGGAGAAGTGGGAGACCAAATTGGAGGCGGAAAGATGGAGTGAAAAAGATTTTGAGTGATCGGGGCCTGAACATGCAAGAGAGTGAAAGGCGTGCAAGGAACAGAGTGAATTGGAACGATGTGGTATACCGGGGTGGACGTGCTGTCAATGGATTGAACCAGGGCATGTGAAGAGTTAGGGGTAAACCATGGAAAGTTTTGTGAGGCCTGGATGTGGAAAGGGAGCAGTGGTTTCGGTGCATTATACATGACAGCTAGAGACTGAGTGTATACGAATGTGGCTTTTTTGTCTTTTCCTAGCGCTACCTCGCGCACATGCGGGAGAGGGGATTGTCATTCCATGTGTGGCGGGGTGGCAACGGGAATGAATAAGGACAGACAGTATGAATTATGTACGTGTGTATATATTCAGATGTCTGTCTGTGTATATATATGTATATATATGTATACGTTGAGATGAATAGGTATGTATATGTGCGTGTGTGGACATGTATGTATATATACACGTGTATGTGTGTGGTTGGGCCATTCTTTCGTCTGTTTACTTGCGCTACCTCGCTAACACGGGAGACAGCGACAAAGTATAATATATATATATATATATATATATATATATATATATATATATATATATATATATATATATATATATATATACCTTTTTTTTTCATACTACTCGCCATTTCCCGCCTCAGCGAGGTAGCGTTAAGAACAGAGGACTGGGCCTCTGAGGGAATATCCTCACCCGGCCCCCTTCTCTGTTCCTTCCTTTGGGGAAAAACAAAATGAGAGGGGAAGATTTCCAGCCCCCCGCTCACTTCCCTTTTAGTCGCCTTCTACGACACGCAGGGAATACGTGGGAAATATTCTTTCTCCCCTATCCTATATATATATATATATATATATATATATATATATATATATATATATATATATATATATACCTATGAGTCCACGGGGAAAATGAAACACGAAAAGTTCTCAAGTGCACTTTCGTGTAATAATCACATCATCAGGGGAGACACAAGAGAGAAATATAACATTCAGATGATATCAATACATCGAAGAGACGAAGCTAGGACGCCATTTGGTAAACATGTGGACAATCACATGTTTACTAAATGGCGTCCTAGCTTCGTCTCTTCGATGTATATCAACTGACTATTATATTTCTCTCTTGTGTCTCCCTTGATGATGTGATTATTATATGAAAGTGCACTTGGGAACTTTTCGTGTTTCATTTTCCCCGTGGACTCATAGGAATATCTTGATCACGCGCGAAATTGTGATCCTTTCCAATATATATATATATATATATATATATATATATATATATATATATATATATATATATATATATATATATACATATACATATATATATATATATATATATATATATATATATATATATATATATATATATATATATATTTTATACTTTGTCGCTGTCTCCCGCGTTTGCGAGGTAGCGCAAGGAAACAGACGAAAGAAATGGCCCAACCCCCCCCCCATACACATGTATATACATACGTCCACACACGCAAATATACATACCTACACAGCTTTCCATGGTTTACCCCAGACGCTTCACATGCCTTGATTCAATCCACTGACAGCACGTCAATCCCGGTATACCACATCGCTCCAATCCACTCTATTCCTTGCCCTCCTTTCACCCTCCTGCATGTTCAGGCCCCGATCACACAAAATCTTTTTCACTCCATCTTTCCACCTCCAATTTAGTCTCCCTCTTCTCCTTGCTCCCTCCACCTCCGACACATATATCCTCTTGGTCAATCTTTCCTCACTCATCCTCTCCATGTGCCCAAACCACTTCAAAACACCCTCTTCTGCTCTCTCAACCACGCTCTTTTTATTTCCACACATCTCTCTTACCCTCACGTTACTCACTCGATCAAACCACCTCACACCACACATTGTCCTCAAACATCTCATTTCCAGCACATCCATCCTCCTGCGCACAACTCTATCCATAGCCCACGCCTCGCAACCATACAACATTGTTGGAACCACTATTCCTTCAAACATACCCATTTTTGCTATCCGAGATAATGTTCTCGACTTCCACACATTCTTCAAGGCCCCCAGAATTTTCGCCCCCTCCCCCACCCTATGATCCACTTCCGCTTCCATGGTTCCATCCGCTGCCAGATCCACTCCCAGATATCTAAAACACTTCACTTCCTCCAGTTTTTCTCCATTCAAACTCACCTCCCAATTGACTTGACCCTCAACCCTACTGTACCTAATAACCTTGCTCTTATTCACATTTACTCTTAACTTTCTTCTTCCACACACTTTTCCAAACTCAGTCACCAGCTTCTGCAGTTTCTCACATGAATCAGCCACCAGCGCTGTATCATCAGCGAACAACAACTGACTCACTTCCCAAGCTCTCTCATCCCCAACAGACTTCATACTTGCCCCTCTTTCCAAAACTCTTGCATTTACCTCCCTAACAACCCCATCCATAAACAAATTAAACAACCATGGAGACATCACACACCCCTGCCGCAAACCTACATTCACTGAGAACCAATCACTTTCCTCTCTTCCTACACGTACACATGCCTTACATCCTCGATAAAAACTTTTCACTGCTTCTAACAACTTTCCTCCTACACCATATATTCTTAATACCTTCCACAGAGCATCTCTATCAACTCTATCATATGCCTTCTCCAGATCCATAAATGCTACATACAAATCCATTTGCTTTTCTAAGTATTTCTCACATACATTCTTCAAAGCAAACACCTGATCCACACATCCTCTACCACTTCTGAAACCACACTGCTCTTCCCCAATCTGATGCTCTGTACATGCCTTCACCCTCTCAATCAATACCCTCCCATATAATTTACCAGGAATACTCAACAAACTTATACCTCTGTAATTTGAGCACTCACTCTTATCCCCTTTGCCTTTGTACAATGGCACTATGCACGCATTCCGCCAATCCTCAGGCACCTCACCATGAGTCATACATACATTAAATAACCTTACCAACCAGTCAACAATACAGTCACCCCCTTTTTTAATAAATTCCACTGCAATACCATCCAAACCTGCTGCCTTGCCGGCTTTCATCTTCCGCAAAGCTTTCACTACCTCTTCTCTGTTTACCAAATCATTTTCCCTAACCATCTCACTTTGCACACCACCTCGACCAAAACACCCTATATCTGCCACTCTATCATCAAACACATTCAACAAACCTTCAAAATACTCACTCCATCTCTATCTCACATCACCACTACTTGTTATCACCTCCCCATTTGCGCCCTTCACTGAAGTTCCCATTTGCTCCCTTGTCTTACGCACCCTATTTACCTCCTTCCAGAACATCTTTTTATTCTCCCTAAAATTTAATGATACTCTCTCACCCCAACTCTCATTTGCCCTTTTTTTCACCTCTTTCACCTTTCTCTTGACCTCCTGTCTCTTTCTTTTATACATCTCCCACTCAATTGCATTTTTTCCCTGCAAAAATCGTCCAAATGCCTCTCTCTTCTCTTTCACTAATACTCTTACTTCTTCATCCCACCACTCACTACCCTTTCTAATCTGCCCACCTCCCACTCTTCTCATGCCACAAGCATCTTTTGCGCAATCCATCACTGATTCCCTAAATACATCCCATTCCTCCCCCACTCCCCTTGCTTCCATTGTTCTCACCTTTTTCCATTCTGTACTCAGTCTCTCCTGGTACTTCCTCACACAGGTCTCCTTCTCAAGCTCACTTACTCTCACCACCCTCTTCACCCCAACATTCACTCTTCTTTTCTGAAAACCCATAAAAATCTTCACCTTAGCCTCCACAAGATAATGATCAGACATCCCTCCAGTTGCACCTCTCAGCACATTAACATCCAAAAGTCTCTCTTTCGCACGCCTGTCAATTAACACGTAATCCAATAACGCTCTCTGGCCATCTCTCCTACTTACATAAGTATACTTATGTATATCTCGCTTTTTAAACCAGGTATTCCCAATCATCAGTCCTTTTTCAGCACATAAATCTACAAGCTCTTCACCATTTCCATTTACAACACTGAACACCCCATGTATACCAATTATTCCCTCAACTGCCACATTACTCACCTTTGCATTCAAATCACCCATCACTAAAACCCGGTCTCGTGCATCAAAACCACTAACACACTCATTCAGCTGCTCCCAAAACACTTGCCTCTCTTGATCTTTCTTCTCATGCCCAGGTGCATATGCACCAATAATCACCCACCTCTCTCCATCAACTTTCAGTTTTACCCATATTAATCGAGAATTTACTTTCTTACACTCTATCACATACTCCCACAACTCCTGTTTCAGGAGTATTGCTACTCCTTCCCTTGCTCTTGTCCTCTCACTAAACCCTGACTTTACTCCCCAGACATATATGTATATATATATATATATATATATATATATATATATATATATATATATATATATATATATATATATATATATATTCTTTTTATTTTTGCTTTGTCGTTGTCTCCCGCGTTAGCGAGGTAGCGCAAGGAAACAGACGAAAGAATGGCCCAACCCACCCACATACACATGTATATGCATACACGTCCACACACGCAAATATACATACCTATACATCTCAATGTACACATATATATACACACAGACATATACATATATACAAATGTACATAATTCATACTGTCTGCCTTTATTTATTCCCATCGCCACCTCGCCACACATGGAATAACAACCCCTTCACCCCTCATGTGTGCGAGGTAGTGCTAGGAAAAGACAACAAAGGCCCCATTCGTTCACACTCAGTCTCTAGTTGTCATGTAATAATGCACCGAAACCACAGCTCCCTTTCCACATCCAGGCCCCACAGAACTTTCCATGGTTTATCCCTGGTTCAATCCATTGACAGCACGTCCACCCCGGTATACCACATCGTTCCAATTCACTCTACTCCTTGCACGCCTTTCACCCTCCTGCATGTTCAGGCCCCGATCACACAAAATCTTTTTCACTCCATCTTTCCACCTCCAATTTGGTCTCCCACTTCTCGTTCCCTCCACCTCTGACACATATATCCTCTTGGTCAATCTTTCCTCACTCATTCTCTCCATGTGACCAAACCATTTCAAAACACCCTCTTCTGCTCTCTCAACCACATTCTTTCCATTTGCACACATCTCTCTTACCCTTACATTACTTACTCGATCAAACCACCTCACACCACATATTGTCCTCAAACATCTCATTTCCAATGCATCCACCCTCCTGCGCACAGCTCCATCCATAGCCCACGCCTCACATCCATACAACATTGTTGGAACCACTATTCCTTCAAATATACCCATTTTCGCTTTCTGAGATAATGTTCTCGACTTCCAAACATTCTTCAAGGCTCCCAGAATTTTCGCCCCCTCCCCCACCCTATGATTCACTTCCGCTTCCATGGTTCCATCCGCTGCCAGATCCACTCACAGATATCTAAAACACTTTACTTCCTCCAGTTTTTCTCCATTCAAACTTTCCTCCCAATTGACTTGACCCTCAACCCTACTGTACCTAATAACCTTGCTCTTATTCACATTTACTCTTAACTTTCTTCTTTCACACACTGAACCAAACTCAGTCACCACCTTCTGCAGTTTCTCACATGAATCAGCCACCAGCGCTGTATCATCAGCGAACAACAACTGACTCACTTCCCAAGCTCTCTCATCCACAACAGACTTCATACTTGCCCCTCTTTCCAAAACTCTTGCATTCACCTCCCTAACAACCCCATCCATAAACAAATTAAACAACCATGGAGACGTCACATACCCCTGCCGCAAACCAACATTCACTGAGAACCAATCACTTTCCTCTCTTCCTACACGTACACATGCCTTACATCCTCGATAAAAACTTTTCACTGCTTCTAACAACTTGCCTCCCACACCATATATTCTTAATACCTTCCACAGAGCATCTCTATCAACTCTATCATATGCCTTCTCCAGATCCATAAATGCTACATACAAATCCATTTGCTTTTCTAAGTATTTCTCACATAATTTCTTCAAAGCAAACACCTGATCCACACATCCTCTACCACTTCTGAAACCACACTGCTCTTCCCCAATCTGATGCCCTGTACATGCCTTCACCCTCTCAATCAATACCCTCCCATATAATTTCCCAGGAATACTCAACAAACTTATACCTCTGTAATTTGAGCACTCACTCTTATCCCCTTTGCCTTTGTACAATGGCACTATGCAAGCATTCCGCCAGTCCTCCGGCACCTCACCATGAATCATATATACATTAAATAACCTTACCAACCAGTCAACAATACAGTCACCCCATTCTTTAATAAATTCCATTGCAATGCCATCCAAACCTGTTGCCTTGCCAGCTTTCATCTTCCGTAAAGCTTTTATTACCTCTTCTCTATTTACCTAATCATTTTCCCTAACCCTCTCACTTTGCACACCACCTAGACCAAAACACCCTATATCTGCCACTCTATCATCAAACACATTCAACAAACCTTCAAAATACTCACCCCATCTCCTTCTCACATCACCACTACTTGTTATCACCTCCCCATTAGCGCCCTTCACTGAATTTCCCATTTGCTCCCTTGTCTTACGCACTTTATTTACCTCCTTCCAAAACATCTTTTTATTCTCCCTAAAATTTAATGATACTCTCTCACCCCAACTCTCATTTGCCCTCTTTTTCACCTATTGCACCTTTCTCTTGACCTTCTGCTTCTTTCTTTTATACATCTCCCACTCAATTGCATTTTTTCCCTGCAAAAATCGTCCAAATGCCTCTCTCTTCTCTTTCACTTATAATCTTACTTCTTCATCCCACCACTCACTACCCTTTCTAATCTGCCCACCTCCCACGCTTCTCATGCCACAAGCATCTGTTGCGCAATCCATCACTGCTTCCCTAAATACATCCCATTCCTTCCCCCACTCCCCTTACCTCCTTTGTTTTCACCTTTTTCCATTCTGTACTCAGTCTCTCCTGGTACTTCCTCATACAAGTCTCCTTCCCAAGCTCACTTACTCTCACCACTCTCGTCACCCCAACATTCTCTCTTCTTTTCTGAAAACCCATACAAATCTTCACCTTCGCCTCCACAAGATAATGATCAGACATCCCTCCAGTTGCACCTCTCAGCACATTAACATCCAAAAGTCTCTCTTCCGTGCACCTATCAATAAACACGTAATCCAAAAACGCTCTCTGGCCATCTCTCCTACTTACATACGTATACTTATGTGTATCTCGCTTTTTAAAACAGGTATTCCCAATCACCAGTCCTTTTTCAGCACATAAATCTACAAGTTCTTCACCATTTCCATTTAGAACACTGAACACTCCACGTATACCAATTATTCCCTCAACTGCCACATTACTCACCTTTGCATTCAAATCACCCATCACTATAACCCGGTCTTGTGCATCAAAACCACTCCCAAAACACTTGCCTCTCATGATCTTTTTTCTCATGCCCAGGTGCATATGCACCAATAATCACCCATCTCTCTCTATCAACTTTCAGTTTTACACATATCAATCTAGAATTTACTTTCTTACACTCTGTCACATACTCCCACAACTCCTGTTTCAGGAGTAGTGCTACTCCTTCCCTTGCTCTTGTCCTCTCACTAACCCCTGACTTTACTCCCAAGACATTCCCAAACCACTCTTCCCCTTTGGCCTTGAGCTTCGTTTCACTCAGAGCCAAAACATGCAGGTTCCTTTCCTCAAACATACTACCTATCTCTCCTTTTTTTTCATCTTGGTTACATCCACACACTTTTAGACACCCCAATTTGAGCCTTCGAGGAGGATGAGCACTCCCCGCGTGACTCTTTCTTCTGTTTCCCCTTTTAGAAAGTTAAAATACAAGGAGGGGAGGGTTTCTGGCCCCCCGCTCCCGTCCCCTTTAGTCGCCTTCTATGACACGTGAGGAATGCGTGGGAAGTATTCTTTCTCCCTATCCCCAGGGATAATATATATATATATATATATATATTTTTTTTTATACTTTGTCGCTGTCTCCCGCGTTGGCGAGGTAGCGCAAGGAAACAGACGAAAGAAATGGCCAACCCCCCCCCCATACACATGTATATACATACGTCAACACACGCAAATATACATACCTACACAGCTTTCCATGGTTTACCCCAGACGCTTCACATGCCTTGATTCAATCCACTGACAGCACGTCAACCCCGGTATACCACATCGCTCTAATTCACTCTATTCCTTGCCCTCCTTTCACCCTCCTGCATGTTCAGGCCCCGATCACACAAAATCTTTTTCACTCCATCTTTCCACCTCCAATTTGGTCTCCCTCTTCTCCTTGCTCCCTCCACCTCCGACACATATATCCTCTCCATGTGCCCAAACCACTTCAAAACACCCTCTTCTGCTCTCTCAACCACGCTCTTTTTATTTCCACACATCTCTCTTACCCTTACGTTACTCACTCGATCAAACCACCTCACACCACACATTGTCCTCAAACATCTCATTTCCAGCACATCCATCCTCCTGCGCACAACTCTATCCATAGCCCACGCCTCGCAACCATACAACATTGTTGGAACCACTATTCCTTCAAACATACCCATTTTTGCTATCCGAGATAATGTTCTCGACTTCCACACATTCTTCAAGGCCCCCAGAATTTTCGCCCCCTCCCCCACCCTATGATCCACTTCCGCTTCCATGGCTCCATCCGCTGCCAGATCCACTCCCAGATATCTAAAACACTTCACTTCCTCCAGTTTTTCTCCATTCAAACTCACCTCCCAACTGACTTGACCCTCAACCCTACTGTACCTAATAACCTTGCTCTTATTCACATTTACTCTTAACTTTCTTCTTCCACACACTTTACCAAACTCAGTCACCAGCTTCTGCAGTTTCTCACATGAATCAGCCACCAGCGCTGTATCATCAGCGAACAACAACTGACTCACTTCCCAAGCTCTCTCATCCCCAACAGACTTCATACTTGCCCCTCTTTCCAAAACTCTTGCATTCACCTCCCTAACAACCCCATCCATAAACAAATTAAACAACCATGGAGACATCACACACCCCTGCCGCAAACCTACATTCACTGAGAACCAATCACTTTCCTCTCTTCCTACACGTACACATGCCTTACATCCTCGATAAAAACTTTTCACTGCTTCTAACAACTTTCCTCCCACACCATATATTCTTAATACCTTCCACAGAGCATCTCTATCAACTCTATCATATGCCTTCTCCAGATCCATAGATGCTACATACAAATCCATTTGCTTTTCTAAGTATTTCTCACATACATTCTTCAAAGCAAACACCTGATCCACACATCCTCTACCACTTCTGAAACCACACTGCTCTTCCCCAATCTGATGCTCTGTACATGCCTTCACCCTCTCAATCAATACCCTCCCATATAATTTACCAGGAATACTCAACAAACTTATACCTCTGTAATTTGAGCACTCACTCATCCCCTTTGCCTTTGTACAATGGCACTATGCACGCATTCCGCCAATCCTCAGGCACCTCACCATGAGTCATACATACATTAAATAACCTTACCAACCAGTCAACAATACAGTCACCCCCTTTTTTAATAAATTCCACTGCAATACCATCCAAACCTGCTGCCTTGCCGGCTTTCATCTTCCGCAAAGCTTTCACTACCTCTTCTCTGTTTACCAAATCATTTTCCCTAACCCTCTCACTTTGCACACCACCTCGACCAAAACACCCTATATCTGCCACTCTATCATCAAACACATTCAACAAACCTTCAAAATACTCACTCCATCTCCTTCTCACATCACCACTACCTGTTATCACCTCCCCATTTGCGCCCTTCACTGAAGTTCCCATTTGCTCCCTTGTCTTACGCACCCTATTTACCTCCTTCCAGAACATCTTTTTATTCTCCCTAAAATTTAATGATACTCTCTCACCCCAACTCTCATTTGCCCCTTTTTTTTTTACCTCTTGCACCTTTCTCTTGACCTCCTGTCTCTTTCTTTTATACATCTCCCACTCAATTGCATTTTTTCCCTGCAAAAATCGTCCAAATGCCTCTCTCTTCTCTTTCACTAATACTCTTACTTCTTCATCCCACCACTCACTACCCTTTCTAATCAACCCACCTACCACTCTTCTCATGCCACAAGCATCTTTTGCGCAATCCATCACTGATTCCCTAAATACATCCCATTCCTACCCCACTCCCCTTGCTTCCATTGTTCTCACCTTTTTCCATTCTGTACTCAGTCTCTCCTGGTACTTCCTCACACAGGTCTCCTTCTCAAGCTCACTTACTCTCACCACCCTCTTCACCCCAACATTCACTCTTCTTTTCTGAAAACCCATACATATCTTCACCTTAGCCTCCACAAGATAATGATCAGACATCCCTCCAGTTGCACCTCTCAGCACATTAACATCCAAAAGTCTCTCTTTCGCACGCCTGTCAATTAACACGTAATCCAATAACGCTCTCTGGCCATCTCTCCTACTTACATAAGTATACTTATGTATATCTCGCTTTTTAAACCAGGTATTCCCAATCATCAGTCCTTTTTCAGCACATAAATCTACAAGCTCTTCACCATTTCCATTTACAACACTGAACACCCCATGTATACCAATTATTCCCTCAACTGCCACATTACTCACCTTTGCATTCAAATCACCCATCACTATAACCCGGTCTCGTGCATCAAAACCACTAACACACTCATTCAGCTGCTCCCAAAACACTTGCCTCTCTTGATCTTTCTTCTCATGCCCAGGTGCATATGCACCAATAATCACCCACCTCTCTCCATCAACTTTCAGTTTTACCCATATTAATCGAGAATTTACTTTCTTACACTCTATCACATACTCCCACAACTCCTGTTTCAGGAGTATTGCTACTCCTTCCCTTGCTCTTGTCCTCTCACTAACCCTGACTTTACTCCCCAGACATTCCCAAACCACTCTTCCCCTTTAACCTTGAGCTTCGTTTCACTCAGAGCTAAAATATCCAGGTTCCTTTCCTCAAACATGCTACCTATCTCTCCTTTTTTCACATCTTGGTTACATCCACACACATTTAGGCACCCCACTCTGAGCCTTCGAGGAGGATGAGCACTCCCCGCGTGACTCCTTCTTCTGTTTCCCATTTTAGAAAGTTAATACAAAGAGGGGAGGATTTCTGGCCCCCCGCTCCCGTCCCCTCTAGTCGCTTTCTACGACACGCGAGGAATACGTGGGAAGTATTCTTTCACCCCTATCCCCAGGGATAATATACATATATATATATATATATATACATATACACATACACACACACATACACATACATACGCACATATACACACACACACACATACATATATATACATATGAAAAATGTAAGAAACAATTTAGAAAACTGAAACTTCTGGCTTGAAATGAATGAAAAAAAAAAAAAATGAATGTCACATAATGGTTCAACCTCTGGCTATGGAAAAAAGGAAATGTATAATTCATTTACACAAACGTCAGTAGCAGTTCTCATCAATTTAACCACTGTATCAATAAGCTTCAATGTCTAAGCTACATTTTTTCTCCAATTTCACTATTTTCCTTCACATTTTCAATTGTGTCTGAAGGTTCTACTTCAAGAGTGATTGTTTTTCCAGTATATATATATATATATATATATATATATATATATATATATATATATATATATATATATATATATATATATATATATATATGTATATATATATATCATAATTTACACGTATACATACATATACATACACATACAGAGACATATGAATTTATACACATGTACATATTCATAGTTGCTTGCCTTCATCTATTCCTGGCGCTACCCCGCCCCACAGGAAATAGCATCGCTACCCCTGCTTCAGCGAAATAGCGCCAGGAAAACAGACAAAAATGGCCACATTCGTTCACGCTCAATCTCTAGCTGTCATATGTAATGCACCGAAAGCACAGCTCTCTATTCACATCCAGGGCCAATAGACTTTTCTATGGTTTACCCCAGACATTTCACATGCCCTGGTTCAGTCCTTTGAGAGCACGTCGACTCCGGTATGCCACATCATTCCACTTCATCCTATTCCTTGCACGCATCTCACCTTTCTGTATTTTCAGGCCCTGATCGCTCAAAGTCTTTTTCACTCCATCCTTCCACCTCCAATTTGGTCTCCCGCTTCTTCTTGTTCCCTCCACTTCTGCCACATACATCCTCTTTGTCAATCTCTCCTCTCTCATTCTCTCCGTATATATCCATATCCTTTCAACACACCCTCTTCTGCTCTCTCAACCACACTCTTTTCATTTCCACACATCTCTCTTATCCTGTCATCACTTGTTGATCAAACCACCTCACATCACATATTGTCCTCAAACATTTCATTTCCAACACATCCATTCTCCCTTGTACAACCCTATCTATAGCCCATACCTCGCAACCATACAGCATTGTTGGCACTACTATTCCTTCAAACACACCCATTTTTGCTCTCCGAGATAACGTTCTCTCCTTACACACATTCTTCATCGCTCCCAGACCTTCGCCTCCTCCCCCACAGTGTGACTCACTTCCGATTTCATGGTTCCATCCGCTGCTAAATCCACTCCCAGATATCTAAAACACTTCACTTCCTCCAATTTTTCTCCATTCAAACTTACATCCCAATTTACTTGTCCTTCAACCCTACTAAACCTAATAACCTTGCTCTTATTCACATTTGCTCTCTACTTTCTCTTTTCACACACTTTTCCAAACTCAGTCATTAACTTCTGCAGTTTCTGACTCGAATTAGCCACTGTATCATCAGCGAAGAACAAGTGACTCACTTCCCTGGCCTTCTCATCCCCAACAGACTGCACACTCGCCCCTCTCTCCAAAACTCTTGCATTTATTTCCCTAACCACCCCATCCATAAACAAATTAAACAACCACGGGGGACATCACACACCAATCACTCGCCTATCTTCCGAGTCGCACACATGCCTTACATCCTTGGTAAAAACTTTTCACTGTTTGCAGCAGCTTAACTCCCACACCATACACTCTTAAAACCTTCCGCAAAGCATCTCTATCAACATTATCATATGCTATCTCCAGATCCATAAATGCGACATGCAAATCCATCTGTTTTTAAGCATTTCTCACAACATTCTTCAAAGCAAACACCTGATCCACACATCTTCTACCACTTCTGGAACCAAACTGATCTTCCCCAGTCTGATGCTCTGTACATGCCTCCACCCTCTCTATCACCAATCTTCCATATAATTTCACTGGAATACAAACTTATGCCTCTGTAGTTTGAACACTTACCTTTATCCCCTTTGCCTTTGTACAATGGCACTAGGCATGCATTCCGCCAATCCTCAGGCTCTTCACCATGATCCATACATACAATGAATATCCTTTCCAACCAATCAACAACACAGTCACCTCCTTTAGTAACAAATTCTACTGCAATACCATCCAAACCCGCCGTCTTGCCGGAATTCATCTTCCGCAAAGCTTTCACTACCTCTTCTGTCTTAACCAAACCATTCTCCCCGACTCTCTCACTTCGCACACCAACCCGACGAAAACACCCTTTATCTGCCACTCTAACATGAAACACATTCAACAAATCTTCAAAATACTCACTCCATCTCCTCACTTCATCACTACCTGTTATTACTTCCCCACTTTCCCCCTTCACCGATGTTCCCATTCGTTCTCTTAGTCTTACACGCCTTGTGTATTTCCTTCCAAAACATGTTTTTATTTTCCCTAAAGTTTAATGATACTCTCTTACCCCAACTCTCATTTGCCCTCTTTTTCAACCCTTCCACCTTTCTCTTGACTTACTTCCGCTTTCTTTTATGCATCTCTTCCTTGTGATTATCCTCCAACGCCTCTCTTTTCTCCTTCACCAACAACTTTACTGCTTTATCCCAGCATTCACTACCCTCTCTAACCTGCTCACCTCCCACCTTTCTCATGCCACATGCATCCTTTGCACAAGCATCACTGCTTTCTGGTAGTTATATGATAATAGTAATAATGGTAATAATAATAATAATAATAATAATAATAATAATAATAATGATAATAATAATAATAATAATTTTTTTTTTTTTTTTTTTTTATACTTTGTCGCTGTCTCCCGCGTTTGCGAGGTAGCGCAAGGAAACAGACGAAAGAAATGGCCCAACCCTCCCCCATACACATGTATATACATACGTCCACACACGCAAATATACATACATATACATACTTTCCGAGATAATGTTCTCGACTTCCACACATTCTTCAAGGCTCCTAGAATTTTCGCCCCCTCCCCCACCCTATGGTCCACTTCTGCTTCCATGGTTCCATCTGCTGCCAGATCCACTCCCAGATATCTAAAACACTTCACTTCCTCCAGTTTTTCTCCATTCAAACTCACCTCCCAATTTACTTGACCCTCAACCCGACTGTACCTAATAACCTTGCTCTTATTCACATTTACTCTTAACTTTCTTCTTCCACACACTTTATCAAACTCCGTCACCAGCTTCTGCAGTTTCTCACATGAATCAGCCACCAGCGCTGTATCATCAGCGAACAACAACTGACTCACTTCCCAAGCTCTCTCATCCCCAACAGACTTCATACTTGCCCCTCTTTCCAAAACTCTTGCCTTTACCTCCCTAACAACCCCATCCATAAACAAATTAAACAACCATGGAGACATCACACACCCCTGCCGCAAACCTACATTCACTGAGAACCAATCACTTTCCTCTCTTCCTACACGTACACATGCCTTACATCCTCGATAAAAACTTTTCACTGCTTCTAACAACTTGCCTCCCACACCATATATTCTTAATACCTTCCACAGAGCATCTCTATCAACTCTATCATATGCCTTCTCCAGATCCATAAATGCTACATACAAATCCATTTGCTTTTCTAAGTATTTCTCACATACATTCTTCAAAGCAAACACCTGATCCACACATCCTCTACCACTTCTGAAACCACACTGCTCTTCCCCAATCTGATGCTCTGTACATGCCTTCACCCTCTCAATCAATACCCTCCCATACAATTTACCAGGAATACTCAACAAACTTATACCTCTGTAATTTGAGCACTCACTCTTATCCCCTTTTCCTTTGTACAATGGCACTATGCACGCATTCCTCCAATCCTCAGGCACCTCACCATGAGTCATACATACATTAAATAACCTTACCAACCAGTCAACAATACAGTCACCCCCTTTTTTAATAAATTCCACTGCAATACCATCCAAACCTGCTGCCTTGCCGGCTTTCATCTTCCGCAAAGCTTTCACTACCTCTTCTCTGTTTACCAAATCATTTTCCCTAACCCTCTCACTTTGCACACCACCTCGACCCAAACACCCTATATCTGCTACTCTGTCATCAGACACATTCAACAAACCTTCAAAATACTCATTCCATCTCCTTCTCACATCACCACTACTTGTTATCACCTCCCCATTTACGCCCTTCACTGAAGTTCCCATTTGCTCCCTTGTCTTACGCACCCTATTTACCTCCTTCCAGAACATCTTTTTATTCTCCCTGAAATTTACTGATAGTCTCTCACCCCAACTCTCATTTGCCCTTTTTTTCACCTCTTGCACCTTTCTCTTGACCTCCTGTCTCTTTCTTTTATACATCTCCCACTCAATTGCATTTTTTCCCTGCAAAAATCGTCCAAATGCCTCTCTCTTCTCTTTCACTAATACTCTTACTTCTTCATCCCACCACTCACTACCCTTTCTAATCAACCCACCTCCCACTCTTCTCATGCCACAAGCATCTTTTGCGCAATCCATCACTGACTCCCTAAATACATCCCATTCCTCCCCCACTCCCCTTACTTCCATTGTTCTCACCTTTTTCCATTCTGTACACAGTCTCTCCTGGTACTTCCTCACACAGGTCTCCTTCCCAAGCTCACTTACTCTCACCACCTTCTTCACCCCAACATTCACTCTTCTTTTCTGAAAACCCATACAAATCTTCACCTTAGCCTCCACAAGATAATGATCAGACATCCCTCCAGTTGCACCTCTCAGCACATTAACATCCAAAAGTCTCTCTTTCGCACGCCTGTCAATTAACACGTAATCCAATAACGCTCTCTGGCCATCTCTCCTACTTACATTATGGACTTATGTAATCTCCTTGTTTAAAAACCAGGTCATTCCCAATCATCAGACGAGAGCAGGAGACAGACAGCAGAGAGAGTCATAACCAGGGCAGCAGGGTCACAAGTCAATGAGCAGAAAGTTAAAGGAAGAGTGAGTCAGGAAGTGATTTTAGAGAGCCAGAGAGAACAATAAAAACAGATAGAGAAGGAACAATAGAGCCAGGTAAGTAGAGTCCCGCAGAGAGAACCGATTCAGAGACAGTAGCAGAGGCAGCAATCAGTGTTGCAAGTACAGAGATAGATAATCCTACGCTCAGAGGATAATCTGAATAGGAAGCACAGACCAGCAGAGGAAAAGAAGAGTTTTACCAGAGAGCAAGCGATACAGTGTCTGTATGCAGGTTATCTCCGTAGAATAGGAGTAGTAGATAAGAAAGAATTAAATGAGGTCGGAAAATAGGCCAGTAGAGAGAAAGGCAAAGAGAGTAAGCAGACAAGAAGATAGAGAGCAGTCCGTGGAGAGAAAGAAGCAATATCTGTCAGTAGAAAAAAGCAGCAGATCAGATAAAGGCAGTGTCATGAAGCTCAGAAAGGCACAGTTAGATAAACGGGTAGAGTAGTTGAGTCAGGAAGGAAACCAAGAGAGTAACAGGTAAAGTTACCGGAAATCAAGGAGGAGTACAGGACACATGAATAGGCGGATAGAGAGTAAATCATTCAACCGCAGAATCAGCAATGATTGCATTATCCATATACAGACCAGCAGAAGAGCAGTTATGCATAGGAATAGAGATATAGATCAGAGAGTCTGAAGCAATGTTCCGACTGTCGATATAGAACAGGATTAAGTCCGAGCAGGCCGCATAGCAGAAGAATTTCCAGAAGAACGAGTAGCAAGGGAGCAAAAGCGCCTGGATATCGAAACACAGCAGGGGGGCGATCCAGGAGATGTTCAGCCGTCATAGCAGAAAGAAGAGAAAGGTAGATAGTAAGAAATAGAAGAAAGCGACCAGCAGCATTTGATACAACATCAGAATCAGAAAAGAGAAAGGACAGAAGAAGGATACAGTATAAATAGACAGAAATTCCGAATGAAGGAAATAAAGAGCTATGTAAGAGTATACAGTAAGGACAGTGTCATCAACAAAGGAGTGAGAAGAATCAGAAAGCAATTTTTCAAAGCAGTAGGTCAGGGTACAGGTCAGAGCAAAAGGTGACGATAAGAGAAGAACAGATAGTAGTCTTAATGTAGAATGATAGCAGGAGAGACAGAAAGAATAGCAGTAAAGCAGAGTAAACGGGAATGAGAGAAAGAATTACAGCGTACAGCATCCGGATGGGCCTACTCTCTCCGCATATTGTTCGCAGACACGCTGTTCCTGATGCACATACCGTGCTTTGTAAACATACTACATCTAAATCCGTAGCCAGCAGCGATGTAAGAGACGCGACACCTGTGTAAGTTAAAAATCAGGTCAATGAGTGAAGACAACAGGATAGGTGCATAGTATAACATCCTTTTCAGCACATATTCTACAAGCCTTCACCATTTCCCTTTTACAACACTGAACACCCCATGTTATACCAATTATTCTCAACTGCACATTACTCACCTTTGCATCAAATCACCCCATCCTATAAACCCGGTCGCGTGCATCAAAACCACTAACACACTCATTCAGCTGCTCCAAATAATAAATATTAATAATATAATAATAATAAAACAATAATAATAATTACACTCACACACACAGTAAGCGCAAACACAACAGCAACACACAAACTCACACACACACACACACAGCACATATAATATATATATATATATATATATATATTATATATATATATATATATATATATATATATATTAGGGAAAGAATCACAGTTTTTGCGCGTGATCAAGATATTCCATGAGTCCCACCTTATCGGTCTCATTTTTCTCCCGTGGAATCATAGGAGATACATATATACATATGTAAATAAATATATATGTATATATAGTATATATATAAATATATAATATATAAAATATATATCTAAATATATATATATATTATATATATATAAATGTAATAATAATATATACAATGTATATATATATATATATATATATATATATTATATATATATATCTATATAATATATATAATATATATAGATACATATATTGCTTTGTCGCTGTCTCCCGCGTTTTTTTTTTGCGAGGTAGCAGCAAGGAAACAGACGAAAAGAAATGGCTCACCCACCCACCCATAACACAATTGTACCACACACACGCCCATACACGCAAATTATACCTATACATCTCAATGTACACTATAGATACACCCACACGACACATACATAATGTACCCATCAGCCCCACTATTCACACGGGCTGCCCCGTTATGCATGCCGTCGCCGCCACCTCGCTCACCCATACATGGAAATACCATCCCTCCCCCCACATGTGTGCGAGTAGCACTATGGAAAAGGCAACAAAGGCCCCATTCGTTCACAGACTTAGTTCCTCCATCTTCACGCAATAAGCCAGAAACCACAGCACCCTTTCCACATACCAGGCCCACACTACTTTCCATGGTTTACCCCAGACGCTTCACATACCCTATTCAAATCCACCGACAGCACGATCAACCCCGGTATACTCACATCGATTCCAATTCACTCATTTCCTGCCCACCTTTTCACCCTCAACTGCATGTTCAGGGCAGAACCCCCCGATCACACAAAATCTTTTTCACATCCATCTTTCCACCTCCTACATTTGGTCTCCCCTTCTCCTCGTTCCCACTCCCACCTCCGACACACATTTCCTCTTGGTCAATCTTTTCTTTTCCTCACATCATTTCTCTCGATGGTCCCCAAACCATTTCATTCAAAAAACAAAAAACATCAAAACACCAACCCTTACCCTCTTCTGTCTTCTTTATTTGCCTCCCTGCGCTCTCTCTCAACCACGCTCTTTTTATTTTCCTTCCTTCCCAACAACAGCATCTCTCTTAACCCTTTACGTTACTATTACTTCGATCAAACCAACCTCACAACACAAAAACATAGTCCTCAAAAACTTCTCTCATTCTTCCTTCCCTCCTTCCCACACATCCAACCTTCTCTTCTCTCCTGGCCTCCCCATCCTCGCTCGCTGCGCAACCAACTCTATTTTCAACTCCCTACAAAAACTCTAACCATAGGAGCCCACACGAGTTCCCAAGGCCCAAACTCTATAAATCCATAGGAGCCCCCAACGCAACAATAGAGCCCCCACAAAATATACCCAACCCACGAAACCATAAAGCCCACGCCTTCGCATCCATACCACATTAATTGGGAACACATTATTGGAACCAACAAACTACTATTTCCTTATTTCCTTTTTTCATTCTATTGTCCTTCAACATACCCATTTTCGCTTTTCCCTTTCCGAGATAGTGTTCCCTCGACTTATATTATTTCCTCCCAAACACATAAATTCTTCAAGGCTCACTCGCCAGAATTATTTCGCCCATCCCCTCTCCCCCACTCCTATGATTCAACATTAATTCCGCTTCCATGGTTTTCCATCCGCTGCCAAACAAAAATCCATCCTCCCGAGATAACAAAAACCTTTACTTCCCTTCTACCTCCTCCAGTTTTTTTCTTTTTCCCTTTTTTCCTCCATTCAAAACTTTTAACCTCACCAATTGTGACTTGACCCTCAAACCCCTACAGTACCTAATAACCATTTTCTTTTCTCTTAATTTCACGATTTACTCTCTCTTAACTTTCTTCTTTCACCCCATCACACCATGTCTAACTTTCCCTTCTTTTCATCACACAAACAAAGACCCATTCCCAATTCATTCATTCCCATTTCACAAAACCACACCACCACCCCACACACTTTAACCCAAACTCAGGTCAAGACTCAGCTTTCCCGAACCAAGCTTCTTGCAAGTTGTTTCCTCACATGAATCAGTCCAAACCACTCCCCAACGCTTGTATCACATCAGCGAACAAACAAGCTGAACCACTTCCCAAGGCTCTCGCTCATCCCCAACGAGGACTTCCATAATTGCCCCCTTCCTTTTCTTATTTTCCAAAAACCACTCGTCCTTGCATTCCCACCACGGGCTCCCTAACAAAAAACAAACTCCCATCCACACCCTATTCCAATAAACAAATTAACAAACCATGGAAAAAGACTTCACAACCCACCCAACAGGGGAATACTGCGTGATGGTGTAGACTGGTGGGTATGGAGAGAGTATTATGGAAAAAAACCCCCCTGCCTTGACGCAACTCCTACATATTTTTATTTCAACTGAGGAACCCATCACTCTTAAACTACGTTTCCTCTCTTTTTTTCCTCTCTTCTCCTCTCTTTTCCTACACTTTACACAACCTTTCCCCCCTTCCTTTAATCACCACCTTTCCTCCATCCTCTCTTTCCCTACACGTATAAACGTACAACACCAAAACCTTACATGGCCTTTACCTTCCTCGATAAAAACTTTTCACTGCTTCTAACAAAACTTGCCATCCCACAACACCAATATATTCTTATAACCTTTCCACAGAGCTTCTTCTCTCAACTCATCATAATGCCTTCCTCACCTTGCCTTCCCTCCCTCCTTCATCTCTTTCCAGATCCATAAATGCTACATACAAAAATCCGCCATTTGCTTTTCTAAGTATTATCTCACATACAATTCCCTTCAAAGCAAAAAACACCTGATCCACAACATTCCTCTATCTAATAACCACTTCTGGAAACAACAACCTGCTCTGCTTCTTCTTTATTATCTAGCTTGCCCCAAATCATGAATTGGCTCTGTACAAATCAAATTTATGCCCTTCACCGCCATTCAACCCCTCTCAATCAAATAACCCTCCCTATGATTTAACCAGGAATACCTCAAACAAAACTTATAACCTGTCCTGTAATTTGAGCACTCACTCTCTTATCCCCTTTGCCTTTTTGCAAACAATGGCCCTGATGCAACGCATTCCTCCGCCAATCCCAGAGGCAACCACACCATGAGTCATACATTACATTAATATCCTTAAAACCAACCCATCAACCAATACGTCAACCACTCCCTATTTGTAATAAATAAAAAATTCCCCCAAAACACCTAACCCACAATCCCACACCGCAATAAATACCCCAATCCAAAACCAGCCCAAAACCTGGCTGCCGTTGCCGGCATCCAACCAAAATTTCCATCTTCCCAGCAAAAAAAAAAGCAAAGCTTTGTCACCATTCTTTAACAACCCACATCACATTCCACACTTTCCCCTCATCAAACCACACAAATTTTCCCACCCAGCCACATCCCAAACCCCAAACTACTCTCTTTCCGACTTACACCCACTTATACTATTAAAACACTCAAACCAATTTCCACTACCCCGTCCTAAACTCTTTCCACCCCCTCTCGACTTTCTCCCCCTCTCTCTTACCGCCCCCCTTCTCTTTTTCACTAAACCACCTACCTTCTTCCTACCCCTCTTTCCCCTCCGCTCTTCCTCTGTTTTAAACAAAAAATCCATTTTCTCCCCCCCCCCCCCCCCTAGACCCCTCACCCCTCCACCTAACTCTTTGCACAGAATACAGACCACCTCAGACCAAAGACAAAACACCCTATATCTGCCACTCGGTCCATCAAACCCACCATATCAAACAAAACCTTCAAAATAAAAATACCCTCACTGTCCATCTCAATCTAATAACGGCTCCCCCCATCTCACCACATCTTCCTTCCTCACCTCACCACTACATGTTTATCACCCTCGCCCCTCCCCCATTTTGCGCCCCCTTCACTGAAGTTCCAAATTTGCGCCTCCCTCCCTTGTCCTTTCTTAGACGCACTTTTATTTAATTTAACTCCCTCCTCCCCAGGACAATCTTTTAATTCTCCCATAGAATTTAATGAAATACTCCTCCCCAACCCCACACGACACGAGCTCCACCGCACTACTCCACCTCCACAACATATACACAAAAAACACATAACACAAAAAACACATATAACATAATATATACATATAAAAATGTAAAAAATTATTTTAGAAAAAACGCTGAAAAACTAAAACCTACTACTTCTAGCTTTGAAATGAAATGAAAAAATGAATGTCACATAATGGTTCGACCTTCGGCTATGGAAAAGGGACATGTCTATTTCAAAGCTATATATAATATAATATATAAACTATAATATATATAATATATATATATATATATATATCTCATATATATAATATTGGGGTGTATTTTTGGTGTAGCATGGACGCAAGTAGTAGTTTCGCTCTTTTCCCTTCTTCATTATTTTTCGGAAAAAAAAAAAATGAAAAAAATTTTCATTTAAAAAAGGCACACCAATGAAAATTTGAAAAGCAACCAGAGATGCTACTAACGGTTAGTGAATCAAGAACCGCTTGCAACCAAAACCTCCGCCAGGTGTAGAAGAGGGGTCCCGCAGTGTATCGAGAAGGACGTCCCCCAGAACTTTTTTTAAAAGGGGAAGTAAATGTTTATAGTTGTGTTACTGGATGTGTAGTTTTCCCCAATACCATACATGGTGCTTTGAGGAAAAAAAAAAATAGTGAAATTGGAAAAAAATGTAGCTTAGGGGAGAGGGGGGGGAGGACATTGAAGCTTTATTGATACAGTGGTTAAATTGATGAGAACTCCTAATTGACGTTTGTGTTTAAAATAAATTAATACAATATTTCCTTTTTCCATTTTTTTTTTTTTTTTTTTTTTTCCTTTCCACAAGCCAGAGGTTTGAAAGGGCATTATGTGACCATTCATTTTTTATTTATTTCAAATTTCAAGCAATAAGTTTCAGTTTTCCTAAATAGTTTGTCTTCTTTCCTTTTCTTACCATTTTTCATATGTATAATATATGTATTGTGTGTGTATAGGCGTATGTATGTGTATGTGGTGTATGTGTATATATATATATATATAATATATCATATATATATATATATATATATAGATATTATATAAATATATGATATATTATATATATATATAAATATTTTTAGAAGCAGTGAAAAGTTTTTATTCGGGATTAAGGCATATGTGTACGTGTGGGGAAAGAAGAGGAAAGTGATTGGTTCTTTTCCCCCCATGAATGAAGATGTTGTCGGCAAAAGGGTTGTGTGAATGTCTCCAATGGTTTGTTTTAAATTTTGTTATTTATGATGGGTTTGTTAGGGAGGTGAATGCAAAGAGTTTTTTGGAAAAGAAGGGGGCAAGTAATGAAGTCTGATTGGGGATGAGAGAGCTTGGAAGTGATCAGTGTTGTTTGATTGCGCTGATGATACACGCTGTGGCTGATTCAACTTGTGAGAAACTGCAGAACTGTGACTGAGTTTTGGTAAAGTTGTGAAAGAAGAGAAGTTAAGATAAAATGTGAATAAGAGCAAGGTTATTAGGTACAGTAGGATTGAGGTCCAAGTCAATTGGGAGTGAGTTTGAATGGAGAAAAACGGAGTAAGAGTGAAGTGTTTTAGGATATCTGGGAGTGGATCTTGCAGGCGGATGGTAACCATGGAAGCGAAGTGGATTCATAGGGTGGGGAGGGGGCGGGGAAAAATCTCTGGGGGGGGGGGGGGGGGGGGGGGGGGGGGGGGGGGGGGGGGGGGGGGGGGGGGGGGGGGGGGGGGGGGGGGGGGGGGGGGGGGGGGGGGGGGGGGGGGGGGGGGGGGGGGGGGGGAGGGATCCTGGGGGGGGGAGGTGGAGGGGGGAAGGGAGTGGGGGGGGGGGGGGGGGAGGGGGGGGCGGAGGGGGGGGGGGGGGGGGAGGGGGGAAGGGGGGGGGGGGGGCGGGGAGGGGGGGGCCTTGAAGAATGTGTGGGAAGTCGAGAACATTATTCTCGGAAAGCAAAAATGGTATGTTTGAAGGAATATGGTTCCAACAAAGTTGTATGGTTGCGAAGGCGTGGGCTATATGGAAAGAGTTGGTGGCGCAGGATGATGGATGTGCTGGAAATGAGATGTTTGAGGACAATGTGTGGTGTGAGGTGGTTTGATCGAGTAAGTAACGTAAGGGTAAGAGAGATGTGTGGAAATAAAAAGAGCGTGGTTGAGAGAGCAGAAGAGGGTGTTTTTGAAATGGTTCAGGGGGCACATGGAAGGAGAGAATGATGAGAAAAGATTGACTCAAGAGAGAAATATATGTGTCGGAGGTGGAGGTACAACCCACGGAGGTGCGCTCCTATGGAGACACACCCACTGATGGCGGTGGTGAACAACCGATGGATTCCCCATCATTATGTTAGTTCTCTGTGGGGTGTGGCCGAACCCTTGCACGAGGGTGAAAGGAGTCAAGGAAAAGAGGTGCATTGGAGCGGCGCGGATTAGTATACCCGGAGTTTTACCCCGTGAAACGTTAGCTGTCAGTGGATTGAAAATCAATCAAGGCAAAAGTGGGAAAAGAAAAGAGCGGTCGTCCTGGGGGTAAAAACCACATTAGGAAAAGAGACTGGTGTGAGTAAGAGTATAAATTTAGAAAAAATTTTGCGTGTTGGTTGGGGACGAGTAAATATATTACAATGTGTGACATAGGGGGGTTGGGGGTTTTTGGTGGGGGCCACAACAACAAACAAAAATTTCCTACCCCTTTATTTTTGCTTTTTCGTCTGGTGGGTTTTCTTGTTTCCCCTTTTCCCCCCCTCACCCCTCTTTTTTTAGTTTTCCCCACCCTCCCCTTGTGCGGCTGACGCTTAAAAAAGATTAAAGAAAAGCATAACCCCACGTACGCAAACGCGGGAGACAATCGACAAGCAAAAAAAAAAAAAAAAAAAAAAAAAATCATTATCCCTGGGGATAGGGTGAAAGAATAACTACTTACTTTTCCCACGGATTCCTCGCGCGTTTCCGTAAGAAAAGGACTAGAGAGGGGACGGGAGCGGGGAGGGGGCCCAGAAATTCTTAGAATCCCTCTCTTTTCTTCCCCTCACTTGTATTTTTTTTTTTGTAAAAACTTCTAAAATGGGAAAAAGAAGAAGGTAGTCCACCGCGGGGAGTGCTCAACCCTCCTCGAAGGCTAGATTGGGTGTCCTAAAATGTGTGTGGATGTAACAAGTAATGTGAAAAAAGGAGAGATAGGTAGTATGTTTGAGGAAAGAAACCCTGGATATTTTTGGGCTCTGTAGTGAAACGAAAGCTCAAGGGTAAAGGGGGAAGAGTGGTTTGGGGAAAGTTTTTTTGCTTGGGAGTAAAGGTCAGGGGTTAGTGAGAGGACCAAAGCAAGGGAAGGAGTAGCAAGCAGTATTCCGAAAACAGGAGTTGTGGAGTAAGTGATAGAGATGTAGAAAGTAAATTCTTTCTTCCCCTTCTACCATTAATATGGGTTAAAACGTGAAAGTATGGAGAGAGAGAGATGGGTTTGAATTAATTGGTGCCTATTATTGCACCTGGGCATAAGAAAATTCTGAGAGGCAATGTTTTGGGAAGCAGCTGAATGAGTTGTTTAGTGGTTTTGATGCAACGAGACACAGGGTTATAGTAGATGGGTGATTTGAATGCAAGGTGAGTAATGTGGCCAGTTATGAGGAAAATTGGTATACATGGGTGTTTCAGTGTTGTAAATGCGAAAATGGTGAAAGGAACTTGTAGATTTATGTGCTTGCAAAAGGACTGATGATTGGAATGACCTGTTTTAAAAAAGGCGAGATAATACATAAGTATTCTTATGTAAGTAGGAGAGATGGCCAGAGAGCGTATTGGATTACGTGTTAATTGACAGGCCGCGAAAGAGAGACTTTTGGATGTTAATGTGCTGAGAGTGCAAACTGGAGGGATGTCTGATACATGTATCTTTGTGGAGGCCTAAGGTGACGATTTGTCTGGGTTTTACCTTCAGAAAAGAAGAGATAATGTTGGGGTGAAGAGGGGGCGTGACTGGGGAGTAAGTGAGCTTGGGAAAGAGAACTTGTGTGAGGACAGTACAGGGTAGGACTAGAGTCCCGACATGGCCCAAGGTGCGTCCCCCTTTGTCACTTACCGTGTCGAGTGGTGCGTCCATGTATACAAAACGGTCCATCATAGCTGTCTATCTCCCACGCAGGTGCTAGTTGTTCACCTGCGCCGCTAGTGTCGTTTGAATCTAACGCCCGTGGACGATCGATTTAGTTGTAATCCGCCTACCCTCCAACCAAACTCCCCTCGCCTCGTCTCTTGCCAAAGTTCCACATTAAGCCGGGCCCCCAGCCCAAGTCGATTGCGCTTACAACACTCACTCCGCCCTGCCTATCCACGCCCGTATCCCGCGGAGCAACCCCGTGTCCCCCAGCCGTATTTGTTATCTCGCTTCCACCTTACCATATCTTGCTCACACCCCAGAAGAATTCATTCCTGCTTACCATCTCCCGATCGTCCGCCCAGGGCGGCCCCAGGCCCTTCAGAGCCGGCACGCCACAGGGGCGTGAGCTACCCCGACGAGGAGTTTAGCTCGACTGCTCTGGAGAGCGACAAATGCCTGTGTTAATAAGTCCCAGTTAGAATGCTGCACTCGAAGTTCCTCTACACAGGGAGAAAAGGTCGAGTGATTATTAGCCCCGATATCGTGGTAAGGTCCCCAGGCTGAAATTTCCCCCCTAGCCTCTGAGGATTGGCGGAATGCGTGCATAGTGCCATTGTACAAAGGCAAAGGGGATAAGAGTGAGTGCTCAAATTAAAGAGGTATAAGTTTGTTGAGTATTCCTGGTAAATTATATGAGAGGATATTGATTGAGAGGGTGAAGGCATGTACAGAGCATCAGATTGGGGAAGAGCAGTGTGGTTTCAGAAGTGGTAGAGGATGTGTGGATCAGGTGTTTGCTTTGAAGAATGTATGTGAGAAATACTTAGAAAAGCAAATGGATTTGTATGTAGCATTTATGGATCTGGAGAAGGCATATGATAGAGTTGATAGAGATGCTCTGTGGAAGGTATCAAGAATATATGGTGCGGGAGGCAAGTTGTTAGAAGCAGTGAAAAGTTTTTATCGAGGATGTAAGGCATGTGTACGTGTAGGAAGAGAGGAAAGTGATTGGTTCTCAGTGAATGTAGGTTTGCGGCAGGGGTGTGTGATGTCTCCATGGTTGTTTAATTTGTTTATGGATGGGGTTGTTAGGGAGGTGAATGCAAGAGTTTTGGAAAGAGGGGCAAGTATGAAGTCTGTTGGGGATGAGAGAGCTTTGGAAGTGAGTCAGTTGTTGTTCGCTGATGATACAGCGCTGGTGGCTGATTCATGTGAGAAACTGCAGAAGCTGGTGACTGAGTTTGGTAAAGTGTGTGAAAGAAGAAAGTTAAGAGTAAATGTGAATAAGAGCAAGGTTATTAGGTACAGTAGGGTTGAGGGTCAAGTCAATTGGGAGGCGAGTTTGAATGGAGGAAAACTGGAGGAAGTGAAGTGTTTTAGATATCTGGGAGTGGATCTGGCAGCGGATGGATCCATGGAAGCGGAAGTGGATCATAGGTTGGGGGAGGGGGCGAAAATTCTGGGAGCCTTGCAGAATGTGTGGAAGTCGAGAACATTATCTCGGAAAGCAAAAATGGGTATGTTTGAAGGAATAGTGGTTCCAACAATGTTGTATGGTTGCGAGGCGTGGGCTATGGATAGAGTTGTGCGCAGGAGGATGGATGTGCTGGAAATGAGATGTTTGAGGACAATGTGTGGTGTGAGGTGGTTTGATCGAGTAAGTAACGTAAGGGTAAGAGAGATGTGTGGAAATAAAAAGAGCGTGGTTGAGAGAGCAGAAGAGGGTGTTTTGAAATGGTTTGGGCACATGGAGAGAATGAGTGAGGAAAGATTGACCAAGAGGATATATGTGTCGGAGGTGGAGGGAACGAGGAGAAGAGGGAGACCAAATTGGAGGTGGAAAGATGGAGTGAAAAAGATTTTGTGTGATCGGGGCCTGAACATGCAGGAGGGTGAAAGGAGGGCAAGGAATAGAGTGAATTGGAGCGATGTGGTACACCGGGGTTGACGTGCTGTCAGTGGATTGAATCAAGGCATGTGAAGCGTCTGGGGTAAACCATGGAAAGCTGTGTAGGTATGTATATTTTGCGTGTGTGGACGTATGTATATACATGTGTATGGGGGTGGGTTGGGCCATTTCTTTCGTCTGTTTCCTTGCGCTACCTCGCAAACGCGGGAGACAGCGAAAATATATATATATATATATATATATAGGTAGATAGATAGATAGATAGATAGATAGGTAGATGGATATCCAGGAGTGGACCTACGAGCGGATGGAACCATGGAAGCGGAAGTGTCACTGGGTGGGGGAGGGGTCGAAGGTTCTGGGTGCGTTGAAGAATGTGTGAAAGGCAAGAACGTTATCCCCGAGAGCAAAGATTAGTATGTTTGAAGCAATAGTGGTTCCAACAATGTTATATGGTTGCGAGGCATGGGCGGAGGAGGGTGGATTTGTTGGAAATGAAATGTTTGAGGACACTATGTGATGTGAGGTGGTTTGATGGAGTAAGTAATGACATGGTATGAGAGATGTGTGGTATTAAAATGAATGTGGTTGAGAGAGTAGAAGAGGGCGTATTGAAATGGTTTGGACACATGGAGAGAATGAGTGAGGAAAGATTGACAAAGAGGACATATGCGTCAGAGGTGGAGGGAACAAGGAGAAGTGAGAGACCAAATTGGAGGTGGAAGGATGGAGTGAAAAAGATTTTGAGCCATCAGGGCCGGAACATACAGGAGGGTGAAAGGCGTGCAAGTAATAGAGTGAATTGGAACGATGTGGTATACCGGGGTCGACGTGCTGTCAATGGACTGAATCAGGACATGTGAAGCATCTAGGGTAAACCACGGAAAGGTCTGTGGGGCTTGGATGTGGAAAAGGAGCTGTGGTTTCCATGCATTACACATGACAACTAGAGACTGAGTGTGAACGAAGGTGGCCTTTTTGTCTTTTCCTGGCGCTACCTCGCTTGGAAGGGAGGGGGGGGGGGGAGGTGTGCTGTTTCAAGTGTGGTGCGGTGGCGATAAAATGGATGAAGGTAGTATGAAATGCGCATGTGTATATAAGTATATGTCTGTGTATGTATATGTATGTAAACTTTAGGATGTATAGGTATGTATATGTGCGTGTATGGGTGTTTATGTATATACACGTGTATGTGGGTGGGTTGGGCCATCCCTCGTCTGTTTCCTTGCGCTACCTCGCTGACGCGGGACACGGCGATTAAGTATATTATAGAAATAGAAAATAATACATATAAATATACAACCACCAGAAACCATATCCGGCAGACAATAACAAGAAACTCTTTTGTGGATGACTCTAGCGACATGTACATGTATGAGTTGGGACTATGGATGTGGGCTGAAGTTACAAAATGCAGTAAATTTCGCTCAACGGCGATATCTGGCATATAGCCAGATTAGACGGATTTCTTCTTGTATTTTATGAAATGAAAGACAATTAATTGAAATAATTCTAAAAATATATTAGTGTTTGTTCGTGTGAAGAATATAGCTTTAATCGTCAAGCAAAATCGCGTTTTACAGAGTAAAATATTGGGAAACGAAGCATTATGACACTATTATTGCTCAAAGATGGGGAGAAATCCCCGGGCGATATGCCAGTTTTGAATATTTGTGATGATTACATGTTATGGATAATCCTTCATGCAGCAAGTATTCCTACTGCACACTTTTCTCAAAGTTGAGCATAAATAGATAAGAGGACCGTTTATCGTTGGATAGAAAGAAATGAAGAGAGAAAACCAGGAAAATATGCCGAGAAGTGGACAGACAGCTCGACGCACGACTCGGCAACAAAATCGCAGCAATATAGATACGGCAAAGCGACAAACCTAACTTTAATGCTGTCGTTGTTAAATGGTCAACAGGAATTGAAGTATGTGACCAGACCATCGGGAACAGACTCCATAAAGCTGGACTGCACCACAGGACTCCTGCCATAAGACTATTGCTGAGTCAGACCAACAGGGAAGACCGGCTGGAATTCGCCTTGCAGTACCGTCTAGCGTATGTGTCTTTCTGGAAGACTGTCGTGTTCTGAGACGAAACGCACTCCTCCTCCGACCAGGACGGCAGGTGAGTGGTTAGAGACTGACTGTCCTGTTATTAATCGTCATCTAATATTAGGTTTTCCTTTTCATCCAAGCGAAATAGAACGTCAGTTAGTGTCTTACTTTGCGTCTGAGTTTCACTACACATCTCGCATGTCGCCTGGATTTCTTGTCTGTAGTTATGAAGCAGAGAACGTGAAGCTTTCACACCGCAGCGGCAGAATCAAGCCAGGATTGTAGTGCTGGATGGCCACAAGCGGACCTAGAGAACGGACACTCGTCCACCACCCCCTCACCGGCCAACAATACGTGGTCATACAAGTAATCATGCTCCCACCTGTGATGACCATGCTGCTTCCAGAACCCCAGAACATCTACACAGCCATGAACAACTCGCTTATCCATAACTCTAGAACTATAAATAAGTGGTTCGACCACCACCCTAAGGTCATTCGGATTCAGTGGCCGGTAACATCTCCAGATTTGATACCAACTGAAAATTTGTGGACATACATATCCTGGAAATGGGATTCTGGAGTTGTGGAAAACAAGGAAAACTTATTACGGCACGCCTTTGACATGTGGTGAAACTTAAGAGAGGCAAATATATGTGAAAATCGTGTGGCATCCATGCCAAACCGACTCGGTACAGTCATAGTGTTGGAGGAGTCTACACTAAATATTAGTACTGTGCCGTATTTTTTGTTTTGTTATCCCTAATTCTTGGCGCCTATCGTAATAATAATAATAATAATAATAATAATAATAATAATAATAATAATAATAATAATAATAATGATACAACGAATTGATTTCCAGAGAAGAAGTGTGAGGGTGGTCCATACGCGCTCGAGGCAAGTGAAACAATGGGTGGCTGGTATGCGAGGGAGCTGCGTGAAGGAATACAGACAAAATGATTGTTTTACAGATAAGCTTCAACAATGGTTGCAAACAGATGGGCATTTAACACTTCTCAAGGTCGCTTTGGGTGGGAGGGAGGGGGGGTGGAGTAGAGTTGACTTTTGCATAACAGAAACCGTAAAACATTATATGAATAACAAAGACGTTACTTAGAAATTTAGGATACTATGAATCAATGGATATTAATCGTGGCTTCTCTATCCAGGCCGTCCCTCTCACTCAGCCGAAGCTCGTTCACAGCAAATTTGTAAGGTGCCTATTATTTTTTCCAGAATAACACAACACTGTGTGCGTGTTATTGGAGGCATCTAAAATGGGCGGGGCACATTGTAACTATGAAGATATAAAAGTTTCGGCAATGCGGATCACAGACAGCAGCGTCCGCCAGCACATCCACCTCGATTCGCCAAAAGAAGTAAGTTATTAAACAATTATTGGTGGACAGCCAAATGCATTCATGTCTATGAATCGAATAAGACTTAGAATATGGGCTTATGAATTGTTTTTATTAAGAGAAGCTCTGCAAAGAAAGAAGACCTGGGGACGCGAGATAGAGGTAGATACCAGATACCACGGTTTTTTTTTTTTTTTTGAGTGTGTGTGTATGTGTCCGCAACATTTTGCAGAATGTGACATCATTACTTAGGGCATACGTACAACTGGCCCGAGAGAGAATCCGTACATTTATGGTTTTGTACTGCGGACTATTATTACCGCCAATTCTCGGTTAGAAAAACACAGGAAAAGTGACGTATCATTGAGCTCATGACATTATATATATATATATATATATATATATATATATATATATATATATATATATATTACGTATCATACTGTCGCTGTCTCCCGCCGTTAGCGAGGTAGCGCAAGAAAACACGAAAGAATGGCCCAACCCACACACATACGCATGTATATACATACACGTCGACACACGCACATATACATACCTATACATTTCAACGTATACATATATATACATACACAGACATATACATACATACACATATACATAATTCATACTTGCTGCCTTTATTCATTCCGTCGCCACCCCGCCACGCATGAAATGACTACCCCCTCCCCCCCCCGCACGCGTGTGAGGGTGGTTAGGAAAATACAACAAAGGCCACACTCGTTAACACTCAGTCTCTAGCTGTCATGTATGATGCACCGAAACCACAGCTCCCTTTCCGCATCTAGGCCCTACAAAACTTTCCATGGTTTACCCCAGATGCTTCACATGCCCTGGTTCAATCCATTGACAGCATGTCCACCCCGGTATACCACATCGTGACAATTCACTATTCCTCGCACGCCTTTCACCCTCCTGCATGTTCAGGCCCATATCGCTCAAAATCTTTTTCACTCCATCCTACCACCTCCAATTTGGTATCCCACTTCTTGTTCCCTCCATCTCTGACACATATATCCTCTTTGTCAATCTTTCCTCACTCATTCTCTCTATGTGAACTAACCATTTCAATACACCCTCTACTGCTTTCTCAACCACACTCTTTTTATTACCACACATCTCTCTTACCCTTTCATTACCTACAAGATCAAACCACCTCACACCACATATTGTCCTCAAACATCTCATTTCCAACACATCCACCCTCCTCCGCACAACCCTATCTATAGCCTACTCCTTGCAACCATATAACATTTTTGGAACCACTATTCCTTCAAACATACCCATTTTTCCTTTCAGAGATAATGTTTTCGCTTTCCACACATTTTTCAGCGCTCCCAGAACTTTCGTCCCCTCTCCACCCTGTGACTCACTTCCGCTTCCATGGTTCCATCCGCTGTCAAATCCACTATCAGATATCTAAAACACTTCTCTTCAAGTTTTTCTCCATTCAAACTTACCTCCCAATTGAATTGTCCCTCAACCCTACTGTACCTAATAACCTTGCTCTTATTCACATCTACTCTTGGCTTTCTTCTTTCACACACTTCAACAAACTCAGTCACCAGCTTCTGCAGTTTCTCACCCGAATCAGCCACCAGCGCTGTATCATCAGCGAACAACAACTGACTCACTTCCCAGGCCCTCTCATCCACAACAGACTGCACACTTGCCCCTCTCTCCAAAACTCTTGCATTCACCTCCCTAACAACCCCATCCATAAACAAATTAAACAACCATGGAGACATCACGCACCCTTACTGCAAACCGACATTCACTGAGAACCAATCACTTTCCTCTCTTCCTACTTGTACACATGCTTTACATCCTCGATAAAAACTGTTCACTGCTTCCAGCAACTTGCCTCCCACACCATATCCTCTTAATACCTTCCACAGACCATCTCCATCATATGCCTTCTCCAAATCCATAAATGCTACATACAAATCCTTATGTTTTTTATAAGTATTTCTCACATGCATAGTTCAAAGCAAACCCCTGATCAACACATCCTCTACCACTTCTGAAACCACACTGCTCTTCCCCAGTCTGACGTTCTGTCCATGCCTTCACCCTCTCAATCGATACCCTCCCATAGAATTTCCCAAGAATACTCATCAAACTTATACCTCTGTAATATGAACACTCACCTTTATCCCCTTTGCCTTTGTACAGTGGCACTATGCATGCATTCCGCCAATCCTCAGGCACTTCACCATGAGCCATACATACATTGAATATCCTCACCAACCAGTCAACATCACAGTCACCCACTTTTTAAATAAATTCCACTGCAATACCATCCAAACCTGCCGCCCTGCCGGCTTTCATCTGCAAAGATGTAAGGACGTAAGGGGAGTGGGGGTTGGAATGGATTGTATTTAGGGAAGCAGTGATGGATTGCGCAAAAGATGCTTGTGGCATGAGAAGCGTGGGAGGTGGGCAGATTAGAAAGGGTTATGAGTGGTGGGATGAAGAAGTAAGATTATTAGAGAGAAAAAGAGAGGCATTTGGACGATTTTTGCAGGGAAATAGTGTAAATGACTGGGAAATATATAAAAGAAAGAAGCAGGAGGTCAAGAGAAAGATGCAAAAGGTGAAAAAGAGGGCAAATGAGACTTTGGGTGAGAGGGTATCATTAAACTTTCTGAATAAAAAGATGTTTTAGGAGGAGGTAAATGAAGAGCGTAAGACAAGAGAACAAATGGGAACATCGGTGAAGGGGCCTAATGGGGAGGTAATAACAAGTAGTGGTGATATGAAAAGGAGATGGGTGAGTGTTTTGAAGGTTTGTTGAATGTGTCAGATGATAGAGTGGCAGATATAGGGTGTATTGGTCGAGGTGGTGTGCGGAGTGAGAGGGTCATGGAGAATGGTTTGGTAAACAGAGAAGAGGTAGTGAAAGCTTTGCAGAAGATGAAAGCCGGCAAGGCAGCAGGTTTGGATGGTATTGCAGTGGAATTTATTAAAAAAGGGGGTGACTGTGTTGTTGACTGGTTGGTAAGGATATTCAATGTATGTATGGCTCATGGTGAGGTGCCTGAAGATTGGCAGAATGCATGCATAGTGCCATTGTACAAAGGCAAAGGGGATAAAGGTGAGTGCTCAAATTACAGAGGTATAAGTTTGTTGAGTATTCCTGGTAAATTATATGGGAGGGCATTGATTGAAAGGGTGAAGGCATGTACGGAGCATCAGATTGGGTAAGAGCAATGTGGTTTCAGAAGTGGTAGAGGATGTGTGGATCAGGTGTTTGCTATGAAAAATGTATGTGTGAAATACTTAGAAAAACATATGGATTTGTATGTAGCATTTATGGATCTGGAGAAGGCATATGAGAGAGATGGTCTGTGGAAGGTATTAAGAGTATATGTTGTGGGAGGCAAGTTGCTAGAAGCATTGAAAAGTTTTTACCTAGGATATAAAGCATGTGTACGTGTAGGAAGAGAGGTTCCCAGCGAATGTCGGTTTGCGGCAGGAATGCGTGATGTCTCCATGGTTTATGGATGGGGTTGTTAGGCAGGTGAATGCAAGAGCTTGTAGAGAAAGGGGCAAGTATGCAGTCTGTTGTGGATGAGAGGGCTTGGGAAGTAAGTCAATTGTCGTTCGCTGATGATACAGCGCTGGTGGCTGATTCGGGTGAGAATCTGCAGAAGCTGGTGACTGAGTTTGGTAGTGTGAAAGAAGAAAGCTGCCAGTAGATGTGAATAAGAGCAAGGTTATTAGGTATAGCAAGGGTCGAGGAACAAGTCAACTGAGAGATAAGTTTGAATGGAGAAAAACTCGAGGAAGTGAAGTGTTTTAGATATCAGGGAGTGGATTTGGCAGCGGATGGAACCATGGAAGCGGAAGTGAGTCACAGGGTGGGGGAGGGGGTGAAGGTTCTGGTACGTTGAAGAATGTGTGGAAGGCGAGAACATTATCTCGGAAAGCAAAAATAGGTATGTTTGAAGGAATAGTGATTCCAACAATGTTATATGGTTGCGAGGCGTGGGCTATAGACAGAGTTGTGCGGAGAAGGGTGGGTGTGTTGGAAATGAGATGTTTGAGGACAATATGTGGTGTGAGGTGGTTTGACGGAGTAAGTAATGAAAGGGTAAGAGAGATGTGTGGTAATAAATAGAGTGTGGTTGAGAGAGCAGAAGAGGGTGTATTGAAATGGTTTGGTCACATGGAGAGAATGAGTGAGGAAAAATTGACAAAGAGGATATGTGTGTCAGAGGTGGAGGGAACGAGATGTGGGAGACCAAATTGGAGGTGGAAGGATGGAGTGAAAAAGATTTTGAGCGATCGGGGCCTGAACATGCAGGAGGGTGAAAGGCGTGCAAGTAACAGAGTGAGATGGAACGATGTGGTATACCGGAGTCGACGTGCTGTCAACGGATTGAACAAGGGCATGTGAAGCGTCTGGGGTAAACCATGGAAAGCTTTGTGGGGCCTGGATGTGGAAAGGAAGTTGTGGTTTCGGTGCATTATACATGACAGCTAGAGACTTAGTGTGAACGAATGTGGCCTTTGTTGTCTTTGTTGTTGTACCTAGCGCGCGTGCGGGGGCAGAGGGGTGTCATTTCATGTGTGGCGGGGTGGCGACGAGAATGAATAAAGACAGCAAGTATGAATTATGTTCATGTGTATAAATGTATATGTCTTTGTATGTATTTATATGTATACGTTGAAATGTATAGGTGTGTATATGTGCGTGTGTGGATGTGTATGTATATACATGTGTATGTGGGTGGGTTGGGACATTCGTCTGTTTCCTTGCGCTACCTCGCTAACGCGGAAGACAGCGACAAAGTATATATATATATATATATATATATATATATATATATATATATATATATATATATATATATAAAGCTGCTTTTAACTAGTTCCAGACCCCCCCCCCCCATTCCTTCTTTATTCAGTAACAAGTTCTGGATCATCCTGTTCCGAAGGCACCAGTCCAGCGAAAATGACACGCATTACTTAACTGAAAGTGATTTATGTAGTTAAGAAACCAAGCCTCTGTTAAAATCTGGCTGGTATGACCGGTGCCACAGCTCACTTAATATGATATACGGTGCTAAAGTACCTGTAATACACACAATACAAAGGGAAAACGATTGTATGGGAATCCCCTCAGATTCCATCCGTTTTTAAAAGTGCTTTGAATACCATTATTGACTAATCAGCCTGGAACATGCAGTTCCACAGGTCTCAGACCTCAAAATCAGTTACTGAAATCAGTTGAATCTTTACAATCGAAACATCAGGGCCAAACAGCACTCGATATGATATCTTTAATTCTATCATGACCACACCATCTGCAACATATTACTTGACAAATCATGGCCATATAATACCCTACATATCTCTAATCAAATGAAACATCATGGCCAAACGAGATGATTAATAGTTATTATCTTACCTTACGCCGGGCGACACTTTACGTAGCTCCGCGGTTTAATCACTTAAATGTTCCAGACAATCACACTGTATCCAGGTTTGGTGTAAAGTTTCTAAACGCAGTTATGTTGACGTCATCTATCGTTAATATATATTGCAATGTTTCATCACATTTTTCACTAATCACAATAATCAATTGTTGCGTTTTCCTTTTGATTATCAGCGTTGTTTTCCAGTGCGCTTTCACCACACCCTAACATCCGTCCTACTCCACCACCGGCCGGGATGCACTGACTGACCAGTTTTGCCTTCCGCCGGGCCCGGTGGACGTACAGCTACCCATCGAAAGGTCGAAACAAGCGGCTTGACCATCGAAGTTACGGCGAGTGATGAAGGCAAGTAAAACGTTGATTTCTGTGGTATTGACGGGTAACTTTGTGAAACTTATCAGTAAATGGTAATGCAGTTATGTTTCTATCGATTGGCTGATATATTTTGATTTATATAGAGGTTTGTATATGGAGGAACCATGGGCGGGGAAACTAGTGGGCGGGGCTACTTCGAGGTACGCGGCCGGAGTACCGCCCGCCGTTTGTTTACCGTTGGTAACGGCGAGTGAAAAACTGACTTCTCTTGTAAATTCATGCGTAATTTTGTTAAGTCTATCAGCAAAGGAGGGTATCTTTTCAGTTTACATCAACTGGATGACATATTTTCATTAACATACAGGGGTACTGACATGGGCCATCTGCAGGGAAACTAGTGGGCGGGGCTGCCTGACGCTCAGTCTTTGAGCGTTACCCCGGTCGACGTGGTGGGTTGAAGGTTACCTACGTCATGCCGCGTTGGAACGCACATATCACGCACACCAACACACACACACAGAAGACAGTTTTGCTTATGTTATGAAAAGGAGCCGGGCAGCCTACTATGCACCCCAACTCAGGATCCTTCGACATTGTGAATTTCTGAATTCGTTTGAGACCTTGACTAGTAATTAGGTTTCGTTTGAAACCTTGACAACTAACTGGGCGACGCAAAGAGGGAGAGAGGGTAAATCAATCTGTTTATACTTAAGAGAAGCAGCCCAAAAGTATAGCAGAGACAGACAGACAACCATGGTGCAAACTACAGACAAATCCGAGATCTGGACAACAGTACAAACATGGAACTCCCTTGGTTTCCCCAAAACCTCAGTGCTGAGGGAGGCCCCAGTCATCCATCTATGTACAATGTTTAGCTTAGTTAAGGGATGTCCCTAAAACAAAAAGATTCAACACGAATACATAAATACACTCACACCCCAGGTATATCAAATATGACAACAGAAACACGCTCGTCACGCCACACGCCTGTACACATTTCAGTCCTCTCTTCCGTTTCAAACTTTTCCTTGCCCTATCCCACGTCTTCTCTAACCATCACATCAAGAAAAAAAAAATAGCTTTTCATGAGCTGCCTATATTGGGTCGGTCTGTCTCAATTTGTCACCCACTGAAATAACGCTCGGATATAACCCACTAAATCATGTTGTTGATGCCTTAAGCATTTTATGAGCGCAAAGTATGGTGATAAGCGTGGTATTAATACTACTGGTACTACCACATTCTGAGCCGCTGATATGCTCAAACCAAGGTATGTTGATGATGTTCCAACCAAGGTAGATATGCGATATTTGTCAATCAGAATGCTGCCACCAACCAGAGTTTGTCTTCCAGTATGCACTCAGAAAGCAGACTGCCGAACACAGGTCTGGAAAACAGCTGATGTTCCGTCAGACTCGCCCAAGTTAAAGGGTTGGCCATGGGTGGTATGAGAGTGTTAGACAGTGTGAGTTTAAACCTCTGTATTGCCCTAAGTACCTTAGAAAAAAAAAAAGTCTTGCACTTTTAAATCTGACTGTACGAAGTTTCCAACTCAGACTATGTCGCTGATGACTGCGTTTCTAGGGAGGCACTCTGTATTAACTGCAGGGGTTACAAAACCCCATAGTACATTCGGCACAAGTCAGAGGAGGAAGTCTGTATGAGGAGGAGGTGGTTAGGGAGGTGGCCTCTGATTTGCCTTCCTGTTTCTACCACAATATTTGGAGTATTGAAACATCTGACCTCGCCATGAACCATCATTTCTCCTGTTATTTATCCTTCTCGTGTGCTGCGGTGAGGTGCAACATATAATCTAACGAGGCAAGGAAGAGATTGAAATTGAAATATTTATTGATATATCTACATCAAAAGGACTTCGTAATATACTCCCCTCCTCATCTTCATCATCCCCCCCAGTGGGATTTACATAAAAGATATTTGCAGACATCATATCTTTTGTGCAAGATGTGTACAGAGCAAAGAAAACAAACAAACAATGGCCCTCATTCTAAAACCCCTGAACTCAATATAAGGATGTCACAACCTTGGTGCAAAGTTTTTGTACTGTGCAAGGAATTTTTTTTTATCACACCATTATCATTCATGGAACAAACTTGCTCTTATGAATTTATAATTTCATTGTTTCTTCTAATGTTGAATACTTTTTCAAAGCCTAAAACATATATTTTCATATATGTCCATCTCTCAGCAAAGTTGACAGGGTCGACCAGTCCCTCCACTTACCTGCCATTCTACCCCAATCTTAGTCTTATTAACACATTACCCACAGATGTAAGGTTTGCCTCATAAGTTACATTGCTTTTATTCAACCCATTATATAAATAATGTAAAGTCTCACTATGATCAGCAATCACACCTAGACTTACGTTTTCCCATTCTTCTCTTATTCCTTTCATTTCATTCTTTATCATTCCTAGACTCGTATCACTAACAATATCTGTGTACATCTTTTCTGTGGCTTCTCTGGCCAACCTATCCGCCACTTCATTAAAATGACTCCCTACATGTGATGGAATACAGATAAACTGTACGTCACATTTCATCTCTTGCAATACTATAACCAGACGTTTGCAATTGTTAACAACATGGTGGTAGTTACGTGCGTGCTTACTCTGCAAGGCCTTCAATGCATCTCTACTGTCCATAGAGAAATACGTATCTTTACATTTCTCTATAGCAACCTGAAGACCCTCACAGTTTGCATGTAACTCAGCCAGAGTGGAGGGGGTGTTATCACTAACTCTTTTACCAATTGTTTCTTCCGTGAAACATTCATTACTGAAAAAAATCCCTTATGAAAACACCATATCCCGCTCGGCCATTATGCAAGACTGATCCACCACAGTATATATGTACATCTGGGGAAGCAAGCTATTTTCTCAAAAAAAAAAAAAAAAGAACATTCCGTAAATGACTTGGATGCCAATCAGCTTTTCTCCACTCCAGCTGCGAGATATCTACTGCGATGTATCTTTCTTGCCATGGTCTAAAACTTATGTAAGTTGGTAAGGAAACACAGAGTTTATCACCTTCACACTCCCTCATAATATCATACAAAGTCCTTGCATACTTTGACACATTACTAGGTTTCTTCTTTCACTTAAACACATCACTGCACGAGGCAGTCTATCATCTGCATTTCTCTCAATGGATCTGGGAGCAACAGCTACAGCAAGTTCCTTTATCCTATGTTCAATACTTGGTAAAATTAATTCCATTGTTCAATACTTGGTAAAATTAATTCCATTCTCATGATCTGTACTCTAGAGTTTCGTTGACAACCTAACACTATTCTCAGCGCCTCATTTTGTATAAATTCAAGTTTGTGAATATCCTTCTTACTGTACGTAATGAGAATAGGTGCTGCATAGTCAATAACTGATCGTACTGAGCTGATGTACACCATCCTTAAAACGGTGTCAAAGCCATTCTTACAGTAAAGCTCTCAGTGGTCTTAAAGGTATTCTCATCATTAATTACAATACCCATTCTACAGCAAAGTATACTCAAAGCGTTGCATGTTACTCGTACCTTTACATTGTAACAGGATGTCATCAGTATATAATCTGAGTATCTCCGGGAAATTCATGCCGAGCTATTAGATTCATTAGTATATCAAAAAGAGTAGGGCTAAGGACACCTCCCTGTGGAGTTTCCAACTCCATGTCTCTCTCTCTTCTGAATACCAACCGTGAAGCTAAACTCTAGCCTTTCTGTTACTTACATAATTGTCAATCCGTTTCAACATCTTCCAGGAAACACACAAGTTAACAAGTTCTTCAAGTAAAACTTCTTTATTTGCTCTTTCAAATGCCCCTTTGAAATCAACAAATGCTCTACTTGGAGCTTCACAATTACTCAGACTCTTCATGATACAATCAGCAGTGCTTTCCCCCTCTCAAAAACCCATGCAAATTGGTTGATAAAAGATCTTCAGCTTTATACATCCTGTTCAATATTATTCTCTTTATTATTTGACTAAAACAGGAGGTTAGGGATATTGGTAGAAAATCTCTATTACATTTAGGTATTGGTACGATTACTGCTTTTCTTCGACTAGAGTGGAATACACCCTTCATTGTATGACATATTGAATAAGTCTCTTAAAAGGAGCCTCTCCCTAATGCTAGCTAAACAATTAATAATGTCGTATGTTACTCCATCCTCCCCTAGTGCAATAGATTTCCCCTTCTTAATCGCATACAATAATTCGCCTCTCGTTATTGGCACACATGTATCATCTTCCAGCGTACACTGACTCAGTACTAGCTCCCTCCCAAGCCTAATTTTACCACCTGCACTACAGGTGGTAACTCTACAAAACTGGCCGCTCCAGCCCATCTATGAATAAGTTGACTGGCCCTGGCTTGTGGATCAGTGTGGGTGTTGCCCTTGCTTCCAACACCTCGTACTTTATTTACTTCCCTCCAGGTGTCGCTTAAGCTCTTATGTTTACCAGTTCTCCACAAAAAGTCCGTCCAATACTTACCTCTTGCTTTTTGCTTTACCTCAGTGTACATTGTAGCAGTCTCCTTCAGCGCTTCCGTAATTTCATTGGCATTAGGATCGCACTCCAATCTTCATGCGCCTTTCTAAAGGATTTACTCCAACCCTGTAATAACTTGTCTTCAAAATACACATTACGTTTCCCATAATTGATTTTTCCTTTATAACTACAGCTTTTGGTCGTCAGCACAGAATCAATGATATATAATAAATCATCAAAAAAGCTATCTACATCTCTTGGTTCATAACCTGTATACCAATAATCTTGTACAGTTGTGATCAGTTACTCCTTTTTGTCATACAACAAACAATATCTTTTACGCTCAATGATTTTCTGTATTTTAGTGACATGTACAATGACTCTTAATGCAAAGTGATCGTTGAGCAAATCCCCAACTATCCCTGTACTCGCCTTCATTCCACCCATATTGAAGAGTACCGCATACTCCAATCTTCCTCCATGTATATGGGTTGGCTCATCATTACCCAGTATTCTAACATCACCAAATTCCCCTAAAAAGTGTAACCATCTTCTGCCATTAATATTGCTGGGTCCTACAGTACCCAAAACTTCATGTCTTGCATTAATATCACCAACCAAGACACAGCCATTAGTAAATAAACATTCAGGCATATCATCAATATCCAAACTTTGAGGATGTACATATATGTCAACAATACATATAGATCTCCCTTGGAGGAGGTAGACTAACACAAACTTTCAGGATGTACATAAATATCAACAATGCATGTAGATCTCCCTTGGAGAAGGTAGATTTTAACATACAAATTTTCAACCCCATTCTGCTTGTTAGTTTACACCAATTCCACCGGCACATTTTTCCGAACAAAAAGTTCACAGTCCTCTCGTATTATTTCTATCATCAGCTGGTAAACAGAAACATTAATAATCACGCAAAGTCATTAAACTAACAGCCTCTGTCCCCGTCTCTTGAAGAGCTTAACATCCATCTTATACAACAGTGCATAAACCTGCACATCTGTCGTCCTAGAACGTAAGCTAGTTACATTCCATGAAACAATACTTAATTTATGTTCTTCCATTTTCTCTATTCACAATTGAAACTAACCTTACTCTCTAAATCACGGGTTATCTCTGAAACTAACCTTACTCTCTAAATCACGGGTCATCTCTGAAACTAACCTTACTCTCTAAATCACGGGTTATCTCTTTCCTAACGTCCACATTTCCGCTCCCTCAGAGCCAGGATGGTTTGTCAGTATTTATCACTGTATTAGTTTCATCTCTCTCTCTCTCTCTCTCTCTCTCTCTCTCTCTCTCTCTCTCTCTCTCTCTCTCTCTCTCTCTCTCTCTCTCATCCATCTTTCTATGCTCACAAAGATCAGCAATTGCATTCTGATTGTCCTCTATCTTTTCCTAAGTGTCTGAATTTCTTGCCGGAGTTGAACTACTGCCCCACACACATCACTGAGTTTGTCATTTACCTTATCTTCTGAAGTAGTTTTCGGTGTAGACCTTGCATCATTTCGTGTCAACTTGGCATTCTGTTCCATTCGTTTCTCTCACACGTTCTCAGTTGTAACACAAAACAGGCTGTTCGATGAACTTTGCAATTCTCCTATATCTTATTCTTGAGATAAATATCTTTGGAACGTCTCCCCTCATCACGAGTACCATTTTGGTCTTCTTTTCACCCTGAATTTCATGTCGCTTTGCCCACACGAATCGTGTATTGTCAAGAAGGAAATCAGGATCCAGTATAACCGGATACATGAATACAATCACCTTGGTGTGTTGTTCTGTGTCTCGGGGTATCGTTAACATCACCTCCCCAAACCCCTGTCGTCGTCAGAAACTTTACTGCTTCATCCCCAGCCACAGTCAGATAGGAAGGATTACCACTTCCTTAATCAGAGGTTCAAACTCTTTATGCTACCTTCCCAGCTTAGCAGCCCGCAGCAACCGCTCATAGAACGGCATGCGTAAGTCACTTGGAAAGTCCAACCCCCTCCTACCTGAGCTGTTTCCTCCACCCGGGTAGCTGCGCGTCACATTGGTTCTGTCACCAGGATTCATTCGAGCAATCTGCTGCGTTCGGTTCCCAGTTGAACTATTCTTTCTTCTTTCTTCTATGAGTGCATTCTTTTTCTTCTTCTTGTCTCTCTGGATCTCGTCAGTATCACTTCCTTCACTTTACTTCATTAGCTCTCGCCTTCTTTTCTTTCTTACTAATTACCGCTTGAAATTCGTCTGTCACCTCCATTGTTGTCGGTCTCAGATCATCTGCTTCTGATTCGCTACTTGACAGCTGCAGGTCGTTGTCAATGCAGGTTATTAGTACAATCTTTTCTTGCTTAGCCAAATTCATCTTATGTTTCTGCGCACCACTTGACCCAGACATGGTGCAAAGCTTAGACAGCCGCCGGTGAAAATCGAAAATGGTTGCAGAGCGAAAGGTGAGTAACGTCTGACCAGCAGGTTGGTGTTCACCCAGAATCTGAGGGCTTGAGGCAGGCAAGGAAGAGGAGTGGAACTCGCGAAACCCAGTGAAATTTGCAGTTCGGAATAGAAGCCAAAGCCGATGATGTGTCCTAATGCCACCTGATGCCAACCATCTTATTCAAAGATTATTACCCTAGAACATCAAGCGGTTGAATAGAAGATTAACATGACTTAACCAAAGGTTAAGATAAATCACACTTCGTTGTACCAGTGGCCCCAGTCACGAACTTGATCATACCTCTATCGCATGGAGCCTGCCATCAGTATGTATAACCCACTAACGATAAAAACAATGTTTCTGGAGTTAAACATTAACAGAATGTTACAGTAAGTGAACCCGCACAACCTGTGAATAATCTTGGGAAAAGCTGTGTGTGAGGCAGGACGAGAGCTGATAAGGAATCACGTGATAGGACGATGTCGCACTGGCTGTGTTGTTTGACGAGTCGACAACGGTTCTCGTCGCGCCGGTCCACGCCACTCCTCCTCCAGCTGACCAACAGACAACACTACCTGTTACATCACCACCACCATGTCCGGTTAGTTGGGTTCTGTTTCCGTCAAAGTGTTTGATCCTAGAGTTTACTCGAGATGATTTAAGAATGATGGTGTTGCATGACTATATTGTTATGTTGAAAAAGGAACTTGGTAAATCATGTTGACTATGCGATTTTCATAAAACATAGAAGGCTAAAAGGATTTTTCATCGACATTTGTTAAGTGTGGCTATCACTACTAGTTCATGGGAATGGATCACTGAAATGGGATGAAGCAGTTCATGACAAATTACGCAACAAACACAGTTACCCAAGGGCCGGCCAGTGCCAGTAATAGCGCTTACGAGAACGTGCTACCATCGAGAAAAGCCCGTGCCAACCTTATTCTTGGCGAGTCTATCTATACAGAGACACGCGCTCATACTTCAGGTCAGATGGTTGGCCATTTGATATTGAATTGTTGCCGTAATCGAGACGTGGAGAGTTTGGATGAACTGGCCCAGATTTCTGTGTTAGATATATATTGTTGCCACTTTTGATAAGACAGCTATCACAACGCCCTCGGTGAACTTGAGCACAGGTGTAAAAACGCAGGACTTGAGCAGGTCAAGGTGAAGCCCCCAAGGGCGGGTGTAAGGCGGAAGAACGAATTTGGTTTTGAAAATGCTTAAGATATACGAAGAAAATGTATTGTCGTCAGTTAAGGTAAGTACACAGAGAGCGGGTAAGGTTTCCTTCATGAACTGGTATTTCCGTAGTCCTGTATTTGTCACCTCGATAGTTCATGTTCTACGAGTGAATAAAGAAAGTTATACAAATTACATGACTCTTGCCTCATTGCCCGATGTGCAGGTATTTACATACTAATATTTTTAGCAGACTGCCAACGCAACCCTTGATAGGAGGACCAAGCTATGTGTTGAGTCATAGACACCTAACACATGGGTTGGAGTGTTCGTAGGTCTCTTGTTATCGCTGAGAAACTGTGCATTATGGAAAACATAAGTTCGAGATTGGCCTGTAATACTGAAAGTGCAGTAGCTTGCAAACGCGCCATAAGTAAAACTCGAGAGATACGACGGATTGAAATAGCAACGAGAAATGTGGCAGAGCAGTGATATGCATTATGACGTTACTAGTAGACAAGCCATATTGAATTTCTTTTCCTTTTTTTTTTTTAATCTATGATGGGTTGCGGTAATAATCTCACGGCAGTCTATAGCCATCGTATTATAACCAACGTCTTGCTATATGTATTTGTAATTTTCATGTCAAGCATTTTTTTTTTCCTCAATAATTTCGCTATGTAATAAAATTTTTGATACCCTCGTAAATGTTGGTCATTATAATGAACTGGTAACTTGGTAACTATTGATAAAGGTTTGATGTGTTTTATGGGCGTTTTTTAACTAAGCTAACCCGTGCATTCGTCGATGTTAATTTTAAACAAAAAAAAATCGTCTAAATTACACAAGATTTCTTTCTTTGCCTAACTTATTTCAAAACTTTTGTCTCAAAAGCTTAGGTTTATAGACCGTCGAACTGGTATACATACTTCTGTATATGCAAAGAAATTCTTCCGGAACCTAAAAAAAAATCTGTAACCAACTTAAAAGAAAACATCGAAAGAGCATTGTGTTACGATGTACAAAACAATAACCATTTGATTCACTACACTAATGGTTATCTAATATTTGTGTCCTCTTGAGACAAACATTATCCATCATCCCATGAATTTCAGGCAGGCTTTGGTTTAATTTTAAGTTTACTGGCAGACCAACTTGGACAACACTTTACTAACATTTTATTTGCGACTTTTAGGGTACAGATTAAGTTTGATTACTTGGCACATTACCTCTATGATTTGATACCTAGTACATCACCATGGTCTTCATTAGGGCTGCTTTCCTTCTCACCCACGTCAATAATCGACATATCTGGCAACTTATGTTAAGCTGATAAGCCTCCGTGTCCGTGTAGGAAAACTGAGAATGAAATGTTACAATCAGTATTGTACAATTATTCAAATACATCTATTTGAGGACCCTCAATCTGAAGTTCTGTAAGGCCAAAAAATTGTAAAAATGATAATTGATAGTGATATATATATATATATATATATATATATATATATATATATATATATATATATATATATATAAAATTCGTTGCCTTAGCAGTGCTTAACTTTTGCTCTCAACCCCCGAGTCATGAATTCGAGCTCGTAAGAAAGCTCTGTCACTAAGTCTCAGTTTGTGGTCTGAGCTGATCGTTTTACCCGGCAAGTGCCCTTCCTACGTATAAGAATGCGAAACTGCGTGAGAAATATTGCTTGAGAGAAATGTGGTGCATGTCAGTGATCGGTGCTTGTGCGTGTTTTAGAGCGAATACTACTAGTAAGGTTTGGTTTACATAGTGTGAATGGAGTTGTTATAGGTGGTGTGTGTGTGTGGTGTGTGTGTGCAGCAGACGGGAAGAGTGTTAGGGGTTGGAAGCAGAGGAGTGGCGCTAAAGGTTTAAATTGGTAAGCAGTTAGGAGTGGCGGTGTGTGTGTGTATATGTTTGGGGGTGAAGGCGTCGCGTTTGTGTGTGTGGTTAGTTGGTGTAAAACGTTATTTAACGAGCAAATTATATGATGCTATTTGTCATTATGGTACTCAGTCATAAAGATGGTAGAGCTGCTCTTGAACTTGTAACAAAGAAAACAACCCGACTCGATAAGGGGCATCGCTGTTTGACTGTTTATCGATAGAGTTATCAAGGTGATACGAGCATTTGTGGTATCTGCCTTCGAGTGATTAGATCAGACGGTGACGAATGTATGTTTTTTTTCAGTGAATTCAGCTACACACTGTAGCTTGCTAGATATTAGGTACTACAATAACTGTATAGAAATTTTGAATTCGTATTGTGATTATTGTATGTTCCCCACCTACGAATAGAGATCGCTAATGCTGTACATATTTGTATCTATGGCTAAAAATACACTGTTTATGACGTAAAACACCTTAGTGTTATGGAATGTGGACCACTTATCATGCAAGTAGAGAACTGACGTCATCATAGTTATATTTCATAATATGGCATTTTGACAAATGACAAGAGAAATTTAAATAACTTGATCAGTTGGCTTCTCGTTCGGGGAAGCAGTTCTGTTTAGTCTCTACCTCTGTTGGCATTTTACATACTCAAAATATAATAAAACTTCATCGTTTTACTGAAAAATTCCACACTGACCTTTCGAGGTTTTCATTTCACATTTCTTCGTCTGGTGTCTACTCTTTGTCTCCTCATCCCCCCCCCCCCCCCCCAACACCGAATTTTATAAATGTAAATTTGCTCGGCGAGCCATTATTGTCATGTGTTATAATAACACATTTATGCATTTAGCAGTAGGTTTCATAAGATATCACAGCCGAAGTTAAGAATATCCCGGTAAAAAAACAAGAGCGTTCTACTGCTTAAGATCGCTAGGAAATACCGATAATTGGCAACAAACTCCTGGAAAGATTAAGGTAATTATTTGTTAAAGTTTATAGATACAGTACCTATCAGTACATTCGTGTGGCCCCATCTCTTGTGTGTGTGTGTTAGCTTTATAGACCTTTCGTATATTTTGTTGAATTAAACGATGTTTTGCATCTAAGAATGAAGTTGGTCATGAGACTTTGATGTACAATTCCTTTACCGGAAGCGCTAATCTATGTCAAAGTGTGATGCTGATACGGATACCCCAGGTCTTATCTGCCCTTGTCAGTTGGTGTCGAGGATGTTGATTTATTAACCTGATAGCATAAGGTACAGGAAGTTACGTATTCTGAAATATAACGACAAAATACAGAGATGGTTTGTTGGTTGTTTGGGCTTTAGGCCTATCAACTGCCAAGGTTACATCTACCAATCGGAGAATCTTTAACATCTTCAGGTGTTCAGATGGTTCTAAGACCACATACACGGTTCTAAGACCACATACACTCTCACTATGCATGTGGCCCATGACAGAGATGGTCAGCACCTTTGGGGTATATTTGCTATCCGTTACCCAAACATTTACATCTCGCAGTTGTCAAGTATAATTATTATCCTTAAATGAAAAGACTGTGAGCAAAGCGAGTTTTTTTATGTATATTATCATATTGTATTTATTTATTTATTTATTATACTTTGTCGCTGTCTCCCGCGTTTGCGAGGTAGCGCAAGGAAACAGACGAAAGAAATGGCCCCCCCCCCCCATACACATGTATATACATACGTCCACACACGCAAATATACATACCTACACAGCTTTCCATGGTTTACCCCAGACGCTTCACATGCCTTGCTTCAATCCACTGACAGCACGTCAACCCAGGTATACCACATCGCTCCAATTCACTCTATTCCTTGCCCTCCTTTCACCCTCCTGCATGTTCAGGCCCCGATCACACAAAATCTTTTTCACTCCATCTTTCCACCTCCAATTTGGTCTCCCTCTTCTCCTTGTTCCCTCCACCTCCGACACATATATCCTCTTGGTCAATCTTTCCTCACTCATCCTCTCCATGTGCCCAAACCACTTCAAAACACCCTCTTCTGCTCTCTCAACCACGCTCTTTTTATTTCCACACATCTCTCTTACCATTACGTTACTCACTCGATCAAACCACCTCACACCACACATTGTCCTCAAACATCTCATTTCCAGCACATCCATCCTCCTGCGCACAACTCTATCCATAGCCCACTCCTCGCAACCATACAACATTGTTGGAACCACTATTCCTTCAAACATACCCATTTTTGCTTTCCGAGATAATGTTCTCGACTTCCACACATTCTTCAAGGCCCCCAGGATTTTCGCCCCCTCCCCCACCCTATGATCCACTTCCGCTTCCATGGTTCCATCCGCTGCCAGATCCACTCCCAGATATCTAAAACACTTCACTTCCTCCAGTTTTTCTCCATTCAAACTCACCTCCCAATTGACTTGACCCTCAACCCTACTGTACCTAATAACCTTGCTCTTATTCACATTTACTCTTAACTTTCTTCTTCCACACACTTTTCCAAACTCAGTCACCAGCTTCTGCAGTTTCTCACATGAATCAGCCACCAGCGCTGTATCATCAGCGAACAACAACTGACTCACTTCCCAAGCTCTCTCATCCCCAACAGACTTCATACTTGCCCCTCTTTCCAAAACTCTTGCATTTACCTCCCTAACAACCCCATCCATAAACAAATTAAACAACCATGGAGACATCACACACCCCTGCCGCAAACCTACATTCACTGAGAACCAATCACTTTCCTCTCTTCCTACACGTACACATGCCTTACATCCTCGATAAAAACTTTTCACTGCTTCTAACAACTTTCCTCCCACACCATATATTCTTAATACCTTCCACAGAGCATCTCTATCAACTCTATCATATGCCTTCTCCAGATCCATAAATGCTACATACAAATCCATTTGCTTTTCTAAGTATTTCTCACATACATTCTTCAAAGCAAACACCTGATCCACACATCCTCTACCACTTCTGAAACCACACTGCTCTTCCCCAATCTGATGCTCTGTACATGCCTTCACCCTCTCAATCAATACCCTCCCATATAATTTACCAGGAATACTCAACAAACTTATACCTCTGTAATTTGAGCACTCACTCTTATCCCCTTTGCCTTTGTACAATGGCACTATGCACGCATTCCGCCAATCCTCAGGCACCTCACCATGAGTCATACATACATTAAATAACCTTACCAACCAGTCAACAATACAGTCACCCCCTTTTTTAATAAATTCCACTGCAATACCATCCAAACCTGCTGCCTTGCCGGCTTTCATCTTCCGCAAAGCTTTCACTACCTCTTCTCTGTTTACCAAATCATATTGTATGGTTAACATATTTAGTTTGGTCGATGCATAATACATGCAAGTGTTAAAGCAGAATCCACGAGATGGATTCCTCTGAAAAGTAGCGACAAACCTAAGCATGGAAGTTACTATCTAGATCTTTTTAATTAAAAAGAGGGATTTTCTTTTTTTCCGTTTCGAATGCTATTGATGAGGCTGGTCAGGCATAGGTGGACCTAATATACCAAGGCCCCTCCCCAACCCACTCGCCTTCGCTTGTTTTCAGTGAGACGCGTACCATTGATCTGGGTCGTCGACTGATTAGTCTAAACTACTGATTTGAACTCCAACCCTCTAAGCCAGTATTTCTCGGCCGGATTTTCTCCCCCCTTCCTCCCTCCCACAGGAAACCCTATCCGGACCCCCATCCCGGAGGTGACGAACCACCTTTCAAGAAACGCTGTTCTAATCTGGCCTGACTGGAGAAAACAGGAAAGAGATTGTATGTCTTTAGTTAACGTTGGATGTTGTCATTTAAGGTAATTTTCTTTGTCCTTTAATTGTTTGAAAATACTGTTTCTTCTTTTTTTTAGTCTGTGTATTCTTTGGTGAATCGTGGTTTGCAAAGTTGTATTCTATAGTGTATGTTTTTATACTTTTACTTTATAGGTAGTTTTTCAGTGTAAATGTTTTATATCTGAATGTAATTGTTGAAATTGCATTTCTAGTTGGCGACTAACCAACTCCCATACTGTACTAGATTCCCACGTGCTTGATGATCAATTGTATGGGTGTCTGATTTTGGACTAGATTCCCCTCCTCCCCACCGCCGTAAATGATGGCAAGAACTGATATTTGTAGGTGAAACATTGTTGGTTCTTAGAATGTGCTATTCGACGGGCCTACTTTGCATATTTTCACTGTAAGGGGAGCTCCCAACCCGCCAATTTTGTATCGTGTAACTTTTTACACTTCGGTATTCTACTCACTTTCACAATTCTTAAGTTTATTTCAATCATCCACTACTCTTGTACTAAAATAGTACTTCTTAGCAACCTTTTTTTTTCTAACAAATTTCCTGTTCAATTTCATGTTATGGCCTTTTTTTTTTTTTCGTTTTCTTTTATCCTTGCGTTCTTCTACAAATTTGTTCCTGTCAACCTCATCAAACTGGTGGTCATATTATAGCCTCTAGCCTTTTCCTGTTGTTCGGCTCTTAATTCTGGTACCATCTTTGCTGCCATACTCTGGATCTTTCAGTCAGTATCTTTAAGTGCGGTGACCTAACTTGAGAAGGATACTCTAGTTTTAGCCTAATATAGGATGCGAGGAGCTTACTGTTCATGAACGAATGCCGTTCGTTCTATTTCCTCGTAAACAGTTTGTCTCCTTTACTGTTTTCCTAATGTGGGTCTCTGGTGACTGGTCAGGGACTATGTCAACCCCCAAGTCTCTCTTGCAGTTTCATGCAGCTTGATTTCTGATTTTGCAACAATCGTATTGAAGCTTTATTATACTCTATCCCATCCTCATTATATTTACTAGGGTTGAATTTCATCAGACCAACTTTGGAATGTGTTTAGGTCACCGTATAAGTTACTGCACCCCCTCTTTTCACTTGCCCCTATGACTTTGTCAGTCAGTCCATGTGTTTCCGAATCTTTCAACTCCTGGCCTGCATCTGTAAGTCCGTCCGTGTTACGAATCTTTCAACTCCTGGCCTGCATCTGTAAGTCCGTCCGTGTCTCTTTGCCGACACTCGTATGCAGGCATTAGTGCTTTTCCTCTTCTTTTTTTTTGTATCTTCCCTTACTCCCGGTCTGTGCTGTGCAGATTGTAACCCCCCCCCCCCCCCACACACACACAGCCTTCTGTCTTTGTTTCTGTGTTTCCCTGAACTGTGTGTGTGTGTGTGTGTGTACATATGATAACCATATGTGTATTACGAGAAGAGAGCTTTCAAACTCGTATTGCTCCGTGCTTTAACCTTGTATGTAAATATCGTGTTTTTACTCTAATTTGTGCACACACACACACACCAGCCCACGTGAATTTGTAGTTTCGTTTGCTATCCTGTTAGTTATCATTAGGTGCATATTTCGTCACCTAACTTAGTGCTACATATGGATGAGTAATAGACGGCCGACTATGTTTAAATGTGTAGTAATATGGCGGAAAACAGTGTGTTCCTTTAGTTTTGACAGACGGATGTGCCAAGTGGATTTTAGGTTTATTTCAGAGAAAGCCACACAAGTGTAGGCTACAAGATTTTTTTTGTCTGATAAGCCTTATCTTCTCTGCTTATCTCGAGGTAAGGGATATGTGGGGAAGAATGATGAGAGTGGTGGATGATTGTAGATGGGCCAAGCGGGAATACTGGATTAATGGATGACATTAGGGAGGGAGGTAGAAATCGAACAGTGAAAGGGTGGACAGAGGAAACAGACGAAAGAACAATATTGGTTGTCGTAAGTGTACTGATATCAGAGTAGCTCAGTATCGGTTAATGAGAGCTGGGAAGTAGAGAAGAACACACCTTGACGTAAGTTTACACCGCATTATATTGCTGATTTGGACACAACACTACGATCTTTGGGTATAATGGCTTGTTCTTTAAAACTCTGAATCCTTCATCAACTCCCATATCCGCAGATATCCTGAATCTCGCAGTCTTCTCTTTGATCAACAGTATGGCTTACGCAAGGCGAAATTCATTGGTGATATTCTTTCCTATCTCACTAATGTCTGGCCATCGTCAATGAAAGATTTTTGGGAATCCTATGTAGTTGTCCATGATATATCTAAAGCTTTTGAGAGGATGTGGCGTCTTCGTCTCATCTATAAGCTCCCCTCTTTTGGCTTCCCTTCCTCAGTGCTCCCTCGTATCTAGCTTCCTCTCTGCTCGATCTATCTCATTGGTTGTTGATGGATCAGACTCCGTTTTTTCATCAACAGGGGTGTCCCTCAAGGTTCTGCCCTGTCTCCTTTTTCTCCTTTCTGTGAAAGATTTCCTTCTACAAATAACCAAATGCAGTTATAAGCTGACAATTCAACACTGCATTCTTCCACATCCCTCAAATCTGCTTCTTCTCTCTCGATCTACATCTTTCCTCGACACAACTTCCTCAAAAAAGAAAAAAAAAAATCGACATGATATCTCGGCTGGGTAGACAAAATCTGGTTAAGTTTAATGCCTCAAGACCCAATTTTTGCCCCTCTTTATCGAAAATTCCACACAACTTTCTTTTTTGTCTCCAACGGATTTGTAGTACTTTGTACACGGTAACATCCACACTATCTTGGAAATTTCACATCATGGAAATAGCAAAGTCTGTCTATAAGAAACTGGGAGTCCTGTTTATATGTTGAACATTATTTTTTTCTGAACAGTTGCTTCGTTTATGCAAAGGTTTGATACGTCTCGGGTGGCTGTAGCTCTGCATCCTTGCTTGACATAGTTGAGTCGAAAGCAGTTCTACTCGTGAACTCTTCCAGGCTAACCTCAGAACTTGACATCCACTTGCCATACGCCGCAATGTTGATTCACTTTCCCTCTCTGTACTATATTACTTTGGTTTTTGCTCCCGAGAGCTGGCTGCTTGTGCGCCCTCCTTACCTCTAGCTAGACCACCTGATACTCTGCAAGCTGGTGCGTCACATGATTACTGTGTGTGCTTTAATCTGACAATTTTACGATAACTTTGTACTTCACGAGTCTAGGAGGTTAGAACCAGGTCAGGCCCTAGCCTTTTGGGGGATGAATCTCGTTTGGGGTGCTCTCCCCTAAATTACAAGCACTAGGGAGTCCAAAGACATGACCTAAGGAAAGATGTGAAAATTTAGGGTGTCTAGGACAGAATTTCCTGGTTTTTGAAGACTGCCATATATCACTGGAGACTAAAAGACCACGAAAGCAGTCTGAGCCATACCCTCAGAGCGTGCAGAGGGTATAGGAAGGGCCGGCCCTGATCAGAACAACATTAAGTGATTATATATGCTGTCCACTCACCTCGTGTGTTAACGCTGTGTTATTCCAAGAAATAAGTTGCTGTCACAGCAATTAGTAAAAAGAATCAAAGCTAAGATAAAGTATCACTCATAAATTAATACTTTAATAAAATCCGTTACTGGTACGACCATAATCTTAAAAAAATACATATGAAAAACAAAGACTCAAGATGCATGACTGAAACGTAGTTAGATTACTTTATCTGCCTTTTTGCCAGCGAACAGAAAATTAGACTCGGTGCACCTTTGTGATGCGATGGCTGCTGTTACTGGGAACAATGAAAGTTTGATCTTATCATCAGACGTGACGTGGCCTCCCACGTTTCCAGAAAATAATAATAAAAAAATCCTACAAAGATATGGTCCACTATCATTATCTTGCCCTGAACACGGCACAGGTCACGTATCTCAAGCGAACCTGTCTAACGGGCTAGGCTTGAGGAGGTTTGTGAGTTTGATGCGGAATTTGATTCTCGTAAGCGAATTTCATTACACCAGATTGCATGTTGTTCACATTTCTTAGGGACCTCTTAAGATAAAGTTCTTGCAAACATGTTTTCCCTAAAATTCGAATATCAAATGGTTAAAAACGTAGGCTAACTCTGGCCGCGTGTGTGTGCGGTGTTGTTCCAGTCTACCACACTGAGGATACTGGGGAATGCAGAAAGTACAACTTCCGCCGCATCCACACCACCACCATCCGCTTTCAAGTGAGGGCTGCTCACGACGTCGCCATCTGCCTCTCTCCCGACGATGAGGAGGACCCCGAGGACTTGTACGAGATCTTTATCGGATGCTGGGAGGGCGGGGAGTCTGGCATCCGTCGCAAGACTCAAGACATCTGTCGGATCGAGACCCCAGATATCCTGAGCGATGAAGAGTTCAGGAGCTTTTGGATTAAAATCCAACATGGGATCATTAAGGTCAGCTTGGACTTCCCAAGATTTTTTTCTTCTTCAGATATTGGGCTTGACGAAGTCTCAAATTTTATGGAGAAAATGTTTACTTTATTCAAGTATATGAAATAGGATTTGGTGGATGAATCGCTAACCTTACGGTACCACTTGGCAGGTGGGCCGGTCTGGGCAGAAGCACCCCTTCATGAGCTACTCGGACCCAGAGGCCCTGCTGCATGTTACCTGGTATGGCTACTCCACGGGCTGGGGCGCAGAGGGAGAGTGGATCTTCCCGGGTACGGCCTCTTTTCCTCCCACTTGTCATACAAGAATGTCTTGGTAGTTGCTTAATATGGATATAAAAGTGTTTTTCTTGTAAAAAGTTGAGATTAATTTCTCCAAGTAATGGCAACGAAAAAGCCATATGATGAGCTTAGGAGAAGCCCTCGAGATGACTGGACTAGTAACGTGTTTGTCTTCCGCCAGATGACGATGATACTTCGTCCTCGTCCTCGTCTGCCATGTCGTCGTCGGACTCTGAAGCTGAAGACATCAACAACCTGGAGGACAGACGTAAGAAAAATCACTGTGGTGCCTTTGGTGGGAAGAAGTCTTAGAACAAAGAGCTCTGAGTGAATCGTAGCTGAAACAAGACTGCTATGAAAGTGCTTCATTATAAAAGTTTTAGGGCTGTACATACCATTTACGTAGATAGCTGGACGTGGAATGAATACCTTGGGGTCCTGAATATTGGCGTAACCTTCGACCTGAATCTTAACGTTTTGCGGATATTATCATCTTGCTATGGGTCGCACTCTTATGCTTACGTTGCTAATGATGTCAGGGATAACTAGGTGTAGAATGGCAAAACACCAATTCTACCTACCCCTAACTCAAAGGTATTCTACTGTTTTACCTTGATGCTCTAACAGCTGTATTTGAATATGTACATAAGGATGTAAAATAGCACCCGCGGTTACACCGAATTCCATAAATCCTGTTAGTTGCTTTCACATAATATGTACAGTTACGAATATATATATATATATATATATATATATATATATATATATATATATATATATATATATATATATATATATCATAATGTGTGTGTGTGTGTATATGTATATGCATTTTTTTTTTTCGTTGTCTCCCTCGTTAGCGAGGTAGCATAAGGAAACGGACGAAAGTATGGCCCAACCAACCACACATGTATATACATAAATACATAAACTCCCATACACGCACCTATACATACCTGTACCTTTCAGCGCATGCATACATATACGTACACAGACATATATGTACACGTGCATATTCAACCATGCTGCCTTCATCCATTCCCCCGCCACACATGAAATAGCTTTACCCCCGCGCGCACGCGCTAAGAAAAGACAACAAAGGCCACATTCGTTCACACTCGGTCTCTATCTGTCATGTGTAATGCACCAAAACCACGGCTCCCTTTCCACATCCAGTGCCCCCGGAACTTTCCATGGTTTACCCCAGACGCTTCACATGCCCTGGTTCAATCCATTGACAGCACGTCGACCCCGGTATACCACATCGTTCCAATTCACTCTGTTCTTTGCACTCCTTTCACTCTCCTGTATGTTCAGGCCCCAATCGCTCAAAATCTTTTTCACTCCATCGTTCCACCTCCAATTTGGTCTCCCACTTCTCGTTCCCTACACCTCTGACACATATATCCTCATTGTCAACCTTTCCTCGCTCATTCTCTCCATGTGACCAAACCATTTCAATACACCCTCTTGTGCTCTCTCAACCACACTCTTTTATTACGAAACATCTCTCTTACCCTTTAATTACTTACTCGATCAAACTACCTCACACCACATATTGTCCTCAAACATCTCATTTCCAAAACATTCACCCTCCTCCGCACAACCCTATCTATAGCCCATGCCTTACAACCATATAACATTGTTGGAACCACTATTCCTTCATACATACCCATTTTTGCTCTCCGAGATAACGTTCTCGCCTTCCACACATTCTTCAAGGCTCCCAGAGCCTTCGCCCCCTCCCCCACCCTATGACTCGCTTCCGCTTCCATAGTTCCATCTGCGGCCAAATCCACTCCCAGATATCTAAAACACTTCACTTCCTCCAGTTTTTCTTCATTCAAACTTACCTCCCAGTTGACTTGTCCCTCAACCCTACTGAACCTAATAACCTTGCTCTTATTCACATTTACTCTCAGCTTTCTTCTTTCACACACTTGACCAAACTCAGTCACCAGCTTCTGCGGTTTCTCACCCTGAATCAGCCACCAGAGCTGTATCATCAGCGAACAACTGACTCTCTTCTCAAGCCCTCTCATCCACAACAGACTGCATACTTCCCCCCCCCCTCCTCCAAAACTCTTGCATTCACCTCCCTAACAACCCCATCCATAAACATATTAAACAACCATGGAGACATCACGCACCCTTGCCGCTAACCGACATTCACTGGGAACCAATCAGTTTCCTCTCTTCCTACTCATATGCATGTCTTTCATCTTCGATAAAAACTTTTCGCTGCTTCTAGCAACTTGCCTCCCACACCATATACTCTTAATACCTTCCACAGAGCCTGTCTATCAACTCTATCATATGCCTTCTCCAGATCCATAAATGCTACATACAAATCCATCTGTTTTTCTAAGAATTTCTCGCACACACATTTTCAAAGCAAACACCTGATCCACACATCCTCTACCACTTCTGAAACCACACTGCTCTTCCCTAGTCTGATGCTCTGTACATGCCTTTACCCGCTCAATCAATACCCTCCCATATAATTTCCCAGGAATACTCAACAAACTTATACCTGTGTTATTTGAACACTCGCCCTTATTCCCTTTGCCTTTGTACAATGGTACTATGCATGCATTCCGCCAATCCTCAGGTACTTCACCATAAACCGTACATACATTGAATATCCTCACCAACGAATAAACAACACAGTCACCCCCTTTTTTAATGAATTCCATAGCAATACCATCCAAACCCACCGCCTTGCCGGCTTCCATCTTCCGCAAAGCTTTCACCACCTATGTTTACAAAATCATTCTCCCTGACCCTTTCACTTCGCACACCACCTCGATCAAAACACCCTATATCAGCCACTCTTATCATCAAACACATTTAACAAACCTTCAAAATACTCACTCTATCTCCCTCTCACTTCACCACTACTTGTTATTACCTCCCCTTAGCCCCCTTCACCGATGTTCCCATTTGTTCTCTTACGCACTTTATTTACCTCCTTCCAAAACATATTTTTATTCTCCCTAGAATTTAATGATACTCTCTCACCCCAACTCTCATTTGCCCTCTTTTTCACATCTTGCAACTTTCTCTTGACCTACTGCCTCTTTCTTTCATACATCTCCCTGTCATTTGCACTGTTTCCCTGCAAAAATCGTATTCTCGCAGTCTATCTACACTAAAGCAGACTCGCAACTTCAAGCAGTTGAATCTCACATCATGTATAAACATTTGACAAGTAACCTAGTAACTAGTGTTGGTAAAATTACGTAAAAAGTTGGTATTTCCGAAAATTCACAGAAATGAAAATGGACCCGGAAGTGCTGCCGATATGGCATGACTTGTATATACAGACTTTGGCATTTTCGTCTCGGATCTTTGTGTCATCCGCCACAGGGCAATTATCCACAAGGTAGAACTAATGTCTAATGCAGTTTTGGAAGGATATCAGTGACGCTTGTGGAGTTGTCAACATAAGGCTCTTACCGATTATTAACACATGCTACAATGGAAATTCTGACATTCATTTGCATATTTTTGTCTCATCGATATCACTACGGTGTCTAAAACTGAAAAGTGATCCTGGTTTTGTTTTCGAATGAAACCATTACAGTGGCTGTCGTATCATTTTGTCTGTTCAGTCAATTGTTTAGTATGCAATGATTCTAATTTTCTGTGCATGAAAACACAAATGATGTAACACAAGTTGTAAGGAACAGTTTGTTCAGGTCATTAAATTTCATTAGATGATGGGTATATGTATGATAGCTTAGGTGGTCTGAAGGTGTATTAGGATGATTTACTTCCAGAGCTTGTACTGAATTCCCAACCAACCCTTATTTTCATGACTAGATGAAGCCTATCATAGACGTCTTTAGTATTCATCGCGCATTATACCCAATTCTTTGCAAAATTTGCAAATGCTGAAATTACCTAAATAACTCCTGTAGAATCTTTGAGACATAAAATCCATGGCTATATTGTCTAAAGCCAGGAGCAAAGTAAGAGGCCATTTACCAAATTCAGTATGTACTTCATCTTTGATAACAGTAATGTGCAACAGCCATCAAATGACGGGCAAGTAAATGATAACAGTAATGTGCAACAGCCATCAAATGACGGGCAAGTAAACCTTGAAAACTACACTAGAGCCTGATCTTAAGGCGATATCTTAATTAGAGGCTTTGGTAATTAGTGGTCTACATTTAACTTTGTACACAACTCCAGGGCTATTTTACAGGGGCTTCAGTAGCTTCGAGGCTGCGTTGCAATTAGTTACAAGGGAAGTGGACTTTTGAAGTGCAAAGTTCCTTGACGAAACTGTACTTCTTTTCTTCCATTCAAGACGATACAGGCTTATTGAAAGTGAATTTCCATTCCTACTTGTACTTGGAATAATTTCAAGTTTTACCTAATGTACTGGAAGTAGATGATTGAATATGTAAAAAATTAGAAAAAATCCTGTCTTGTATATGTAATTTAGTACTTCATGAAGATTGCATTTCCAGTAAGACAGATTGCTCATGGGGAGCTTTAAGCTGTGATGTGGTTGTAATCCTTTCAATAAAGACAATTCGTCTCTATCGTTGCAAAATAGTTGATGGTCCATTGTAGGTCTCTGTGCCTGATAATTTTTCCTGGTTACTGACTACTTATTTTTTTTCAGCTATCCAGTACAAACGACCTGCCCGTTGGGTTCCTGCCAAGGGCGGCTACTTCCCACATCGTCCTGTGTCTGGAGGTGAGGGTCCTGATGGAGAGGTGTACGTGGGCATGGCCCACCATGAAGGCGGTTACATCCTGGGTATGGTCGTGCCGGACCACGGCTGCTGCTACATCCCCTTCGGAGGAGATGCAATCCCCAAGGATGAGTACTTTGTGAGTCAGGGTCCAGTTTTGAGTACTTTGTGAGACAAGGCCCACTTTTAAAAGTCCTGTGTGAATCAGGGTCCACTTCTGTAGCTCTTTATCACCAAAGCAAATGATGACGGGTAATCATACCAGTAATTATAGTGAAAGAAACTTGCTGAATATCTTATGTATGTCTCACTTCATTAAACCAGGTGAAACTTAATACAGAGGGTCATTGAGAGATTTGATGTCTTGAGGCATGTTGGTATAATTAACTACTCGTTGTGTCTATTTTCCGAATGAACATGGTTAATTCTCGTTAAAGTTTCGTCTTATTAACACTTTAAAGGATACTGACACAAATATCTTTCTTGTCATCGAGTAGTTCATCTACAGCTGCATAACTCCGAAAACCACTAAAACCTTGGCTTCCCTGCAGGTGCTGAGCAACCCTGAGAGCGTGACTCTGAGCTGGGAGCCTGGCAGCAAGGGCAAAGTGCCACCAGGTGCCCTTCAGGGGGGCATTTCAGAGGATGGGGAGCGGCTCTTCATCGGCCGCGTGTCGGTTGATGGTGTCGTGTCTGTTGGCAAGGTAAACGTCTTTATAGCTAGGCTTGGTTGAACCTTGGTTTACTTGACAGTAATAACTAGGCGCAAATGAATCTCGGGTTATGTCATGTTAACTAGGCGTATTTGAACCTTTATTTATCTGACACGATATTTCATCAGTTCTGAGATACGGTTCTGTTACTCTTGCATACACTTCTATACTGCTTGCTGCATACTATAAGTCACTGTAATAATGCCTTTCCTTACATGATCCTTTGAGAAAGTCGTACAGCCTTGGAAGAAAAATGTACTCTGGCTCCGCAGTGAACAATGTGCATCGTTTGTTCTGTTTGTACGGCCATGTATACATTTTTTGAGGTAATTACTGTATCATTGATACTGGTACTTGCGTGTATCATCAGCATCTACCTCCCCAAAGGTCTGTAGAAAAAGATCAAAGTTCCCGCGCTGTAAGATTTTGTTCATATTAAACAGGACTTTTGTTTAATATGCAATATATTAACGTACAATGAGGGGGGGAGATGTCCAATTCATGCAAGTGAACAGTAATTCTCATGAGTCAGATGCTTAAAGATAAAGCGTATTTGGTAAAACGAGAGAGAGAGAGAGAGAGAGAGAGAGAGAGAGAGAGAGAGAGAGAGAGAGAGAGAGAGAGAGAGAGAGAGAGAGAGAGAGAGAAACTATGCAGAAAAGATTGTAGGTGCCACAGCTCACAGCATTTACTTATATTGAAACTTTAGTGATAACATGGAGCCCTTAAGTCGAAGAAATATAAGAAAAAAAATCCTTTAATTCCGAAGCTTCCTTGCATCAGACCCACAATATGATAAATATGAAACGGAAACAATTTTGATTTTTTTTAACTGAATCTAGATCTAAGGAGAGATTCCAGTTCTAGTAGATGTGCCACGTTAATCTGTGCTTAGAGTTGTTCTGACTTCTATCTGTGCTTATGATTGTTCTGACTTCTATCTGTGCATGTAATTGTCCCGACTTTTACACACACACACACAAACATACACACACACATAGCTCAACATATCATCTTCAACTCCATTTACACGGAGCGGACCAAGTCCATACTGGAATATACGTTTTGAGGAAATTTGTTTGTAGAGCAGCGGGTCTCCATCCCTGCAGACTAGCAAAAGGGTTAGGGACACCCAGGTCCTTGGCACAGGATATTGGTTTTTATTTTTCCTGGAATCCAGATTAACTTGGATTGAATTCGCCTCATTCTTCCCGTAGCTCAGTTCTTCAGCGTCTTCATTTTATAAAGAACTTCGAAACCTCCGTCTTCAACCTTCGTGTAATCCAGAGCAACTTCAGTAGCAAACTCTTTATTCTTCTTGTGCTCCAGATTTTGAGATGCTTACACTCGGTCTCCCCTTTAATCTAGAACTTTTTTCCGCTTCATATTAATCCTTCTGGAGCATCATATTCTTCCCTCCTGCAGCATATATATCTTATAGCCTCTGCATCCTCCATCCTTTAACTGAGAACTTCTGCAACTTCATCTTCTGTCTGATCCAGGACATCAGTGGCCTCCGCTTTCTCCCTCATGTAATCTCAACAGGGCCACAACAATTCCTGATGAAATATTCTTTTCCCAGGTCCACCCTAGCCACGAGACGTGCTACGTGCCCTATGGTGGCAGCGAGCACTCCCACAAAGACTATGAAGTCCTTTGCGTCCAGAATGTGCCTTGCAAGGTCTAAAGTCTACCCTCGAGGTTGAAGATGATGATATCTGAAGCGTAAACCAAGAGCCTCCATCTAGTTCACATGTTTGAAAATTTAACCAAATTTCCTTGAAGTCTGAGTACCGCCATATATACCCTAGTAATTCTGTTAAGCAGAGGACCTTTTGCCTTCAGGAGATTGGTTGAAAATAGAATTTTCTTCGTGAATTGAACATACATTGGTTTCAAGGTTTTGTTTGAGAAGACATGATTAAACACTCCACTTGACGGACTATGGATCGCTTCTGCAGGAAAACTTAAGCTAAATTTGTTTATAAAGATATAAAGTTGGTACAACTGTTATGTGTTACATTACTGACCCTTTTGACATACTGATGTTTTTGAATGGAAAATAAGTGTTTTGAAGATCCAAAGTTCGTGATCACAAGGAAGATTGTAACAATTGTTGAAAAATACGTGGAAAATTTTATGAGGAGAACAAATAGAATAACAAGTGAGGAGAGTAGATGCGGAAGCTGTAGGAGGCAAGGAAGACGTGGAGAAGAGGTAAATAAGTATTTTAAAGGACTTGCATGTGTAAAATAAGTGGATGGCGGATGTCTGGGACGAAATGATAAACGAAGTTAGCATCATTGCTAATCCTCTGGTGTAAAGAGGAGGTCGTGAAAACCTTATGCTTAGATGAAAATTGGCACAACGGTAGTGGATAGGATTGGAGTAATACCTCAAGAAAGAGGGGAGTCCTCCACCTTTTCTTTAGGAGTCAATTAACCAGAATTTTCAATGTACGTGTTACCCAATATGAGTTGCCTGAGGACTGGCAGAATGCTAGTATAGTACTATCATTAAAAAGACTCTGGGGGGACAGGAACTGCTCGAATTTCAGGGGTAAAAAAGTCTGTTCAGTATAGTTCTGAAGGTATATGGGAGAGTGATGACTGAGAGGTGTGGTGGTATACACAAAACATTCGATTAGGGAAGAAGTTTGGCTTTGGGAATATTAGGAGATGCGCGGATCAGGGTTTTGCTTAAGAAAAAAAAAATACGTAAAGAAAGAGGGAGATTGGTATATGGCATATCTGGTCCTGGAGAAAGCGTATGATACGACTGACATGATATACCTTTTGGAGGGTCAACGAATTATGGTGTGGAAAGACAGTTACTAGATGCAGGGACGAGTTTCTAACGGAGGAATAAGGTGTGTGTGTGTGTTTGTAAGGAGAGAAGGGCAAGTGCTTCCAAGTGTAACTGGACCTGCGCCAAGGGTGTTTGATGTCACCACACCTGTTCAATCTGTCCTGGAGAAAGTGGGGTTGTTCTGGTACATAAAAAAGGACATGGCAGGTGATGGAAGCTGAAGTGAGTTATCCGGTAGGAGCTTGGAGGGCAAAGGTCTTGGGGTGCATCCATCACTGTATAGAGGTAGAATTCCTTACGTTACAAAGATGGATACCTTTGGAGAGATCATGGCGTTGGGGACTGGATGAAAAAAGAATAAAGTTTATGTGCTGGAAACCAAATGTATGAGGACAATACTTAGCGTGAGGAGGGCCAATTATATACGGAATGATAATGTAAGAGTGAGGCGTGGTAGTAAGTTGACAGAACTGACCACGGTGAGCTGAAGTAGTTTGGACATATAGCGAGGACGAACGAAGAGACTAACACGGGATCTACATGGCAGAAGTGGAGGGAGTATGGTTGAGTAGAAGACTGGCGAGACTGAAGGATGGTGAAAGAGGCTTTGAGGTACAGGGGCCTGAACGTTCGGGAAGGTGAGAAGTATGCATGAGATAGAACGAATTAGAGCGGTGTGGCGTATGGGAGCCGAACTGCTTACAATGGGCTGAAGCAAGGCATGTGAAAGTGGTATGAAGAAACCATGAAGAAGGTTTATGATGCCTGGCTGTTTTGATAGGGGATCTCTGGTTTCGGTGCATTATCCATGGCAGTCAGAGAATGTATGAGAGCTTATTTCGTAAATTTCCTTGGACAAACTTCGTCTCATGTTGTGAAAGTGCTGATAATATTGCAGACCTCGTATTTCCAGTACATAGAGTGAATCTATCAGGCAATTTGGGTCATCCAGCCTTCAACTCTGGGCATCTTGCAAGATAATCACAAAATGCCCCAGGAGCATGAACTTACGTTTGATCAAAATCCAAAAAGACCAAAAAAACATTTTCAGTGTTGCTACGAATTTGATTCCTACTTTTTTAAGTGTTATGTTCTGTAGAATGATTTCACACAGATTATCACACACTGGTTACGTTCGTGCGAACGCTGAAATATTAGTAATAAGCGTAGTTAAGCGTCCCAACTCGAGGGAGGAGCCTAGGAAAGGAGGAAGAACTCCTTCAGGTGAGGAGTAGCATCCTAGATTATTCATGATCTTGAGGTCGATAATAAAAGTGTTAAACACAGACTTCCCAGGGGTTTAACACATGGACAAGAAGTTAGTATTCCGAGTAAGTAACCCGTGGGAGACTTTTTTTTGTATGCGTGTTACACTGTCGCCCGTTCTTTGTTCGTAGAACACCTTCATTACGGTAATTTTCAGTTAATCATGCACTATGTAATATTAGTTCAAATGAATTTATCTTGATTGTAGTCTTATCATAACTAGGCTGCGAACGGAAGGTTAACAGCAAATAATGGGAGACGGATTCCACTGGGCTTCACATCTGGACATGGAGTGCAATGGCCTCCATGTCTGGGACGGAATCTACTAGTTTCCACGTCTGGACACGGAGTTCACTGTATTAAGAGCGCTAAATAGCCTTAGATGCTCCAGTGCTTGGCTCATGAGCATAAATCTTATAATCCAATCCAATCCACGTCTTAGGACGGTCCATTTACCTGCGCGTCTTTAAACAGAGTCTACCGGCATTCTTGTTTGGAGACGAAGTCCACTGGTCTCCACGTCTAAAGATGGAGTCCACTGGCCTCCTCGTCTGGAGAAGGAGTCCGCTGGCCTCCTCGTCTGAAGACGGAGTCCACTGGCCTCCTCGTCTGAAGACGGAGTCCACTAGCCTCCTCGTCTGAAGACGGAGTCCACTGGCCTCCACGTCTCAAGGAGTCCACTGACTTCCACATCTGAAGACGGAGTCCACTGGCCTTCACGTCTGAAGACGGAATCCACTAACCTCCTTGCCTAAAGACGGAGTTCACTGGCCTCCACGTCTCAAGGAGTCCACTGGCCTCCACATCTGAAGACGGAGTCCACTGGCTTCCACGTCTGAAGACGGGGTCCACTGGCCTTCACGTCTGAAGACGGAGTCCACTAGCCTCCTCGTCTGAAGACGGAGTCCACTGGCCTCCTCGTCTGAAGACGGAGTCCACTAGCCTCCTCGTCTGAAGACGGAGTCCACTAGCCTCCACGTCTCAAGGAGTCCACTGGCCTCCACATCTGAAGACGGAGTCCACTGGCCTTCACGTCTGAAGACGGAATCCACTAGCCTCCTTGTCTAAAGACGGAGTTCACTGGCCTCCTCGTCTCAAGGAGTCCACTGGCCTCCACATCTGAAGACGGAGTCCACTGGCTTCCACGTCTGAAGATGGGGTCCACTGGCCTTCACGTCTGAAGACGGAGTCCACTAGCCTCCTCGTCTGAAGACGGAGTCCACTGGCCTCCTCGTCTGAAGACGGAGTCCACTAGCCTCCTCGTCTGAAGACGGAGTCCACTAGCCTCCACGTCTCAAGGAGTCCACTGGCCTCCACATCTGAAGACGGAGTCCACTGGCCTTCACGTCTGAAGACGAAGTCCACTGGCTTCCACGTCTGGACACGGAGACGACTGGCATCCACCTTTGGACACGGATTCCAATGACCTCCACGTCTAGAGACGACGTTAAGTGTCCTCCGCATCTGAGGACAGAGTCAATTGTCCTCCACATGTGGAAAAAGAGTCCATTGGCCTCCATGTCCAAAGACAGATTCCTTTGTCTTGCAAAGTCTTGAGACGACTCCATTATCATTTATATCTGAAGACGGTGTTCATTCGACAGTTTGTCTCGAGACGGAGTGCTTTGGTCTTCTTCTCAGGGGACGGAGTCCATTGTCTTCCATGTCTCGAGACAGGTGTCCATCATTGTCCCTATCTGAAGATGGTGTCCATTGCCTCCATGTCTGGACACGGAGTCTGTTGACTTCTATGTCTGGAGACGGAATGTCTGGAGACACATTTACCCTTCCCCTTCCGCAGTTTTTTGTTACGTTTTACAGCTTGGCGATGGCGTTGGTGCCAATATATAGTGCCAATATATGTAATATTGTTATACGCAGTGCCACCGTATATAGTACCAGTATGTGTGGTGCCAGTACTGGCGGCCTCAATGTATGTAGTGCCAATACATATATCTGCACTGGTGTTGAACTACATCATGATAAGTGAGTGTATGGAGAAGCGTCGTATGTAAAACATTCAGTGAAGGATACACACGAAGTTTTGGGAATAAAACTCGAAAATTATCCAATATGATGCAATGAACGAAAAGACTGCGGATAGAACATTGAAGACAAGGAGTAATATAAAAAGCTATATTGGCAAGTGATTGGCTTAAAGATTACATTTCATACATGTAGATGATAGAAGGAGTATCTGCTTACCTTGATGCACCGAATTTAGGATATTGGTGCATAAGGGTTCGTCCGGGTAAGGGCATAAAGCTAGCGCACGAAAAAGATTAAGAAGCACCCCTCTCCATCATCCCTTCCGACTCGCAAAAAATATATAAAATTAATTTCTTATGTAATGAAGTGACGTCTTCTCATTTCCACATTCCATTTTCATATTATTTCGACCATTATACAGTGGCGCCACTCTCCATCATCCCTTCCGACTCGCAAAAAAATAAATTTCTTATATAATCAAGTGACGTTTTCTCATTTCCACATTCCATTTTCAGTGAAGGAAACACACGAAGTTTTGGGAATAAAACTCGAAAATTATCCAATATGATGCAATGAACGAAAAGACTGCGGATAGAACATTGAAGACAAGGAGTAATATAAAAAGCTATATTGGCAAGTGATTGGCTTCAAGATTACATTTCATACATGTAGATGATAGAAGGAACATCTGCTTACCTTGATGCACCGAATTTAGGATATTGGTGCATAAGGGTTCGTCCGGGTAAGGGCGTAAAGCTGGCACACGAAAAAGATTGAGAAGCTGCAGCTAGGAGGACATCAAAACCCGCCTTTCTTCCCCCGGGCAACTCCGGAGACTTTGCTGGTTCCCAGTAGATTGACTGTTGAAGCCTAGTCAGAATTCATGGCTAGGATCAATCATTTCTCTTTTGAGTGACTTTTAAATGCCTCGTATCAATCTTAGAACACATTACTTATCTACTCTTCTCAGTTTCTCCTAACCCGTTAATCACAGCACTCTCAAAAACCCTTCTACAAATCCCTCCTAAAGTCCCTTCTTCCCTCCAATAAGCAATCCCAAGAAAAAGAACTGAAAACACCATATGAATATTTTTATATTTTATTATACTTTGTCGCTGTCTCCCGCGTTTGCGAGGTAGCGCAAGGAAACAGACGAAAGAAATGGCCCAACCCCCCCCCCCCCCATACACATGTATATACATACGTCCACACACGCAAATATACATACCTACACAGCTTTCCATGGTTTACCCCAGACGCTTCACATGCCTTTATTCAATCCACTGACAGCACGTCAACCCCGGTATACCACATCGCTCCAACTCACTCTATTCCTTGCCCTCCTTTCACCCTCCTGCATGTTCAGGCCCCGATCACACAAAATCTTTTTCACTCCATTTTTCCACCTCCAATTTGGTCTCCCTCTTCTCCTCGTTCCCTCCACCTCCGACACATATATCCTCTTGGTCAATCTTTCCTCACTCATTCTCTCCATGTGCCCAAACCACTTCAAAACACCCTCTTCTGCTCTCTCAACCACGCTCTTTTTATTTCCACACATCTCTCTTACCCTTACGTTACTCACTCGATCAAACCACCTCACACCACACATTGTCCTCAAACATCTCATTTCCAGCACATCCATCCTCCTGCGCACAACTCTATCCATAGCCCACGCCTCGCAACCATACAACATTGTTGGAACCACTATTCCTTCAAACATACCCATTTTTGCTTTCCGAGATAATGTTCTCGACTTCCACACATTCTTCAAGGCCCCCAGAATTTTCGCCCCCTCCCCCACCCTATGATCCACTTCCGCTTCCATGGTTCCATCCGCGGCCAGATCCACTCCCAGATATCTAAAACACTTCACTTCCTCCAGTTTTTCTCCATTCAAACTCACCTCCCAATTGACTTGAACCTCAACCCTACTGTACCTAATAACCTTGCTCTTATTCACATTTACTCTTAACTTTCTTCTTCCACACACTTTACCAAACTCAGTCACCAGCTTCTGCAGTTTCTCACATGAATCAGCCACCAGCGCTGTATCATCAGCGAACAACAACTGACTCACTTCCCAAGCTCTCTCATCCACAACAGACTTCATACTTGCCCCTCTTTCCAAAACTCTTGCATTTACCTCCCTAACAACCCCATCCATAAACAAATTTAACAACCATGGAGACATCACACACCCCTGCCGCAAACCTACATTCACTGAGAACCAATCACTTTCCTCTCTTCCTAAAACGTACACATGCCTTACATCCTCGATGAATACTTTTCACTACTTCTAACAACTTTCCTCCCACACCATATATTCTTAATACCTTCCACAGAGCATCTCTATCAACTCTATCATATGCCTTCTCCAGATCCATAAATGCTACATACAAATCCATTTGCTTTTCTAAGTATTTCTCACATACATTCTTCAAAGCAAACACCTGATCCACACATCCTCTACCACTTCTGAAACCACACTGCTCTTCCCCAATCTGATGCTCTGTACATGCCTTCACCCTCTCAATCAATATCCTCCCATATAATTTACCAGGAATACTCAACAAACTTATACCTCTGTAATTTGAGCACTCACTCTTATCCCCTTTGCCTTTGTACAATGGCACTATGCACGCATTCCGCCAATCCTCAGGCACCTCACCATGAGTCATACATACATTAAATAACCTTACCAACCAGTCAACAATACAGTCACCCCCTTTTTTAATAAATTCCACTGCAATATCATCCAAACCTGCTGCCTGTCTATACTACACACACACACACACACACACACACACACACACACACACACAGCGAGAGCAGGAAATCCTCCCCTCCCGTTGTATTTCTTTTTTTTTTTCTTTTAAAAAAGAAGGAGCAGAGAGGGGGACCAAGTGAGGATATTCCCTCAGGCTCAGTCCTCTGTTCTTGACGCTACCTCGCTAGCGCGAAATGGCAAATATGTATAAGAAATATCGTGTTTCATTTTCCCCATGGACTCATAGGAATATATATATATATATATATATATATATATATATATATTTTTTTTTTTTTTTATTATTATACTTTGTCGCTGTCTCCCGCGTTTGCGAGGTAGCACAAGGAAACAGACGAAAGAAATGGCCCAACCCCCCCCCATACACATGTATATACATACGTCCACACACGCAAATATACATACCTACACAGCTTTCCATGGTTTACCCCAGACGCTTCACATGCCCTGCTTCAATCCACTGACAGCACGTCAACCCCGGTATACCACATCGCTCCAATTCACTCTATTCCTTGCCCTCCTTTCACCCTCCTGCATGCTCAGGCCCCGATCACACAAAATCTTTTTCACTCCATCCTTCCACCTCCAATTTGGTCTCCCTCTTCTCCTTGTTCCCTCCACCTCCGACACATATATCCTCTTGGTCAATCTTTCCTCACTCATCCTCTCCATGTGCCCAAACCACTTCAAAACACCCTCTTCTGCTCTCTCAACCACGCTCTTTTTATTTCCACACATCTCTCTTACCCTTACGTTACTCACTCGATCAAACCACCTCACACCACACATTGTCCTCAAACATCTCATTTCCAGCACATCCATCCTCCTGCGCACAACTCTATCCATAGCCCACGCCTCGCAACCATACAACATTGTTGGAACCACTATTCCTTCAAACATACCCATTTTTGCTTTCCGAGATAATGTTCTCGACTTCCACACATTCTTCAAGGCCCCCAGGATTTTCGCCCCCTCCCCCACCCTATGATCCACTTCCGCTTCCATGGTTCCATCCGCTGCCAGATCCACTCCCAGATATCTAAAACACTTCACTTCCTCCAGTTTTTCTCCATTCAAACTCACCTCCCAATTGACTTGACCCTCAACCCTACTGTACCTAATAACCTTGCTCTTATTCACATTTACTCTTAACTTTCTTCTTTCACACACTTTTCCAAACTCAGTCACCAGCTTCTGCAGTTTCTCACATGAATCAGCCACCAGCGCTGTATCATCAGCGAACAACAACTGACTCACTTCCCAAGCTCTCTCATCCCCAACAGACTTCATACTTGCCCCTCTTTCCAAAACTCTTGCATTTACCTCCCTAACAACCCCATCCATAAACAAATTAAACAACCATGGAGACATCACACACCCCTGCCGCAAACCTACATTCACTGAGAACCAATCACTTTCCTCTCTTCCTACACGGACACATGCCTTACATCCTCGATAAAAACTTTTCACTGCTTCTAACAACTTTCCTCCCACACCATATATTCTTAATACCTTCCACAGAGCATCTCTATCAACTCTATCATATGCCTTCTCCAGATCCATAAATGCTACATACAAATCCATTTGCTTTTCTAAGTATTTCTCACATACATTCTTCAAAGCAAACACCTGATCCACACATCCTCTACCACTTCTGAAACCACACTGCTCTTCCCCAATCTGATGCTTTGTACATGCCTTCACCCTCTCAATCAATACCCTCCCATATAATTTACCAGGAATACTCAACAAACTTATACCTCTGTAATTTGAGCACTCACTCTTATCCCCTTTGCCTTTGTACAATGGCACTATGCACGCATTCCGCCAATCCTCAGGCACCTCACCATGAGTCATACATACATTAAATAACCTTACCAACCAGTCAACAATACAGTCACCCCCTTTTTTAATAAATTCCACTGCAATACCATCCAAACCTGCTGCCTTGCCGGCTTTCATCTTCCGCAAAGCTTTCACTACCTCTTCTCTGTTTACCAAATCATTTTCCCTAACCCTCTCACTTTGCACACCACCTCGACCAAAACACCCTATATCTGCCACTCTATCATCAAACACATTCAACAAACCTTCAAAATACTCACTCCATCTCCTTCTCACATCACCACTACTTGTTATCACCTCCCCACTTGCGCCCTTCACCGAAGTTCCCATTTGCTCCCTTGTCTTACGCACTTTATTTACCTCCTTCCAGAACATCTTTTTATTCTCCCTAAAATTTAATGATCCTCTCTCACCCCAACTCTCATTTGCCCTTTTTTTCACCTCTTGCACCTTTCTCTTGACCTCCTGTCTCTTTCTTTTATACATCTCCCACTCAATTGCATTTTTTCCCTGCAAAAATCGTCCAAATGCCTCTCTCTTCTCTTTCACTAATACTCTTACTTCTTCATCCCACCACTCACTACCCTTTCTAATCAACCCACCTCCCACTCTTCTCATGCCACAAGCATCTTTTGCGCAATCCATCACTGATTCCCTAAATACATCCCATTCCTCCCCCACTCCCCTTGCTTCCATTGTTCTCACCTTTTTCCATTCTGTACTCAGTCTCTCCTGGTACTTCCTCAAACAGGTCTCCTTCTCAAGCTCACTTACTCTCACCACCCTCTTCACCCCAACATTCACTCTTCTTTTCTGAAAACCCATACAAATCTTCACCTTAGCCTTCACAAGATTATGATCAGACATCCCTCCAGTTGCACCTCTCAGCACATTAACATCCAAAAGTCTCTCTTTCGCACGCCTGTCAATTAACACGTAATCCAATAACGCTCTCTGGCCATCTCTCCTACTTACATAAGTATACTTATGTATATCTCACTTTTTAAACCAGGTATTCCCAATCATCAGTCCTTTTTCAGCACATAAATCTACAAGCTCTTCATCATTTCCATTTACAACACTGAACACCCCATATATACCAATTATTCCCTCAACTGCCACATTACTCACCTTTGCATTCAAATCACCCATCACTATGACCCGGTCTCGTGCATCAAAACCACTAACACACTCATTCAGCTGCTCCCAAAACACTTGCCTCTCTTGATCTTTCTTCTCATGCCCAGGTGCATATGCACCAATAATCACCCACCTCTCTCCATCAACTTTCAGTTTTACCCATATTAATCGAGAATTTACTTTCTTACACTCTATCACATACTCCCACAACCCCTGTTTCAGGAGTATTGCTACTCCTTCCCTTGCTCTTGTCCTCTCACTAACCCCTGACTTTACTCCCCAGACATTCCCAAACCACTCTTCCCCTTTGCCCTTGAGCTTCGTTTCACTCAGAGCCAAAACATCCAGGTTCCTTTCCTCAAACATACTACCTATCTCTCCTTTTTTCACATCTTGGTTACATCCACACACATTTAGGCACCCCACTCTGAGCCTTCGAGGAGGATGAGCACTCCCCGCGTGACTCCTTCTGTTTCCCATTTTAGAAAGTTAATACAAGGAGGGGAGGATTTCTGGCCCCCCGCCAGAAATATATATATATATATATATATATATATATATATATATATATATATATATATATATATATATATATATATATATATATATATATATTGTGTGGAAGAAGAAAGTTAAGAGTAAATGTGAATAAGAGCAAGGTTATTAGGTACAGTAGGGTTGAGGGTCAAGTAAATTGGGAGGTGAGTTTGAATGGAGAAAAACTGGAGGAAGTGAAGTGTTTTAGATATCTGGGAGTGGATCTGGCAGCGGATGGAACCATGGAAGCAGAAGTGGACCATAGGGTGGGGGAGGGGGCGAAAATTCTGGGAGCCTTGAAGAATGTGTGGAAGTCGAGAACATTATCTCGGAAAGCAAAAATGGGTATGTTTGAAGGAATAGTGGTTCCAACAATGTTGTATGGTTGCGAGGCGTGGGCTATGGATAGAGTTGTGCGCAGGAGGATGGATGTGCTGGAAATGAGATGTCTGAGGACAATGTGTGGTGTGAGGTGGTTTGATCGAGTAAGTAACGTAAGGGTGAGAGAGATGTGTGGAAATAAAAAGAGCGTGGTTGAGAGAGCAGAAGAGGGTGTTTTGAAATGGTTTGGGCACATGGAGAGAATGAGTGAGGAAAGGTTGACCAAGAGGATATATGTGTCGGAGGTGGAGGGAACGAGGAGAAGAGGGAGACCAAATTGGAGGTGGAAAGATGGAGTGAAAAAGATTTTGTGTGATCGGGGCCTGAACTTGCAGGAGGGTGAAAGGAGGGCAAGGAATAGAGTGAATTGGAGCAATGTGGTATACCGGGGTTGACGTGCTGTCAGTGGATTGAATCAAGACATGTGTAGCGTCTGGGGTAAACCATGGAAAGTTGTGTAGGTATGTATATTTGCGTGTGTGGACGTATGTATATACATGTGTATGGGGGGGGGGGGGGTTGGGCCATTTCTTTCGTCTGTTTCCTTGCGTTACCTCGCAAACGCGGGAGACAGCGACAAAGTATAAAAAAAAAAAAAAAAAAAAAAATAAAATATATATATATATATATATATATATATATATATATATATATATATATATATATATATATCCCTGGGGATAGGGGAGAAAGAATACTTCCCACGTATTCCCTGCGTGTCGTAGAAGGCGACAAAAAGGGAAGGGAGCGGGGGCTGGAAATCCTCCCCTCTCGGTTTTTTTTTTTTTTAATTTTCCAATAGGAGGGACAGAGAAGGGGGCCAGGTGAGGATATTCCCTCAAAGGTCCAGTCCTCTGTTCTTAACGCAACCTCGCTAATGCGGGAGATGGCGAATAGTATGAAAGAAAGAAAGGGCATGTGAAGCGTCTGGGGTAAACCATGGAAAGTTCTGTGGGGCCTGGATGAGGAAAGGGAGCTGTGGTTTCGGGCATTATTGCATGACAGCTAGAGACTGAGTGTGAACGAATGGGGCCTTTGTTGTCCTTTCCTAGCGCTACCTCGCACACATGAGGGGGGGAGTGGGATGTTATTCCATGTGTAGCGAGGTTGCGATGGCAATGAATAAAGGCAGACAGTGTGAATTGTGTGCATGTGTATATATGTATGTGTCTGTGTGCGTATATATATGTGTACATTGAGATATATGGGTATGTATATTTGCGTGTGTGGACGTGTATGTATATACATGTGTATGGGGGTGGGTTGGGCCATTTCTTTCGTCTGTTTCCTTGCGCTACCTCGCAAACGCGGGAGACAGCGACAAAGCAAAATATAAAAAAATAAAAAAAATAATCTTAGAAAGGATCACAATTTTGCGCGTGATCAAGATATTCCTATGAGTCCACGGGGAAAATGAAACACAAGTTCCCAAGTGCACTTTCGTGTAATAATCACACCATCAGGGGAGACACAAGAGAGAAACATAACAGTCAGTTGATATACAACGAAGAGACGTAGCTAGGACGCCATTTCGTAAACATGCGATCGTCCAAGACAGACAACAAGCCTATCATAAACTTATCATTTTACAAATTTATCAATAATAAAGTTATCTAATTTGTATAGACTATCTTTAATATTAAGATTATAATTCTTTGTGTATTTAATGATAGAAGATTCAATGATATTTCTCGTGGTAATAGAGTTAGAGTTGATAACTGAGATGGCATTACTCCACTCAGTACAATGATCATAGTTTTTAGCGTGATTATACAAGGCATTTGATTCATGTCCCGTTCTTATACTATACTCATGTTGCTTATGTCTAACGGAAAGATCCTTACCAGTCTGCCCTACATAAAACTTATCAATTTCTACATGGCACTTTATAGATGCACTCAGGAAAATTTTCTGGTGAATTCCTGATTAAGATATTCTTTATAGTATTATTGCTGCTGAAGGCAACATTTACATTAAAGGATTTAAGCAACATGGGAAGTAAAGTAAAATTATCATCAAAAGGGAGAACTAAAAGATTCTTTGTGTCAATGGGAGGTTTGGGCTCAACTCTATAAAATAATTTCTTTGCTAACTTAAGGGATTTATCAATGAAAGATCTAGGGTACTTTAACTTAGATCCAATAGAATATATCTTCTCAAACTCATCATCAATACACTCTGGACTGCAAATACGTAATGCACTAAGCTACATTGATTGAAATGAGTTAAATTATCATCACTTCAGTATATTATCATAATTATTATTATTATTATTATTATTATTATTATTATTATTATTATTATTATTATCATAATACTTAATCGCCGTCTCCCGCGTCAGCGACGTAGCGCAAGGTAACAGACGAGGAATGGCCGAACCCACCCACATGCACGTGTATATACATAAACGCCTATACACGCAAGTATGCATACATATACATTTCGACATAAATCTACATATACATACACAGACATATACATATACACAGACGTACTTATTCATACTTGTTCCCTTCATCCATTCCTGTCGCCACCCCGCCACAAATGAAAATAGCAACCCCCCCCCCCCCCTTCCAGCGAGGTAGTGCTAAGAAAAGACAAAAAAGGCCACATTTGTTCACACTCAGTCTCTAACTGTCATGTAATGCACCGAAACCACAGCTCCCTTTCCACATCCAGGCCCCACAGACCTGCCCATAGTTTACCCCAGACGCTTCACATGCCCTGGTTCAATCCATTGACAGCACGTCGACCACCGTATACCACATCGTTCCAATTCACTCTTTCCTTGCACGCCTTTCACTCCATCTTTCCACCACCAATTTGGTCTCCCGCTTCTTCTTCTTCCACCTCTGACATATACATCCTCTGTGTCAATCTTTCCTCACTCATTCTCTCCATTTCAACCATTTCAACACACCCTCTTCTGCTCTCTCAACCACGCTATTTTTATTACCACACATCTCTCTTACCCTTTCATTACTTACTCGAGCAAACCATCTCACACAACATATTGTCCTTAAACATTTCATTTCCAACACATCCACCCTCCTCCGCACAACCCTATCGATAGCCATATAACATTGTTGGAATCACTTTTCCTTGAAACATACCCATTTTGCTCTCCGAGATAACGTTCTCGCCCTCCACACCACATTCTTCAACGCTCCCAGAAACTTCGCCCCATCCCCTACCTGTGACTCACTTCCGCTTCCATGGTTCCATCCGCTGCTAAGTCCACTCCCAGATATCTAAAACACTTCACTTCCTCCAGTTTTTCTCCATTCAAACTTACCTCCTAATTAACTTGTCCCTCAACCCTTCTGAACCTGATAACATTGATCTTATTCTCATTTAATCTCGACTTTCTTCTTTCACACGCTTTACCAAACTCAGTCACCAGCTTCTGCAGTTTCTCATCCAAATCAGCCACCAGCACTGTATCATCAGCGAACAACAACTGACTCACTTCCCAAGCCCTCTCATCCACAACAGACTGCATACTTGCTCCTCTCTCCAAAACTCTTGCATTCACCTCCCTAGCTACCCCATCCATAAACAAATTAAACAACCATGGAGACATCATGCACCCTTGCCGCAAACCGGCATTCACTGAGAACCAATCACTTTCCTCTTTTCCTACTCATACACAAGCCATACATCCTTGGTAAAAACTTTCACTGCTTCGAGCAACTTACCTCCCACACCAAATACTCTTAAAACCTTCCACAAAGCATCTCTATCAACCCTATCATTTGCCTTCTCCTGATCCATAAATGCTATATACAAATCCATCTGTTTTTCTAAGTATTTCTCACATACATTCTTTAAAGCAAATACCTGATCCACACATCCTCTACCACTTCTGAAACCACACTGCTCTTCCCCAATCTGATACTCTGTACATGCCTTTACCCTCTCAATCAATACCCTCCCATATGACTTCCCAGGAATACTCAACAAACTTATACCTCTGTAATTTGAACACTCACCTTTATCCCCTTTGCCTTTGTACAGTGGTACTATGCATGCATTCCGCCGATACGCAGGCACTTCACCATGATCCTTACATACATCGAATATCCTTACCAACGAATCAAGGACGCAGTCCCCCCCCCCCCCTTCTTTTTTTTTTTTTTTTTTGATAAATTCCACTGCAATACTATCTAAACCCGACGCCTTGCCGGCTTTCATCTTCGACAAAGCTTTCACTATTTCTCTTTTTACCAAACCATTCTCCCTAACCCTCTCACTTCGCACACCACCTCGACAAAAACACTTTATATCTGCCACTCCATCATCAAACACATTCAACAAACCTTCAAAATACTCACTCCATCTCCTCACTTCATCACTACTTGTTATTACCTCCCCATCTGCCCCTACACCGATATTTCCGTTTGTTCTCTTGTCTTATGCACTTTATTTACCGGCCTCCAAAATATCTTTTTATTCTCCCTAAAATTTAATGATACTCTCTCACCCCAACTCTCATATGCCCTCTTTTTCACCTCTTGCACCTTTCTCTTGACCTACTGCCGCTTTCTTTTATACATCTCCCAGCCATTTGCACTACTTCCCTGCAAAAATCGTCCAAACGCCTCTCTCTCTTCTCTTTCACTAACAACTTTACTTCTTCATCCCACCACTCACTACCCTCTCTAATCTGCCCACTTCCCGCCTTTCTCATGCCACATGCATCTTATTCGCAAGCCATCGCTGCTTCCCTAAATACATCCCATTCCTCCCCGACTCCCCTAACATCATTTCTTCTCAGGTTTTGCCATTCTGCACTTAATCTCTCCTGGCACTTCCTCACACAAGTCTCCTTTACAAGTTCACTTACTCTCACCACTCTCTTCACCCCAACATTCTCTCTTCTTTTCTGAAAACCTTTACAAATCTTCACCTTCGCCTCCACAAGATAATAATCGAACATCTCTCCAGCTGCCCCTCTCAGCACATAAACATCCACAAGTCCCTCTTTTACACGCCTATCAGTTAACACGTAATCCAATAACGCCTTTCGACCATCCCTCCTAATCACATACATATACTTATGTATATCTCTCTTTTTAAACCAAGTATTCCTAATTACCAGTCTTTTCTCAGCACACAAATGTGCAAGCTCTTCACTATTTCTATTTACAACACTGAACACCCCATGTACACCAATTATTTCCTCAACTGCCACATTACTCACCTTTGCATTCAAATCACCCATCACTATAACCCGGTCACGTGCATCAAAACTACTAACACACTCACTGAGCTGCTCCCAAAACACTTGCCTCTCATGATCTTTCTTCTCATGCCCAGGTGCATATGCATCAATAATCATCCATCTCTCTCCATCCACTTTCAGTTTTACCCATATATACACTCTATCACATATTCCCACCACTTCTGTTTTGCTACTCTTTCCCATGCTCTTGTCCTCTCTTTAACACCTGACTTTACTCCCAAGACATTCCCAAACCACTCTTCCCCTTTACCCTTGAGCTTTGTTTCACTCAGAGCCAAAACATCCAGGTTCCTTTCTTCACACATAGTACCAATCTCTCTTTTTTTCTCATCTTGGTTACATCCACACACACATTTACACATCCCAGTCTGAGACTACGAGGAGGATGAGCACTCCCCGCACGACTCCTTTTTCTGTTTCCTCTTTTAGAAATCTAAGTAAAAGAAAGGGGGGGGGGGGGTGCCAGCTCCAGCCTCCCGCTCTCGCCCCTATTAGTCGCCCACTACGACACGCGGGGAATACGTGGGAAGTATTCTTTCTACCCTATCCCTAGGGATTATATATATATATATATATATATATATATATATATATATATATATATATATATATATATATATATATATATATATACACACTGTATATATATATAGTATAAGAACGGGACAAGAATCAAATGCCTTGTTTAATCGTTAAAAACTATGATCATTGTATTGACTGGAGTGATGCCATCTCAGTTATCAACTCTATTACCAAGAGAAATATCATTGAATCTTCTATCATTAAATACACAAAGAATTATAATCTTAATATTAGTGATGGTCTATACAAATTAGATAACTTTATTATAGATAAATTTGTAAAATGATAAGTTTATGAACGCTCGTTGTATGTTCTGGACAATCACATGTTTACCAAATGGCGTCCTAGCTTCGTCTCTTCGATGTATATCAACTGACTTATATTTCTCTCTTGTGTCTCCCATGATGATGTGATTACTACACGAAAGTGCACTTGGGAACTTATCGTGTTTTCATTTTCCCCGTGGACTCAGGAATATATATATATATATATATATATATATATATATATATATATATATATATATATATATATATATATATATATATATATATATATATATTTATATATATATATATATATATATATATATATATATATATATATATATATATATATATATATATATATATATATATTTATACTATTCGCCATTTCCCGCCTCAGCGAGGTAGCGTTAAGAACAGAGGACTGGGCCTCTGAGGAAACATCCTCACCCGGCCCCCTTCTCTGTTCCTTCCTTTGGAAAATTAAAAAAAAATGAGAGGGGAAGATTTCCAGCCCCCCGCTCCCTTCCCTTTTAGTCGCCTTCTACGACAAACAGGGAATACGTGGGAAGTATTCTTTCTCCCCTATCCCCAGGGATAGGTCCGGAGCTAATGTGGAAGATTCAGGATCATATATATATATATATATATATATATATATATATATATATATATATATATATATATATATATATATATATATATATATATATATTTTTTTTTTTTTTTTTTTTTTTCATACTATTCGCCATTTCCCGCGTTAGCGAAATAGCGTTAAGAATAGAGTACTGGGCCTTTTGACGGAATATCCTCACCTGGCCCTATCTCTGTTCCTTCTTTTGGAAAATTAAAAAAAAAAAAATGAGAGGCGAGGATTTCCAGCCCCCCGCTCCCTCCCCTTTTAGTAGCCTTTTACGACATGCAGGGAATACGTGGGAAGTATTCTTTCTCCCCTATCCCCAGGGATAATATATATATATATATATATATATATATATATATATATATATATATATATATATATATATATATATATATATTACTTCCCACGCATTCCTTACGTGTCGTAGAAGGCGACTAGAGGGGACCAGAAATCCTCCCCTCCTTGTATTTCAACTTTCTAAAATGGCAAACAGAAGGAGTCACGCGGGGAGTGCTCATCCTCCTCGTAGGCTCAGATTGGAGTGTCTAAATGTGTGTGGATGTAACCAAGATGTGAAAAAAGGAGAGATAGGTAGTATGTTCGAGGAAAGGAACCTGAATGTTTTGGCTCTCAGTGAAACGAAGCTCAAGGGTAAAGGGGAAGAGTGGTTTGGGAATGTCTTGGGAGTAAAGTCAGGGGTTAGTGAGAGGACAAGAGCAAGGGAAGGAGTAGCACTACTCTTGAAACAGGAGTTGTGGGAGTATGTGATAGAATGTAAGAAAGTAAATTCTCGATTAATATGGGTAAAACTGAAAGTTGATGGAGAGAGATGGGTGATTATTGGTGCATATGCACCTGGGCATGAGAAGAAAGATCATGAGAGGCAAGTGTTTTGGGAGCAGCTGAATGAGTGTGTTAGTGGTTTTGATGCAAAAGACCGGGTTATAGTGATGGGTGATTTGAATGCAAAGGTGAGTAATGTGGCAGTTGAGGGAATAATTGGTATACATGTGGGTGTTCCGTGTTATAAATGGAAATGGTGAAGAGCTTGTAGATTTATGTGCTGAAAAAGGACTGGTGATTGGGAATACCTAGTTTAGAGAGCGAGATATACATAAGTATTCTTATGTAAGTAGGAGAGATGGCCAGAGAGCGTTACTGGATTACGTGTTAATTGACAGGCGCGCGAAAGAGAGACTTTTGGATGTTAATATGCTGAGAGGTGCAACTGGAGGGATGTCTGATCATTATCTTGTGGAGGCTAAGGTGAAGATTTGTATGGGTTTTCAGAAAAAAAGAGAAAATGTTGGGGTGAAGAGGGTGGTGAGAGTAAGTGAGCTTATGAAGGAGACTTGTGTGAGGAAGTACCAGGAGAGACAAAATACAGAATGGAAAAAGGTGAGAACAAAGGAGGTAAGGGGAGTGGGGGAGGAATGGGATGTATTTAGGGAATCAGTGATGGCTTGCGCAAAAGATGCTTGTGGCATGAGAAGAGTGGGAGGTGGGTTGATTAAATAGGGTAGTGAGTGGTGGGATGAAGAAGTAAGAGTATTAGTGAAAGAGAAGAGAGAGGCATTTGGACGATCTTTGCAGAGAAAAAATGCAAATGAGTGGGAGATCTATAAAAGAAAGAGACAGGAGGTCAAGAGAAAGGTGCAATAGGTGAAAAAGAGAGCAAATGAGAGTTGGGGTGAGAGAGTATCATTAAATTTTAGGGAGAAGAAAAAGATGTTCTGGAAGGAGGTAAATAAAGTGCGTAAGGCAAGGGAACAAATGGGAACTTCAGTGAAGGGGGCTAATGGGGAGGTGATAACAAGATGTGAGAAGGAGATGGAGTGAGTATTTTGAAGGTTTGTTGAATGTGTTTGATTATAGAGTGGCAGATATAGGGTGTTTTGGTCGAGGTGGTGTGCAAAGTGAGAGGGTTAGGAAAAATGATTTGGTAAACAGAGAAGAGGTAGTAAAAGCGTTGCGGAAGATGAAAGCCGGCAAGGCAGCAGGTTTGGATGGTATTGCAGAGGAATTTATTAAAAAAGGGGGTGACTGTATTGTTGACTGGTTGGGAAGGTTATTTAATGTATGTATGATTCATGGTGAGGTGCCTGAGGATTGGCGGAATGCTTGCATAGTGCCATTGTACAAAGGCAAAGGGGATAAGAATGAGTGCTCAAATTACAGAGGTAGAAGTTTGTTGAGTATTCCTGGTAAATTATATGGGAGGGTATTGATTGAGAGGGTGAAGGCATGTACAGAGCATCAGATTGGGGAAGAGCAGTGTGGTTTCAGAAGTGGTAGAGGATGTGTGGATCAGGTGTTTGCTTTGAAGCATGTATGTGAGAAATACTTAGAAAAGCAAATGGATTTGTATGTAGCATTTATGGATCTGGAGAAGGCATATGATAGAGTTGATAGAGATGCTCCGTGGAAGGTACTAAGAATATATGGTGTGGGAGGCAAGTTGTTAGAAGCAGTGAAAAGTTTTTATCGAGGATGTAAGGCATGTGTACGTGTAGGAAGAGAGGAAAGTGATTGGTTCTCAGTGAATGTAGGTTTGCGGCAGGGGTGTGTTATGTCTCCATGGTTGTTTAATTTGTTTATGGATGGGGTTGTTAGGGAGGTGAATGCAAGAGTTTTGGAGGGGGGGGGGGTATGCAGTCTGTTGTGGATGAGAGAGCTTGGGAAGTGAGTCAGTTGTTGTTCGCTGATGATACAGCGCTGGTGGCTGATTCATGTGAGAAACTGCAGAAGCTGGTGACTAAGTTTGGTAAAGTGCGTGAAAGAAGAAAGTTAAGAGTAAATGTGAATAAGAGCAAGGTTATTAGGTACAGTAGAGTTGAGAGTCAAGTCAATTGGGAGGTAAGTTTGAATGGAGAAAAACTGGAGGACGTAAAGTGTTTTAGATATCTGGGAGTGGATCTGGCAGCGGATGGAACCATGGAATCGGAAGTAAATCATAGGGTGGGGGAGGGGGCGAAAATCCTGGGAGCCTTGAAGAATGTGTGGAAGTTGAGAACATTATCTCGGAAAGCAGAAATGGGTATGTTTGAAGGAATAGTGGTTCCAACAATGTTGTATGGTTGCGAGGCGTGGGCTATGGATAGAGTTGTGCGGAGGAGGGTGGATGTGCTGGAAATGAGATGTTTGAGGACAATAAGTGGTGTGAGGTGGTTTGATCGAGTAACTAATGTAAGGGTAAGAGAGATGTGTGGAAATAAAAAGAGCGTGGTTTAGAGAGCAGAAGAGGGTGTTCTGAAATGGTTTGGGCAAATGGAGAGAATGAGTGAGGAAAGATTGACCAAGAGGATATATGTGTCGGAGATGGAGGGAACGAGGAGAAGTGGGAGACCAAATTAGAGGTGGAAAGATGGAGTGAAAAAGATTTTGAGTGATCGGGACCTGAACATACAGGAGGGTGAAAGGTGGGCAAGGAATAGAGTGAATTGGATCGATGTAGTATACCGGGGTCGACGTGCTGTCAATGGATTGAATCAGGGCATGTGAAGCGTCTGGGGTAAACCATGGAAAGTTCTGTGGGGCCTGGATGTGGAAAGGGAGCTGTGGTTTCGGGCATTATTACATGACAGCTGGAGACTGAGTGTGAGCGAATGGGGCCTTTGTTGTCCTTTTCTGGCGCTGCCTTGCGCACATGAGGGGGGAGGGGGATGTTATTCCGTGTGTGGCGGGGGTGGCGATGGGGGTGAGTAGGGGCAGTGTGAATTGTGTGCGTGTGTATATGTGTGTGTTTGTGTGTGTATATATGAGTGTACGTTGGGATGTGTGGCTGTGTATGTTTACGTGTGTGGACGTGTGTGTGTGTGTGTGCATGTGTGTGGGGGTGGGTTGGGCCATTTCTTTTCGTCTGTTTCCTTGCGCTACCTTGCAGGCGCGGGAGACAGCGACAGAGCAAAATGAATAAATAAATAAATATATATATATATATATATATATATATATATATATATATACAATTTTTTTTATCACTGTCGCTGTCTCCCGCGTTAACGAGGTAGCGCAAGGAAACAGACGAAAGAACGGCCCAACCCACCCACATACACACGTATATACATACACGTCCACACACGCACATATACATGCCTATACATTTCAACATATACATACATATACATATACAGAAATACACGTATATACACATGTATATATTCATACTTGCTGCCTTCATCCCTTCCGTCGCCACCCCGCCACACATGAAGTGGCAATCCCATCCCCCCGTGCGCGCGCGAGGTAGCGGTAGCAAAAGACAACAAAGGCCACATTCGTTCACACTCAGTCTCTAGCTGTCATGTGTAATGCACCGAAATCACAGCTCCCTTTCCACATCCAGACCCCACAAAACTTTCCATGGTTTACCCCTGAGTGGCCCATACTTTCATGTACACACACACACACACACACACACACACACACACACACACACACACACACATATATATATATATATATATATATATATATATATATATATATATATATATATATATATATATATAAACTCCAATACGCGCACATATACACACATACACATCAGCTTATACATACAAAGACATATACATATATACACAAGCACAATTCATATTTGCTTGCCTTCATCCATTCCTGTCGCTACCCCCGCCACACAGAAAATAGCATCCCCCCCCCCCCTTCAGCGACGTAGCGCCCAGAAAAGACAAAAGAGACCCCTTTCATTCACACTAAGTCTCTAACTGTCATGTGTAATGCAATGAAACCACAGCTCTCTCTCCATATCCAGGCCCCACAAACCTTCCCATGGTTTACCCCAGATGCTTCACATGCCTTGGCTCATTCCACTGACAGCATGTCGAACCCGGTATACCACATCGGTTCAGTTCACTCTATGTGTGGCTCGGGTGTTTGCATTGAAGAATGTATGTGAGAAATACTTAGAAAAGCATATGGATTTGTATGTAGCATTTATGGATCTGGAGAAGGCATATGATAGAGATGATAGAGATGCTTTGTGGAAGGTATTAAGAATATATGGTATGGGAGGCAAGTTGTTAGAAGCAGTGAAAAGTTTTTATCGAGGATGTAAGGCATGTGTTCGAGTAGGAAGAGAGGAAAGTGATTGGTTCTCAGTGAATGTCGGTTTGCAGCAGGGGTGAGTGATATCTCCATGGTTAATTTGTTTATGGATTAGGGAGGTGAAGGAAAGTTTTGGAGAGAGGGACAAGTATGCAGTCTGTTGTGGATGAGAGAGTTTGGGAAGTGAGTCAGTTGTTGTTCGCTGATGGTACAGCGCTGATGGCTTTTTCGGATGAGAAACAGCAGAAGGTGGTGACTGAGTTTGGTAAAGTGTGTGAAAGTAAGATAAGAGCAAAAGTGAATAAGAGCAAGGTTATTAGGTACAGTAGGGTTGAGGGACAAGTCAATTGGGAGATAAGTTTGAACAGAGAAAAACTGGAGGAAGTGAAGTGTTTTAGACATCTGGGAGTGGATCTGGCAGCGGATGGAACAATGGAAGCGGAAGTGAGTCACAGGGTGGGGGAGGGGGCGAAGATTCTAGGAGCGTTGGAAAATGCGTGGAAGGCGAGAACATTGTCTCGGAAAGCAAAAATGGGTATGTTTGAAGGAATAATGGTTCCAACAATGTTATATGGTTGCGAAGCGTGGGCTATAGATAGAGTTGTGCGGAGGAGGATGGATGTGTTAGAAATGAGATGTTTGAGGATAATATGTGGTGTGA